>NC_141220.1:20421395-21021395 GCF_054856515.1 Filicampus tigris | reverse complement strand
AAATCACTCCCCTCCTACTTCTGTGCAATCCACCCCGTCCCTCATTCATGAGCCTCATTCAGCTTAACGTTCATAAAGATGATTCCCTTTATTACGCATTGGTATCATTCTTTCTCTTTTTTTGGTAATTCGCAAAAGGACGAGCGGTAGTGTTTGACACAGTTGGCTTTAGTTTATTTGGATGACAGAAAACATTGGCAGTGACCAGTCAGATCCAGTGAGACGAAGAAGCACCTACAGCTCTAGTGAGTGCTTCTCTCATTTTAAATGTTGACTATGAGCATACAGCAGCAACAGCAAAACTACCAGAAGGTACGATAAACCTGTGTAGCCACCTGTTGCCATTCAACAGAGTAAGTCACTGCTTCTTGCAAGGATATCAGCCCTGTGTTCAATTAAAGAGGCCAGTCAATTTTCAATTTCAGTATTCATACTTGTTGTGACATTATAGTGTGGCGCAGGGGTGTGGATTTTTTTGTAAATAGATACATAAAATGCCTCACTAAAGGTTGGGAAATGATGGAAGATACCATCAAGGCATCCATGCATATAATCCCCCATCCATACGAACACCCCCCCCCTCAAAAAAACAAAACAAAAAAAAAAACAGGTCAAGAAAGAAGATCCGCAAATTAGGACATTTGAAATGGATTTCTAAAGACCAAAAGGCCAATGAGTATAACATTTTAATGCGATGTTCTAAAACTTTAGAAACTAGTTATGCCTCAAGTTGACTTTAATTCAGTAAAAAATTGTAAAAAATAAAAATAAAATTAGGAATGATGTCTATTGAAAGTTGGGGCCATTTTTTTGGGGGGGGGGGGGGGGTCACTCTGTACTTGTCCTCATTAGGGTTACAAGAGAGCTGGAGCCCATTCCAGTTGACTTTAGGTGACAGGCAGGGTGCACCCTAGACAGGTCGTCAAACATTCACATTTACAGGGCAAGTTCATAACATCAAGCAAAATAATTACATTAAATACATTTTTGGTCTACCCTGAAACATTTCATGACTGCTACACATATAAAAGCTCAAGTTTTGACATAGTCTAATCTTTAATCACACTGTATTTAAAACACCCAATTGTAATAGAGTAGAGGTAGATTCCCTTACACACAAATGGCCACACACCCACGTACACATCACACACACACACACCCACTGACTCACCACCAGCTGTGACAGATGCGCCTGTCACGGCAGAAAATGAATTCAAAATAGTTAGCAAATTAAGCAGCGAGTTAATTGTTGCTTGGCCTCTGTTTATGAAGCGCGTAAAGGCAAAGCGCTCTGCAAAGGAGAAGAGCGACAGCGTGTTTTTGTGCTTGTACGTGTGCGTGTTTGTGCCTAATTGTTGTTTGGCAGCTGGCGCTGCCACACCTGGACGGCTTGAGTCAAGCGCAAGTATACAAAGGGGGAATGCAGGTAGAGTAAGCTATACAGTAAGTAGAGCAGGCATACAGTACAATCGGAAAACACACACACACAGCACACATACACAAAGTGCAAGAACAGACATCAGTCATGTGAAGCACACTATTTGAATATAAAAGTTAAGTAAAGTGGCGCTGTTTGTGCCAATATCCTCCTAGGAACACACACACACACACACACACCCTCTTGTTCACATAGCAGACATGACTGTTGCGTTGACTATCCGGCTCATGTCTATTTGTCAGTGTGTCCTATTAGGTTTCCAAACAGCTTGTAATGACTGGTAATAAACAGCAGAAGAAAGAAGTAAATCAAGCGAGAAGATGACAAAATGAGCTCTCGGGGGGGGGGGTTGCATGCTCCCAGTTTTCAAGACACAATACAAACACACATACGGAGACACGATTAACTCTGCATAGGTGTTAGTTTGTGGCTAAAATCTATTCTCTACCAGAGTAGATACATTTACATGTTCATTTTAATCTTAGCAATTAGCGTCACACTCAAACAGGAAGTGCATACGGGTCAACTGATTGGTGACTGTCTCTTGTCTTCAAACATTTGAAACGCGAGGGTGAAAATGAAAACCACCTAATGATAAATATATCATCAAGATAGCTAATTCGATCACAGCAAAATCTCCGATCTTATTTAATTTACAATCAGCCCCATTTCATCTTTCTTCTCCCCTTCATCTAGCCCTCTGTGATCCTCCCTTGCCAGTCCCTTGTCCCTTCATCATCACTCCCTCCCTCCCTCCGGTGTCACGGCTCGCCGGCTCCAGGTGGCGAGGGAAGAAGGGAGGAAGGGACGTAGGGAAGGATGACTAGATGGATGGATGGACGGACGGATGAAAGACATGAGAGAGGGGGAGGGCGGGCTGTCATCTGCTCCTATGTTCATACCATCACAGCACCGACCAGCATCAACATCCCTGAGCCTTTCTTGAAACATGTTAACATTTTAGAAGCTTGTTCTTTGACTAACTAAAGACCAAAAATGAAAATGATTAACCATAAGATCAGAGATCCGGAACTACAGAATGTGTTTCTTACAGATGATTCTCTTCACATTCTTGACTGATTATTATTCATTTCAATTTGTCACTTTGGTTGCATTGTACTGAGCAGCCAGGACAGAAACGCATGTATCACTTTTTTTTTTTTTTTTTTTTTTTTGCTATGCTACAGCTACATTCTTCATTCCGGGTTCAGTTCTACGGCCATTGTTACGCTTTTACCTCTACACAGGAACTATGAGGCACACATGCTAGCTGAATTCAAATCTCTTGAGAACCGCTGACACCCCATAAACCATCACACATAATGACAGCAAAGCATCCGAGTGTCTGTGTGACTTTAGCACGAGCGTCGGTCGTTTTCCAAATATTACATGCTAAACCTCTCGATTAATTGACTGCCGCAGTGAGGGCAACTGGGGGTCAGTGTGTAAAATGCTTTTAATGCTTCCATCTTTTAAGAAACAACAACTCATTTAAACACATCCGCAGAGACGAGACATTTCCTGTGGCGTTTCAAAGTCTCTCAGACTGGACGCTTGTGCCTATGATGGGATTAGCCATGTTCCTTAAGTACCTTTTTTTCCCCCCAGTTTATTTAAGACTTTCGCCAGCTTTGATACTTGCTGTTGAGGAACGTTGGCAAATCTCCCTATGCTTGTTGTGATATCAATTTCATGTAAGACTGGTGAGCCTAAGTGTTTTGTTAAGTACAGAGCATTAGTGAAGTCACACACCAAGAGAAAAAAAAAAGGGGCAGATTAGTCTAAGGCTTATTAGTTCAGGTGCGGCAGGGCAGAAGAAAACACCAATGTGTCTGGCTGGTAGCAAACGCACACACACACACACACAGAACGCACATGAATGAACTGTGTGCCACATCATCCACCCCCTTTCACTCTAAAAGCTTCTTACGCGCCTCATTAAGTCTTCAGCGACACAAAGTAACCAGGCCAGACCTTGCTTATCAGGACACACGCATACACAAATACATAATGTTGAGTGTATTCATGCACAAGTGTAAAAGAAAGGTCACGAAGCACGGAGACACCAGCTCTGCGACCGCCAGCGGGATGGCTGCTTAGACAGCAGCCAGACATTACTCGTGAAGCGCATCAGCGATTTCACTGCAAGCTAATAGACTGGCTGACTACAGGTTGACTGCGAGTTCACTGTTCTCAACTGGCAACCACATAGAAAATAGCCTGCTGGGTTTATTTAAATGGGGAATCAACCCAAACAGATTTTTTTCAAGAATATGTTCTGTGCAGGCCCACTAGTTGAAGCAAGGCATCTTGATTAATATTGCGTTTGGGGAATATGAGCAAAATCCACCCGTTTTTAGCCATCTCAGGGGGCGGCCATTTTGTCATTTCTGTCGATTGAAAATGACATCACAACTACTCAGGGCTCAGGTAACGATCAATCACGACTCACTTTTCAGAAAACAGATCAGCCGTTGGTCATTACCTGAGCCCTGAGTAGTTGTGATGTCATTTTCAGTCGATAAGAAGTGACAAAATGGCCGCCCCCCCGAGATGGCTAAAAACTAGTGGATTTACTCTTATACCACAAAGGCAATATTTATCAGAATGCCTTGTTTCAACTAGTGGGCTTGCATTGAACATATTCTTGAAAAAAATATATTTGGGTTGACTTCCGCTTTAAGGCTTTACTTCCCACATAGGGTCTGATAAATGTAAAGAAAGGATTGACTGCATTCAGCGTCACATGTCAAGCATGAAACTCTACTGGAAGGATGCCCCCTAGAGTTACGGGTGATTAGGAACTCATCAGTAGAATGTGATTAGGTAAGGGTAGCTAATGTAAGAGCATTAATGGAATACGTTAATGAAAATAGGTGAGTCAAGCTCGTCCCGAAGACACATCATTAGCGAGCTCTCTCCACCGGGAACCCTTAGATCCAGGTGAGTGGACATCCAAATACATTTGTGTGTGTCTGCGCATGGAGTGGGAGGGACAATGAAGCATGCAGCTGGGATTGTGAGTGTGAACGTGAGGATTAACTGTGCCAAAATGTGTCCAGTACCATAAGCGCTCCCCCCACGTATTGATGTTTTAAAATTACACCTTGTCCAACACTGACAATATGAACATTAATAATTTGATCATGCAGCGTGGTTTAAACATGATAGTGTGTCATTGTAAAATTATGCATAGCAAGTCATAAGCTGTCAATGAGATGCTGATGGGCAGTGAGGCAGCGGAATGCTTGCTGCCTTGCTCAGAGTGTGAGACAGAAAGGGGACAAACCTTGCCGACAGGTGGGCTCTTCTACAGGCCATCCCGATGGCAGGTGGGGTTGGGGAGAGTGGAGGAGAGAATGGGCACGGTTAGTAATATGTACTGTTCATATTGTGAGTGTGTGTCTGGGGGCGGAAGGCAAGGGTTTTTACCATGATGACTAATTAAAGACTAGTCATCCACATACAGTCTATTATGGGTCAATAAAAAGTGTGTCTAGTGAACTTTTGACCCAAAGCGCTTATCCTCACGAGGATCGCAGGGGTTGCTGGAGCCTATCCCGGCTGTCTACGGGGCAGTAGGCGGGGTACACCCTGAATTAGTTGCCAGCCAATCGCAGGGCACACAGAAACAAACATTCGCACTCACAATCATACCTAGGGACAATTTAGAGCGTTCAATTAATTTACCATACGTGTTTTGGGAAAGTGGGAAGAAACCGGAGAACCTGGAGAAAACCCACGCAGGCACGGGGAGAACATGCAAACTCCACACAGGGAGGCCGGAGTCGGGATGGAACCCACGACCTCTGAACTGTGAGGCGGACGTGCAAACCGGTCAACAGTCGTGCCGCCTTAGAGAAAATCATCAACTAAAATAGCAAACAAAAAAAAAAAGCCAGCTGGTTGAAAATGAGCTGACAAAAGGGTTTAGTCTGAAAGGAAAGCGCATGCACGGGTGGCATATCTGGCCTGATCGAAGAGCAGTGGTCACAATCACTATGCTAATTAGTGACTCGCACTGATTAGAGCCAGCGGAAGTGGGGAGCGGGCATGTCGCTCAGTATGTGGTCACGGAGTGCATGTTTGGAGCAGACACGTATTTGTGTTAAGCATGTGTATTGCGAAGAGGAAGAGAGAGGAGGTGCAAATATTAAGAGTGTGTCTTACACGTGTATGAGAGGTCGGGCCTCATGCTGGGGGATTCAGACTGAGGTGATTAGTGGGATTTAGTGGCTGCATGCAACTCTCTCTGAGCGTGCAGTCAAGGACTTGGGTGTCTGCGTACAGTGTGTGGGTGTGTGTGGGTGTTGACAGCCGGTTAAAACTTTCAGTAGAGCGCACAACTCCACAATCTTCAGTACCAAATTTTACACATAGAAGGAAAATAAAGCACAGTCCTGCAACTGATTGGGATGCATTGAAAACACAACGACATTGGCGAAGCAAAAGTAGGTAAATCCTAAAGGGGTCCGAAATTGTTAAAACATATTTTGATAATGGCATCGTGACATATTTGAAAATGTCCACTAAATGGTTGTGAAGACGAACTGCAATCACTCATTCTTTGGCAAGCAGGTGCTCAATATTATCACATCTTACCTGATGCCTTTTATGTAGTCACAGTAACAGAACATAGAAAAACTAGATAAGGGCAATTCTATTTTAAAGTGGTAAGCAACAACTATTTTTCAAATCAATTAGGGGCCGTTAAACCAACAGCAAATTTTAATTTCGGCCATCCGTATTGCCTGTGGATCATTGTAAATGTAGGTTCTTGTCAAAATACACCTGAAGAAAACCTTTTATAAGGTTTTGGCTTGAGCTGCAAAAGCTGCCGTGCAAGTCCAACTTGTTGCGACTGTCTCTCTCAAAGACAAGGCACCCTGGACCTCTCTTTGGTCTATCGGCCTGAATGTTGTCTCTCTTACTCTTTATCTGACATAGTAATTAACAAGGCCGCAGCGGGGCATCATGTATTACCCATGCAGCCATGTGACGGTCATATTACTGGCCTTGATCTTCTCTCCACAGCCAGTCAAAGCTGTCATACGTACAAGTGTGTTACAAATTTGGCTTTTTTTCGTCAATAAGACAGAGTAGCTATCGTAATTGAGAGTAAACGCCCACATGAGTTTCTTTGCGTGTGCGCATGCTATGTCACTACTGAGCGTGCATGTGATCGACTGTTGGTGATAGCAGTGATCGGGAAAAGAACATCAAAAACGGTAACCATCACTCAATCACAAACCTTATAATAGGAACTGTGCAAGCTTCCCAGAATAATCTGCCGCAATTTCATAATTACTCTGTGTTAGGCTTTCATACAATTAGCATGTTAATTAACCCAGTACTAATACAACCACGTGTGTAAGTGTGCGAGTGGATCAAACAGGAAAAAGGAGGAGAGTTCCCAGTGACAAGAAAATGAAGAGAGAGAAATGGGTGTATTAGAGGTTTAGAAGACCCCCAAAAATAACCAAACAAAAGGAATTTCACGCTGTGAAGCAGTAAAAAGTCCAACACACATACAAAAGTGAACGGGAGAAGATGTCATGCGGGCTTTTAAGTATGTTGTGAATCAGGGTGTGTATGGGTATGTGTCAATGGGTGTGTACCACAGGGGGCCGGTGGGTGTAAAACTCGCGTCATGTCTCGAGACATTACTGGAAGATGCTGAGTGATGTCAGCAAACGAACACCCACGGCTTCTCTCACACAAAGACGCCCGCCGCCCCCCCCCCCCCCCCCCCGCCCCCAAGACCCAATCGTGAGTCCACCTCTTTAATCTCCATGATGACAGAGATGCTAGGGCAGCAAGTTTAGTTGCAAGAGGGGAAAAGTGTATTCGGTAGGAAAGGGTGAGCTCATAAAATAATAACCAAAAGAGTAGACTTCTACCTACTGAGGGCATTCTTCGCTGAAATACCCGCGGTCCTTAGATAATTAATTATTTGGCTTCTCTTCCTACAGCACGTAGCTATAGCTTGCTGAAGTTCAACAACGCAAAAGGGGGCAACATACGCACTGTCAATTTTAGTCTTTCAGATACACAATTATTTGTTGAAAGCCCAAAATGAGGTGCAGCTTAATTTTTATTGAGTTGTTGATTATGAGAGCGAAATGCTCGAAGCTATTTTATTGATCATCAAGCAGGCACAACATTTCTTGGAAAGGGGCTTTTTGTAAATGGATGTCGGTTGTCACTGTCCAGTATATGTTGATTTTATGACGATAACAATCTTCAAAGAGGAATAATATTTCAATTTCAGGTCTTGAGCAGAAAAGGTTTGGCAAACCCTGCAATAGTTTATACCTGGATAGAATTTAAAGCACTAGAACAACCTATGTCAAGTTTAACACTCAAGCTGTCGTGTGTGTGTGTGTGTGTGTGTGTGTGTGTGTATGCGTTTTGTGTGTGTGGGTGTTTACACAGCAATATTGTGGCAATATTAGACAAACGCGAGAGAGCACATGTTTCGTTGTCATTCATTGTCATTAGCCAAGACTGACACGACACACACACAATGGAAATAATAACAGAGGGGGGAAGATGTGCCTCACTCACCGATCATGTGATTTGCAACATGAATCTGGATCTCTCGCTCCGTCTCAAACGTCATTTGGCACTTAATACACTGGTAGGTCTTTTTCTGCAAAAAGCAAACATGAAAAAAAAAAGATATTTTTTCAGTTATATAGTCAAGACCCAAGTCCATAATAGAATACAGTCTTAAGCCTGTGAAAGCCGTGATGTTTTTAATCAATTGCGGAATGCTACGTGTTTCTCATTTGAACAAGTTGTTAATAATCACATATTTGTAAACATGCCGAGTCACTCATGAGCTTCAGCTCTTTTACAGGCTAAAGCGATGAATATTCAACCTCACAGAATCCCAAACACAAAGAGAATAAAAGAAAGAAGATGTGTGTAGAGGAGAGAAATAAATATACTAAACAGTTGGACAAACAACGCTCGAAAGAAGCAGAGGGCCTGTTTACTCATTCATTGCACACAGCGATCACTCATGCACAAACAGATAAATACACAAAGGCCCCAATACCACTGTGTCTTTGCCGTTTGCACCTTGATAGACATGCATGCGCACGCAGACACACAAACACACGCTCACACCGCATTTGGTCCTCTCTGTGCTGTCAAGCTAAGCTGAAACAAAGGTGGAAGAAAGCTAGAGGGTCCCTGAAAACTGCCTCCCACGCACACACATGCACACGCAGGGAAAAAAAAAAACACACACACTCAAACACAGACATGCGGCAGGTCCCAGGGAGCCTGACTGTCAATATCAAGTAGAGCACACAGCTCCCATCATGCCACAGCACACCCCAGCCGCAAGACCCAGTGGGCAGCACACCCCCACTCACGCTAGCAAGCTGCAGAAAACAGCAGCAGCAACACTTCACTTTTGGAGGAAGTCCCCTGACCCTGACCGCATGACATCGCCTCCAAAATTCCCTTTTTTTTTTTTTTTTTAACGTGCTATGCTTTCAAATAAGTCGTATTGTGTCCATTTGTATTGGAATATATCGTCACAAAATCACCAAAGTCAGTAATCACATCTCACCTTCGGTGCAGGCGAAGCCTCCGCTTTCTTCCCGGCTGCACTCGTTTCAGGGCTGACCTCGGGGTGATCGGTCTGGACGTGATTCTCTAAGTCCTCCAGGCTTTCGAACTTCACCCCACACTCGGGACACCTGAGCCCAGACGCAGGCTTGTCTCCCGGCGCGTCCCCGGGTGTGAGAGCCCCTCCTTGGTTGGGGCTCTGGCCGTTTGTGCCCCTGATGGAATTGAATATCACATTTCAAGTCGTTTTTGATTTAACATTTTTAATTGGTGCAAAATGATTGGAAGAGACAAATGTTTGATTTACAGTATAAGTGCATTCAGACTGTGACTGAGATTCGTCTGCATTTTTTCAATTGTGATGCTTTTCCAGGTCTTCACCACAGCCTGACATTGGAGAAAACTCCCTTTAAAGAGGGAAATCAAACCAAACATATTTTTTTCAAAAATATGTTCCCAGCAGGCTCACTAGTTGAAACACGGCATTCTGATTAATATTGCGTTTGTGGAATATGAGTTAATCCACCCCTTTTTAGCCATCTCAGGGGGCGGCCATTTTGTCACTTCTGTCGACTGAAAACGACATCAAAACTGCTCAGGACTCAGGTAACGACCAATCACGGCTAAGTCGACAGAAGTGACAAAATGGCCGTCCCACAGATGGCTAAAATTGGGTGGATTAACTCTTATTCCACAAAGGCAATATTTATCAGAACGCCTTGTTTCAACTAGATGGCTTGCATAGACCATATTCTTGAAAAAAATACATTTGGGTTGACTTGATTGACTTTAAGTCTGGATATTGACTTGGATTGTCATTGCTTCATTATTATTCAAATGGAAAGAAATGAAAGCTTTGATTTTGATCTTGTCTCATAATCATCTTTAGTCTTTTCTCAAACAGAGAAATAATGGACGGGAATGTTTAGCCAACTGTGCACAGTCTGGCAAACTCCTACCCAGTCTATTACAGTACTACATTTTAATGCAACCTTGAAAATCTTGCAATAGGAATAGCAATGAGCAAGAAAATAGATGCTACACAGAACTGCTATTACGCATTACCTGCTCATGCAGCTGGCACAAAGTCCATAAGGCAGGCCGTTGACATCCAGCTTCACCAGCTCTCCTTTGTTCTTAAACTCCTTTAGGCAGAAGGCGCACTTATACAGCTTGTGATGCTGCAGCTGGCCGTTGGGGGAAGAAGAGGCCGAACCGTTCCCCGCTCCGTTCCCAGAGCCCCCTCCGGTCCCTCCAAGACCGGACCCGGTGGAAAGCTTCTGCATGTGGAAAGTGCCGTGGATCTTAAGCTCCAGGGTGGAGGTGACAGTCTGCATGCAGACCACGCAGCGGAAGCCCGTGAGGGAGTTTCGGAGGTCAGGGTGCATCTGGCAGTGCTCTATAAACTCCTCCTCGCTGTGCAGGGGCATCTTACAGATTCGACAGGTTCCTGTGTCCAGGCTTTTACTGTGAGTCACCTGTGAAGGGTAGAGTGAAAGAGTGTTTGGGAAATATGTCATTTTAATAAAGCCAAGTAATGATCATGATGCTCCAGGAAATAGGCAGCATTAGGAGACTTTTTTAATCAGGCAGAGAGGTTTTACGATATAATGGGGGAATATTGACAGGGATCTAAATAAATGAAAACGCTTAGAGAGGAAGTCAACCCAAACATATTTTTTTCAAGAATATGTTCTAAACAGGGCGTTCTGTTAAATACTGCATTCATGGAAAATAGCTAAATCGACCCATTTTTAGCCATCTTCGGGGGCGGCCATTTTGTCACTTCTGTCGACTGAAAATGACTTCACAGTTGCTCAGGGCTCAGATATCGACCAATCATGGCTCAGCTTCAGAAAACAGGTGAGCTGTGATTGGCCGTTACCTGAGCCCTGAGCAACTGTGATGTCATTTTTAGTCGACAGAAGTGACAAGATGGCCGCCCCCACAGATGGCTAAAAATGGGTGGATTAATTCCTATTCCACAAACGCAATATTTATCAGAATGCCTTGTTTCAACTAGTGGGCCTGCATAGAACATATTCTTGAAAAAAACTATGTTTGGGTTGACTTCCGCTTTAAGGTGTACAGCTTCAAGTCAATTGTGGGATATACAGTATGAGGCTATGAGCAGCGATAGTATACCTTGTGTTCTGTGAGGGTTAACAGAGAGGGGAATCGTTCGCCGCATATCGGACACATGTAGTGTTTGGCGGGGCCACGGTGCGTCTGCGCGTGCTCGCGAAGCCCGGTCTCGGAGAAGAATGTTCTGGAACAGATGTTGCACTTGTGGTTCCCCTTGATGAAATCGGCCTTCTTTTTTCGAGAACCTGGTAATTTGATAAACATTCACAATTGACATTACACAATCATTATTGAATATATTGTACTTAAAAAAAAAATACAGCTGCTTAGAAATCATGGATAAGATTCAAGTTTGAAAACAACAAAAAAAAAAACAAGCAGTTACCAGCATCATCCTCTCCTGGTCGGATGTTATGATCGCGCAGCCGATGGTTCTGAAGAAGGGACTCCATGGTGTAGGCCGCTCCGCAAATGTCACAGGCGTACATGGGCTCAGAATTGTCCAGCTCCTCCTCACCCCCGCTGGCTTCATGGCTGTTAGCCGTATCTCCTCCTACCCCGGCGACACTGTTCTTCAATATCATGTTCTGGAGGTCGGCTTGCTCCGCGGCCGCCACTGTCGTTCTTTCCACAGCACCTGCACCTCCACCGCCTGTGCTTCCTCCTCCTCTCTTGACCGACTGAGTCAGTCCATTCGGTGTGCCGTTCTGGCTACTGCTGCTCCCCGTGCCACCTCCGTTGCCAGTGATGTTGCCCCCGTCAAAGATGCAGTGCTTCTCCCTGAGGTGTCTTTCTAACAGTGAGATGGCGTGGAAGGATTTGCCGCAGAAGCGACATGTGAATTTCTTGCTGTGAGTCGTGATGTGACACTGGAGCTCCACCTCCGTTCCAAACGTCTCTCCACAGAAGATGCACTTCCTGGGCTTGAGACCTTTGAGACGCAAACCGGATTGCAGAATACGTGTAAACAGTCAGTCTATCAATCCTGTAGACTGCTGAGGATTAGTATTAATAGTAACAATTTCTAAAGATGTATACATCTTGAGGTATCAAAAATGAACCCCGACTTTATTTTGTGTCATTTTGGTGTTTCACTGGCAAATCGTGTCTGCTTTTAAGTTCAGCGTGAAGTTCGGACGAAAGCCTCAACTTTATCCCCCAGCTTTAAACTCTGCGGCGGAAAAAATGATGCGTCTTATTGTTGGATTTTGCCAATCCCAGCAGCGTCACATTCATATCTATTCTTAGCGTCTGTTTAACAAAATTGTCTTTGCTATTCATGAAATGGGAAGTCAACCCCCAGAAATTATTTGCAATACTATGCTCAATGCACTTTCACTAGTCCAAACATGGTATTCTGATTAATATTGCGTTTGTGGAAAAAGGGTTAAGCAGCAAAATCCACCCATTTTTAGCCACCTCAGGGTCAGGCCATTTTGTGACTTTCCATGATTGGTCGTTATCCGAGCCCTGAGGAACCTTGATGTCATTTTCAGACGAGAGCAAGTGGCAAAATGGCCGCCCCGTGGGATGGACAAAAACGGGTGGATTTTACGACTTAACTCATATTTCACAAATATTAATAAGAATGCCATGTTTTGCTGCATTCAACATCATCTTTTTGGGGTTGACTTCCCCTTTAGATCTTGGGCACTAAAGACAAAGATGATCGACTTGGTTATTAAAAAAGGCAACGTAGCCCTTGCACATGAGTTTGGCGTGCATTACGATGACGATGGGGGAAAGCAGTGTGGAGAACGTGGTTTCGTAAATGTGACTATCCAAAGATTCTGGACCCAGTGTTTGCTGTGTATATTTTCTTGTGGTCACAGCATTAGTAGTTGTTGGTGGTGTTTTTTTTATTTTTTAGCTGTTTCCACTTGCGGTTATTTCCTACAGTAAGGTTGACACTTGTACTGTATATGCCAGAGTATAATGACAGGTGTACCTGTTCCAAGCCCTCCAGGGAGGCCTGACCTCTGGCCCACGTGGTTATGCTTAACATGGATCTGAAGTTCTGCCTCCTTCCTGAAGTCCCAAGCACAGGCTGTGCAGCGAAAAAGCTTCTTTTCATTACTGTGCTTAACTGCTAAATGAACCTAAACAACAAATAAAAAAAATAAAAAAACCTTACACGTCTACGGTACTTATTCAGGCAGGTCAAATTGTAAGGAAATGAAAGTAGCTCCTTCACCTGTATCGAGACCTTGGAGTCAAAAACCTCCTGGCAGAGAGTACAGTGGTACAGCACAAACGTGTGCATGTCCAGCAGGTGCTTCTGCAGGTCGTCCACTGAGGAGAACTGTTTGTCACAGCTCTCACACATGTACTGAGTCGACGTGGTCATGTAGTGCACGGTCAGGTGTTGCAGCAATGCCTCCTGGGATTCAAAGTCCTCTTTGTTACACTGAGGGCAGGACTGGCGCCTCAGTAGCATCTCCAAATGGGACTTCAGGTGGGCTTGGAAGCCCTCGAAGCTGGCAAATCGCATATCGCACTGGTTGCATGGGTAGTCCCCGTTGCTCCCTATGGAAGGCGTGGAGTCCCCTCCCAGTCTGTGGCGCTTTGGGGAGGAGATCTCCACATCCGAGGAGGCGGGGCTTAGGTCAGCCACCTTTGCCTGTCTTTTGTTGTTAGCTAATGGAATGTTCTTGTGGTTCTCCTTTATGTGCTTGGTGAGCTTGAGGAGCGAACCAAAGATTGGAGAATTGGTGCAATACGGGCAAGAGTAAACCTGTGCGTGGAAAATGATCTTTTAATGTCCTTAGAGAGTGGGAGCATACAATGTATCGGTGGATATCAACAGCTCACGTACAGTATACTATATATCACTGTAGTTATTACCGTATACTTTATTATTCCCATAAGGGAAATTAAGACGATAAAATGAGCAGTTACAGTTCATTTGGCGGCCTTATGAAAAAGTATTTCATTGCACCATACCCGAATTAACGGTTAATAAAAAATATGAGTAAATACTGATGTAGGCGTTTGTCTTTTTTCCACTTATTTACCTCCATGAATGATTGTGACGCGGACTGAAGCACGGGAGACTCCAATTTGGTGACGGCTCCCCCAGAGGCTGCCCCGCCCGCCACGGCTGAGGTGCAGTGAGTCTGTTGAATGTGTTCCGTTAACGAAGACTCCGTCAGGAATCCCATGGAGCACTGGTTGCAAAAGAAGGCATGGTTCCCCTCTATGGTGGGGTCCCACAATCTTACTGTTAGTGGGGGGTGTTCAAATACGGTGTACTTGGAATAGCAAAATCATTTGGATTCTAACGACTAAGACGGAGAGGCACAAAAATGAGGTACCAATCTCACATGCATGGGAGTCTTGTAGACTATACATCAATATATTTACGACTGGCATACTGATTTTTGCGTTTGCATTCATGGTCTATTTCATATAACAATTAAAGATGAGCATTTGATTCTAGTTCCTTCATTGACTCTTCCTTGAACAACAACTGGGAAAATTGACAATCATACTGATCGCCATATTTGCATTTTTTTTTTTTTTAATGTCTTTGAATGTAACAAAATTCTATTTTGATTCGAACAGCCATACCTGATGTCTTTCATCTCTAGACTTTTACTGAGGTGTGGATGTCAGCTGAATGGAACAGTTTGTAATTTCCCAGAAATAGTTAGCGCCTCTGCATATAAGTAGTGCGCCCCATTTTGCCTCAGTTGCTTCAAGAAGTCTTTAGTGAACCATCAGTTCTTAATGTTCTCGCTGACCGATTTAATTGAAAAACTAAAAATTCACCCACGTCTGTCTTTGTTTCTTTGAATTGATTACACTGCTCAATAGAAAATTTTAATCAGAAATGGCTTTATGTGTCCCTACACATAATGCTGACGCTGATTTCCAAAAAGTCTTTACTTTTATCCTAGTACATCCATTTTTTTTTTAGATATTTTAATTTTCATTTTTGAGTTTGTCAAGCTTGCGCAATGCAGATCTTACCATGCATTGAAATTTATAGCTAACGCTTCAGAAAACATTCCACCTGTTGATGAACCTAACCCTTAATTCATAACTATTACAATATTACATATTATATTACTGTTATTATATTATTATTTATTACTACTTTATTATGAAAACCTGATGTGCTTGAGAAAATATTACGGCAGATTCAGAATCAGTGCAAAAATGCATTTAGAAAAGTTCACTTGCACCTCTGATTAAAAAAATGTTGTAAACATTTGTCGGCCACTGTTAATATGCCCCTCCCATCTTAATAATATGATTTTTCTTACCTAATGTGGTGGACCCTGCCATAATCCCCCCAGGCAGACAGTGTGACACTCTTATGTGTTCTTGCAAAGAGTTAATGTCTCCAAACATGTCAGGGCAGTAGTTACAATGGAAGGCTGTCACATTCGTAAACTGCAGAAGGGGAAAAGCTGCTACTGCCGGGCTTGCAGTTCCTCCGCTGGAACGGTGAGCCTTGCGCACATGCTCATTGAGATTGTAGAGTGTCGGCAGTGTGTCCAGGCAGAGCTGACACGTATGACTCTGCTGTGGTTTGTCAGCATGGATGGTTTTTAAATGGATCTCCAACACTGCCAGGCTATTGAAGTCTCTCTTTGAGCAGTAAGGGCACGAGTATGTCACTTTAGCCCAGTTTCCTCCTCCACCTAGGAGTTGGACAGTTACAAAAAAAAAAATATACAGTGAATCGACATTAGCTTTTCAAAGCGGTATAAGACACAGCGGCTCAAGACATACCTCCACCAGGATGCACCAAGCTTATTCCCATCTCTTCCCCACTGTCATTGCCTCTTCTGCGGCCTCGTTCACTGCCCTGGCCGGGCTTCAGGGTGGAGTCAGGTGTGGATCCTCTCTCCAGGCTGGCACTGGAATCAGGAGTAGCGGAACTCATTGAAGCAACGCTCCCCAGTGCGGGGTCAGGACTGGCAGCACTGTGATTGGAAGAGTCAGGCTGGCGGTGGCTGTCTAGGTGGCAGTACACATCCTCAACAGAGAGGAATTGCTCTAAACAAACAGGGCATCTACAGATCGAAAAAAAAAACAGACTTTGGCACGCTTTGTATTGCTTGAAGATAGTGAGAACTTTGAGAAGAATGCACTTTTGTACTTGTGTTTGCGGTTGGCATGCTGCGCGTCAATATGAGTGAGGAGTGAGGCCTCGTCGAGGAAGATCTCCGGACAGTGGATGCACTGCAAGTCGGCTCGGTCGGACAGCTGGGGGTGTCTGGTCAGAACGTGTTTCTCAAGCTCATCAGTTTGGCTGAACGTCTCCTCGCAGTAATCGCACATGTACAGGTCCTGTTCCGGGTCAACCTCTCCTCCAGCTCCCTTTTTGCCTCCATCTTTCTCGCTCCTCAGCGCAAGGTGCTCTCTGTTCTTGCGATGCGCCTGCAGGAGGAAGAAATCAGCCAAAAGTCTTTAAAAAATTAGCTTGACATATGGTGTTTTACATTACTGTATTATATGTTAGGGAGGGACAACAATAATGATGCAAACTAGGGCTGTCACGGATAGTCGACATAGACGACGTCACCGATGGCGTAAATACGTCGGCCCGCACAAAATACCGTCGACGAAGAGTGTGATTTGACGTAGATACGTCGGCACGCACGTACCATCGAGTGTCGATGATGTAAAACATGTGCATGCCGCTAGTTGTAAACAAGTGCGCACAGCAGAAAATAAAAGAGAGAAAAAAAGGAGAACAGCATAAATGGCGGCGGCGCGCCGGTTCGTGCGTTCAGGGCGGGGTAGAGGAGAGCGGCATCATAAAGCAGCTAAAAAGCGGACCAAAGTATGGACATATTTCAACGAAAAGTCAACCGAGTCGTCTGTAACCTTTGTAAAGCCGAGTGATGAACGGACACCTGAAGCGACGTCACCCAGATGCTGCTTGGAAGACGACAGAGATTAAAAGATAGAGGATCGTAACTCCATCTAAGTAACTACTAACTAATGTGACCCGGTTTTACTGAAGTTGCTGTCATGTGCGACGTATTATTAACGTGCATCGTTAAGTTTCATTTCTCAAAGCAACGGGCTGCAGTCAAAATTACAGTGTTATGTTTCAGCTTTGTGCATTATGGGGCTAACGTTAGCAATTTCACTCCAGTCAAATTGTGTTGGTGCTTGCCGCTAACGTAATTGGTTCCGTTTCTTTATGTACCCACAAACGGTAACACGTTTATACAGTATATCCAAACCGTGGCTGCCCAGGAAAGCTCTCGGTCTCACCGTCTTTGTGCAGACCCCGGGCGCAACACAGCATGCACCTCGTATTTAGAACAATGTCCTGCTTCCGCTGCATAAAAAAAAACCAAAACAAAACAAAAAAAAAACCTAGAGGAAACACTGGCCTGCTTACCATAGTCCATGACTGCACTAATATATGTATGCCTTTTCAAAATCATTGTGATAAATTGCAGTATGCGCTCTGCTTTATCTATTTTTAAAGTGAAAGCAAACTGATGTTACACAGTACCCCGCCACCCCCCCACCCACCCCCAAATAAGAGGCATGCACACCAGAAAGAGCATTTCAAATCACACAAAGTATCCTTAAAATGATTGTCCAAAACATGAGGCCAATTGCATTTGTGGAGGGTGTTCCTCATTGGACTTTATTTATGAGTTATTCATTTTTTTAGTTATACTTGGGCTGCTTAACATGAGCTCACAAATTGTTTCACTGTAATGCGTGGACAGAGAAATACCTCATTCATGTTCACACATGATGATGATTGCCTAAAAGAGATGTGAGTGTTTATTCAATTTCAAAAGTTTTTTTTGGGAACTTTAATAAACAAAGGATTTTGAAAGTGTTCAGAAGTGGTTTTGTAATTTAATAATTGTCAACCCAAAAATTGATGGATTAGTCCAAAAAATTATTGTTAGGCTAGGCAGTATACATACCTGCATGTGGCTCTGCAATGATGAAGTGGAGGAGAAGCCTCGTTTGCACACGCTGCACTTAAATGGTTTGCTGGAGCTAAATGCGTGGATTCACAAATTAGACTCAGGTGCAATCAAAAGCAATATCTGTAAAACTTTTGATAAATTATAAATTGAAATATATCAGACACTTTTACCTGTGTGTCTTGAGATGGATCTTTAGATGGTCAGAGCGGGAAAAAGCAGCTTCACACTCTTGGCAACTATACTTCTTATCTCCTTCATCAGTTGACAGATTGAGAGGGGATAATTAGCACAATTCATTAAAATAAATAACTAAATTAATCAAATAAATGAAGCCACAAAGAAGAACTCATTTGAAACTATCTGTCCATCCATTCGGTTTAGCACTTATTTTCAATGTCTGTGAGGCCCTTCGGGGATCTGTGATTTGTGATTGGAAGAGTGAGTCAGGGGGCTAAAATGACGGGATAAAATATCAACCAATAAGCTTGTACAGACTGAAATTTAGACAAGTCAATGCATCAAAATTACTGTGAGATTTGAAACATCATCACTTGTACTAAAAAGTCTACTTAAACAGCGCAAATAGAACATTATTCGATGAGAGGAGCAGTGTGGACAGTAGAAGGTCATGTTAGGTCATGTACTTGTGTCATTCCTTCCTGAATTCATCGGTTATAGTTATGGAGGACTTGAGAGCCGTTTGAAAAAACTCATTCTGTTTTTAAGAAAATTCCATAAAGAGCCAATTGTCATGTAGCTAATTATATTCAATTGTTTACATTAATAGGATTTCCACAATCTGCTTTGATCACCAATGATTACATCTTACATTTGCAGCACCACACACAAAACAATACTTTGTGTCGTTAGCAAAGCATAACAAGGCATGAGGTAATTTCTGTGTCCACCTGTGTGGAGTTTGACATGGCGGTCTCTGCTCCTCTTGTGTTTAAAGAGACGGCTGCAAAAGGTGCACTTGAAAGGCAGCTTGTCACTGTGGATCTGCTCGTGGCGCTTCAGGTAGCTCAGCCGGCTGGAAGATGAGAATGTGAGAAGAGGAGAGGTAAAGTACTGTAAATGTGAGAGGGGTCTTATTGTTTTGTTTTAGCTGTTATCATTATTACTCCAATTGAAGTTAAATATCAACAAAAGGGCACAGGTGCATCTCAGTACATTACAATACAGTTTCCGTCATTTAATTGTAAATACGGAACTCGCATATTATTTTATGCAGATTTGTTAAAATGGGAAAATACTTTGCAGGAGGCCAATTCCTACTTAACTTTAACGGTAAATATCATTTGTGATTGTTTTGCATGTCAAATGTTAATTTCTTGAGAAGTATGAGTTTATAATAATGGAAGAAATATCATGAAATATTCCCTCTGAATATAATGTGACTTTCACATTTTGAATTGAACTACTGAAATAAATTAAGTTAAAGAAAATGCATTGATTGTCCAACATAGGGGTGAGCATGACTAATTAATGATATTTATCTAACATCCTTCAGCTCAAAAGTTATTTTGTGTAGTCAAAGGCTACCAAAGAAGTAAAGAAAAACAAAGCATATTGGTGGCCACGCTTAAAAGAAAATGACAAATAAAAGAATGGTGAAATGTGTTTGAAATTTTAGATGATAAAAGATTATACAAAAATTATATAAAATTTAAAAAAGAGCAAGTTGAAATAATGACAGATACATACTGAAGGGATAGGGCGGTAGGCAACACAAGTACAATTTCAAAAGAAGGACAGTGTAATTGAGTTTGGCAGTAATAACAAACTGGTTAGTGCAACAAGAAAAATATGTATATAATGCCCAAAGATTGCAAAGGCATTCAACTATTCAAGTATTTCAGGTTGCAGAGGTATTGCACAGTATAAATGATCAAGTGAGCAGGATTACAAAAGAAAAATACTGCACGATATGGCTGAAATACTCTGTAGGAGTCTGATGGCATGAGGGCATAAAATTGTTTTTTAGTGTATATGACTGGCACTGTATGTTCATTTATTTTAAAAAGGCAGTTAATTTTGAATTGTTAAAATTATTACTGAAATCTAGAATTTGAGATTTTTTTTCTGGTCAGTATACAAAAAAAGAATAGCTGCTCAAAAAGGAGATACATTTTATCTTGCTCACCTTTAGATACAACTTATTATACTCAAACCACACTTTCAGTTTAATCATCTCTTCTTTGATAACCACATGTAGGCTAAAAACATTTGTATCATCAGCAAAAATAAGCAGCTTGGTCGGGTTCAGATAACTGACAGATATTGTTCAAGTAGAGTAGGGGTAGGGAACTCCGGTTCCTTGAGAGCCATATCCTGCCTCTTTTGGATCTCTCCTTATTACAACACACTTGATTCATGCTCATCAGCATGCTCTGTAGAAGTCTGAAACAATCCTGATCCTTTGAGTCAGGTGTGTTGTAGTAGGGAGAGATCCAAAACAGGCAGGATATGGCTCTCGAGGAAGCGTAGTTCCCTACCCTTGAGGTAGAGGAAAAATTGTTTGGGCCCACTACTGACACCTGTGGGACACCACAAGTAATGTCCAAGCAAGCTGGGCAGTGACTAGCCAGCTTCCCAAACTGCTTCCTCTGATTCAAATGGCTTTTGATCAAATCAAAATATAATTGCCTTTTATCCCCATGTATGGTTGATTGTATCAAAGGCCCTTTTGAGATTGTTATATTTTTCAGTACTTTACATCATTTTAAAGTGATATAAACATTTTTTATTAAAAACAACAAAATTCTATTTCTTCAAATGAAAGGCTAATAATAATCAATCTTTTCCCAAGTAAACTATGGGTTGATGTATATGGTAGGATATGTTTTTTTTACTATGTCAGTGGGGAGTCAAATGTGTCAAGTTAGCTACCTGAAGGACTTGTCGCAGAACTGACACGGGTATGGCAGACCCGCACCTCCTTCCTCCTCGCCGCCGGTGGCCATGCCGAGGTCACAGCAGCCATCGGGCATCTGCGAAGGCGACGCCACATCTTTGCTGGAGGGCGAGGAGGGCACCCAGGACAGCCCCGCTGGGTCGTCGTCGCCGTCTGGTTAAAAAAAAAAAAAAAAAAAAAAATGGTGGGGGAGGGGAGATTGTGTTATAGTTTTAAAATACTTCAGATTGATGTGCCGCTAAATAGGAAAAAGTACATAGCCGCAGGATTTCCCCCCAAAAATTGCAATTAGAGCACAGGCAGAGAGAAGGGTAAAACAGGGAGCATTAGAATGATTAATAAGAAGTTACATCTTTCTTGGAAGGCAAGAGGCAGCCTGTGGGAGTTCTCAAATGAGAGAGAGAGGCTATAAACAAAAAAAAAATAAACACATTTATCCTGGTTACACACACGCCTGCAAACACAGAAGGCAAATGAGGGTGGCAGAGATAAAGGGAAAGAAACAGAAGAAAGACATATTCCAACAGCAGCAGCAACATCTAAATAGAAGGCTCCAAGAACTATGTATCCCCGGCGGGGCCCAGAAATAAGGACAGTGTATTTTCTCTCCCTTCGTCCTCCCTCTGCAGCCATCCCTCATTCCATCCCTCCCCTCCCAGCCCTCCTTTCATCCCTGAGGACCACAGATCCGCCTCATCATATTTTCATTAGGGCCTTGGCAGATTGAAACGTCTGAATAGTGATTAGGAGATATGCGGGGCTGAGAAAGACGGCTTTACTCACTCCCCACATCTCCAGTACATGCTAGCATTTGCTCTTTTTTGGTCTCTCCCTTGACTATCCAAGAGGTTAGATCGTGTGCAGTCTAGCACAGGGGCGGCAGCAAGGCCACGGCTTCTTTAATAGACACTTCAGGAAAAGGTTTGACACGACAAAGAGGCGGCTGAATAATGCTCTCTTGTTCTGTTTCGCCTCGCTGGCGTGCTGAGCAATGCAGCGCAGTAAGGCTATTTAGCATTTGCAAAACAGATAGAGAAGATGGTTTCTTTTCTTTCATTTGATTGCTATCAACTTTAGACCGGCAAAGAGGGGGAAATAAAGGAATGAGAGGTGATTAAGAGACAAGTCACAACAATATTACAGCAATGGCAACACGAGGCAACATTGGTGGCGGCACGTTTCTCCGGATAGTTCTGCAAATCGTCCTGGTCTGACGCGCACTATTTTACCTCAACCAGTTACAATTGTACTTGCTTATGTGAGTGCGTGCGTGTGTGTGTGTGTGTGTGGTCTACTGTGTATTGCATTACAGAGAGCGCCTGGAAACAGATTCCTGTGATGAATCGATTGCCGGGAAAATGTAGGCACAGCGACGAGCAAATAGAACTCTGCAAGGGGCGCGGGTTAAAAAAGAAACTGTAAAACCATGAATTATAAATTTAACTAGAAGGCTGAAGAAGGAAAAAATATAGTCAGAAATACAACGATGACAGAGATCCAAGTGAGTGAATGAGTGACTAAAACGAAAATACATTGTTACCGTAACCAATATATTACTTTTGTTCCATCATTAGCTCCTAGTCATATTGCAAATACAAAACTACACCTGTGATATTAACACAGATGCAGAGGTTATGAATTGTATGAATCCTTAAACCTGTTTGCGAATCCATCCAATCAGAAATACAACACAGGACAACAGCAAAATCCAAGTCATAAATACACACGTTTAGTAGACGTACATTCAAACGTACAAGCAAGTAACAATAAGCACATTTCAAAGCTTTTTTTTTTTTCCTACTGAAAGAGTTTTTTTTTGTCTGCTTTGGTTTCAGCATAACTTGGTGAAATTAAAATGGAATGGGAGTCACAGAGCGCCGGAGCCTCACTTTAATGGTCATTTCCCTCCATCTTGGTGTGTTGGTGTCTGAAGACATGGCAGAAAAGCAAAGCAGATGGAGCGAATTAACTCGTTTTAAGGCGGTTCAAAGTGTGACTCGGTGAGGATGTAATGTTTGTGAGGTTGCAAGTCGGAGGAAGAAAGACACGAAGAACGAGAGAGGGACTGAACAGAGACACGGATTTGGTCAAAGCATGAGGGAGAAATCACTTTTTGAAGGGTGGGGTGGAGGGGTGTCGGGAAAGAATGGGAGGGGAGATTAGCGTCATTAAAGAGCCCTAATCCTCTGACTAGCGTGGCTGGCGCTAAAATGGAGGATCACACGGCTTTTTAACGGCGCCTTTGTCAGTCGGCCACGAGGGGACCTGGCAAGACAAGGCCGAATGGTAAACTGGGAGGAATTGGGAGATGGGGAGGACAGAAGGGGGGCGAGAAATTTTCAGCGAAATGTTAAATTATAGAAGAAACCTCAAGAGGAGAGACATTAAGGGTGGATGGATGTTGTGCCTTGTTTGGGGGGCGGGGGGGTCTCGCTTTGGGAGGAAAAGTAGAAAATGTAGTTAAAAAAGGAGGGGAGCAGAGTAGGTTTGACACATACTGTTTATACTCCCCCCCCCCTTTTTCTATTTTCCTCTTGTTAAATAAAATCAAGAGAGAGGCAAAGTGGAGGACCGCGGGTCCCCAAGTGTTGTGTTCCCGGTTTATCTCTCTCTGCAGTTTCCTCGCATGTCATCCCTCCGTCTGTGCGCAACGCTTCCTCTACTCTTCTGTCTTCAGCCCTCTTCCTCTGACTCCCTCCCTCTGTCGGCTTTCATGTTCTTACTCATTATGGCACTCCATCCATCCATCCTTTCAACACTGTCCCCAACTGGTGTTGGCCTTCACCCCCGTGTCTCAGCCTGGACAGCACTGACGGTGGCAGGGACAGAAGGACGCAGCAACATATTCAAGACTGAACTCCATAGGAGAGGGAAGAAATATATGCGTGGGAAAAGATACACCGGAAGAGACAACCAATGTCGCTACATGGAAAAAAAAAGAAAAGAAAAAAAAAACTGCAAAGAAAACTAGCAAAAGAGAACAGACAATGTGGGCGTAGACCAAGAGTGCGACACCTGCAATATTCATCACTCTCTGCCATCTCTGACATCACAGTTGCTCAGGGCTCAGATAATGACCAATCATGGCTCAGCTTCAGAAAACAGGTGAGCTGTGATTGGTCATTACCTGATGTCATTTTCAGTCGACAGAAGTGACAAAATGGCCGCCCCCAGCGATGGCTAAAAACAGGTGCATTAATTCGTATTCCATAAAGGTAATATTTATCAGAATGCCTTGTTTCAACTATTGGGGCTGCATAGAACATATTCTTGAAGAAAATATGTTTGTGTTGACTTTCCCTTTAACTCATTAAGGACGGGAGCGCATAACCGCGTTTAAAAATAGTGCTTCACTTGCATCTTCAATTGCAACAGTAAAGATTAATAAACTCGTGCCTGCGTGAAAGCCACATGTCTAAGCGCTCAATTTTGGGGGGGATTTGTGCATCTGCTACAAGGGCTGAGATATTAATTATTTACTAGGTGGCGAAAATGTCAGGTATTCAAGAGTGACTCCAAAGATGACCGTAGGTTTGAGAGAGCTGTCACACGAGGGGCTTCAGGCTTTAATGGGTTAAACACGCGAGTGGAGAGATTCAATTGTTTTTCTTCGATGATCGTACCCATAAATCCCTAAATCGACTACTTGTGTTGGCAGTAAAAGAATAAAAAACATGAAAAGACCACACCGGGGATGGAATTGTTTCATGTACAACAGGAAATGAGGATTTCAGATATATTTAGGGTCACCTCACTTTGCTCGAGTCAGAGATTTACTCCTTCTCTCAGCCTTTCTTTCTTCCCCAATTGCTTCATCCATCTTTTTATTTGGCCATTGCACAGAAAACCGCCTTTACCCGAGGCGACCTTGCTGCCCTCCACTCGCTCCACCCTTCTCACCCTTCACCCTCAAGCTTCCACTGCTCCCCGGCCCCCCCGGGATGGCCCCAGGCTGCTCTAGTGCGAGTGCGCACAGCCCCTGACTCACCATAGGGAGCAGAAAAACAACTATGCACTCTGGGTAGCCCGGAACACACTCAAGATTGCCTACTTGAAAAAAAAAAAAAAAAAAAAAAACAGGGTAAATGTAAAAAAATAAAACAAAATATGTCGGGGGAAAAAAAAAAATCACTTGTGATTTGCTGCATACCGACTAACAGGGAGGGAGTAAAAAAAGGTAGATGTGATTGGAGTTAGAGAACTTGAGAACAGAAGAGAAAGCTGTACATTTTTCTGTGATTATCATGTGAGTTGTCATGGCAACTGATAAGCCAAGCTTTGGTTGCTATGAATCACGAGAATTGCACAGCAGGTAGGTGTATTTGACCAGAAAGATTGTTTGGTTGAAACTACCTGTTGCGTAGAGTCTGATGGAGCTGTTAAAAAAAAAAAAAAAAAAAAAAAAAGTGGTCGCCGACATCCTTTCCTTGAATATAACATACAGAATCTGATTCATTTCCCTTTACTCATTACTACAGCAATTTTTCCTTGAGACGTTTCAGTTTTGTGGCCAGAAATGTATCATCACCGTTGTATATTTAACAGGATGCATCAGTTCCTCACATATGGCTACATGCAGCCCTGGTTTATGCTTGTGGAGGGCAGAGACCTCTGCTGTCGTCCCTGCAGGTCACATGGGATGCGGCCTGTTGGGACAAGCGTACTCTACATACAGTAAAGAGGACAGACCAAAAGGACAATAAAGCAGTCTGTCCGGGTCTTGAGCCCTTGACGATACTAACAGATGAATAAAAACACACACAAGTACACAGCACGCCGGCAGTGGGGACCCTCACCTTCTGCCCTGGGAAAGGGTCCGGCTGCTTTGGACGCTTTTGGGCGCCAACTGCTCCATATGGACAATGTGAGTCTGTTTGCGTGTTTGTGCCAATGTGTTTGAGGGCAGAAGGTTAGGAGGAGGGCGAACAGTCTACTTTGTGCAGATCCGTGTAATGTCGTACAAACACGCGGCAATTTAAAACACAGGGTCAACCCTGACTACAAAAAATAGAATATCAAAGTAATGAACAGCATCTATAAATACGTTACTATTATATCTGTTTCCTTAATAAAATAAGCCTCCAGATGCTAGAACAAAACAAATCCTCTACAGTCACAAAAATGTGCAAGTTTGAATCATCATACTGTTTGGCAAGTACGCAAGGTCTAATGCATTTTTTTCTCTCTTTATTTGGATTTTGCGGCTTTTTATGCCACTTATTTGACTTCAAATCAGTAAGACTTCATTGTGATCATGCAAACTGGCACCCGTCATTAAAGTTTCAGTATTGTTTTAAAACCTTTTCATGATGGCAGCACTTTGACCATGGATTTCTTTTTTCTAATCTACAATGCACACATGAGGGATTTACTGTTTCAAAATCCAACCAAATTAGAAATGTAGCCCGCAAAGATCGGAGACAGACATTTCACCTTCAATCCAAAAGGCTTCTTCAATTCTGTATTTTAGGTGTGGATCCTCCCTTTTTATGCTCGGAGGGTGCGTCCCAATTCTCCAAAGACTCCACACTTAAACTTTAGCCATTTGGATTAAAGGTGAATTGTCTTCTAAAAACAAGAAAAGTCCAGTTGCCTTGATTCAAACCTTAGCGGATTACCACAAATCGGAGGACTGAGAATCTACACAAGCGTATTTGAAGCTGAGTGGTTGTACTATGCCTTCATAAGCCAACTTTTCTTCATCTTGTCATCAAATTCTCGCTCACCGACCATGTATCGTGATGAGGGCTAATTTGGCAAAAAGTAATTACCAGCGGTCAGAACAGCACTGTCAGGGATTCTTTTCCTTGGGCCACAAAATCCTCATCGCTCCCTCCTCTGTCCTACTTTCTGTCCATCTCCTCTGCTGTTTGTTCACTCAGAAATGAGAACCAGCTGCCAGGCGGAGTGCTAGATAAACAACAACACCACCACGCCAGCGCACACATAAACACCAAATATGAACACTATTGAACAATATTTCATGCACGCACAATGGTGTGGTCACCCCGTGTACAACGCTGGCTAGCGGCTATATCATCTATTTATAATAATGAGGTTTGATGGGATGACAGACTACTCGCTAACCGAGAAACACGTTCACCTAAGTCATGAACTCGCGTGCATAAAACACACATAAAGAGGCCCTCGGATGTTTACACAAGTACTCGTGTGGTTGTAATAATGCACAAGTTGATGAATAATACCAACCGGGTTACTTTACAAGTGCTACCTTGTGCATAATAATGGATCATTAGCATTTAGCTAGAGCATCCTATAGATCCATGGGTGTATTCATCGTGATATAAGCAACATCTACCGTTGTGTAATTGGACCCGACTGATATTGCAATGTATCTGCCGTATTACACAGGCGCAAACACACAAGTCCTTCCTCATTAACCTATGTGTAAGTGGGACCTATAAATAAGTGATGCAGGCAGCTGGAGCTTGCATTTCAAAACACAAACACGCAGTTACACACATATGCGCATAGGTAAACAAACAAACCCATTTTGGCTGCATAAATACGCCAAATACACAACAGTATCTGTCCGGACAGGAAATTTACCGAAGCTCTTCTCCACCAAAAATCTGACGCAATGCAGAAACATAAACTCCCATGATGAGGGGCAGAGAGTGATGAGAATATAAAATGAGGGGAATAAGAGGCAGTAAGGCAATGAGGCTGTGAAGACCCACGGGAGCATGCTAGAGGGGGGTCTTGTGCTCAGGGGAACGCCAGAAAGCAAGCTGCGGGAGGCGGGTACCTCCTGCCTTCCATTCCTCTTCCCTCCCTTCCCTTCTGGAGGACAGGATCCTGGACAGCCCCCTAGTCTCAACGCGTAAACCCCCCATGAGTGGAATACATGGGAGCACACACACATACGCGCTAAAGAGATGTTCCCAGGGGAGACGAGAAGCAGAGCAGAACACCTGGACCTGCCATTAGTGGCACAGTCAGGGATTAGGGGCACAGACGGCAAGAGAGAATGCACACTGGGATAGGCGCTTATACACTATATGCAGAAAGTAATAAATAATAAACATTCACACACACACACACACACACACACATATACAATCCTAATGCACCTACTACCGGTACACACAGTCCCGCTAAGCACAACAGGCATTTTTTTTTTAAGTTTAGTACTTACACTGCTCTGCTCTTTCTAATATTGTGCCCCCAATGAGGTAATGAGAAGATTATAAACACCTCTCAGTATGTCGCAGTACAGTTCTACACCACTCCAAATCAAAATCATGTGTAGGCACTGTAATAACATGTTTACATTCAGAAAAACACACAGCCAGGAGTAACTTGTATTGCTTTTATGCCACCTGGACATAGTGTGGAATAATTACTGATGCAATAAACCATTCACTCCCCCAAGAGAGTCCATATTACCATCTGAGGGTCAAGGACGGACAGAGAGATTAAAAGGAGAAAAAGGGAAGTGAGATGAAGGCTGAGCAATGACGGGAAGGAAGGGTAAAAATGAAAGAACAAAAAATACAGCAAAAGGGTGCGTTGAAAGATAAAGTGAATATAAATGTGATTAGTACGACTTTGTATCATTTCAGAGGAATCACAAACACCCTAATCACAGCAACCCTCAATTTGTGGTAAATGTCTCATATTTGGTCACACTAAGATGATAAATTGAATCCCTTTAGAGGATGTTGCTTTGGTATTATATCATCCCTACACACTACACAATCAGCTACAAGTATCTCACACACCCTATTTGAAAATAGTGCCGTGGCTTTGTTACCTGTGTATCAGACACTTACAACATTTGGTCAGTTAAACTCACTCCAAAAGTTAACTCCTCCTTTACTAAACTTCTTAACAGACAAAGAGGGAAACATATGCCATCAGTGCAGGCGGGGAAGGGAATAATCCCCAAGTATCAAGTCCAATGTGATGGGGACTGAGACGTTTAAAAACAACTGTCCAGAAAAAAAGGCCTCCGGGCGAATGAAAGCCCACACACTGGCTTTAACAAAGACCAGTGCTCAGACATACACAGAGAGGGACGCACAGACAGAAACAAAGGTGGATTTAGTACTTAAGTATGTGTATGTGTGTGTGTGTTTTGTGGAAGTAAGTGGGTGTGTGTGAGCTGGTGACATGAAACAGATCAAAGTGGGGAGAGGTCAACAGGGCAGAGAGGGAGAAGAAGGATAGGGGGTCCCATTATTGCAAGCTACATCTGCAAGTTGGATTTCGCGCGTTTGTGCGTTGTGGTAGTAGCCTCAGAAATGTGTTTTTTATTTCAAGTAAATTTAGCAGAAGCCTACACCCGGACAATGCTTCAAACAGTGCAATTTAAGAAATGGACGAGGGAAGTATGAAAAAGCATGGCGAGGAATAGGCTTGTTAGGTGTGCCTTCATCCACATTCATGTAATAGAGAATATACTGAGACAGTGGAGTCGAGACTCAAGAGGGTCTGCACTCGAGCGGAGCAGATCACTGACTGGTTGGTCATCGCAACAGAAATCCAAACTATTGTACAGCATGTTACTTCAAAACAGAGATACAGTAAAACAGACTTTGCGGGTCGGAACACTCTTAAGAATGTCCACAAATTAACATGCATACTGTTTAGCTTAATGGCCTCGTGATGACAGCGCAAAGGAGAAAGGGCAAACCGTTTGTTTGTAACTGCCAGTTTCAAAATCCATCATATTTCCCCTGATGCTTCTGAAAGTTGATTTGTGTTTTGAAATTGTTCTTTATTTATGGCAGAGGTTCTTTATTGTTGGCCGCTTATGGTTGCCTGCACTTGTAGTAAAGTATTCCAATGTATTTTGAATCACACATTAATGTCCTGGTTATTGTTAACTTGGTGTTCACACTGTAATTGTGGAGTAAACATCATATACATTGAGTCACAACTGGATTGGACAGCCCACACAGCTGGAGCAATACAACACAGAGACCGCAAATCCTTGCAGTGTTCACACTTAATCCAATCAGAGTTTGGATTAAAATTCTGATATATATATATATATATATATATATATATATATATATATATATATATCCATTATATATATACATATATACAATACATATATACGTATACATATATACAATATATATATATACACATACATATATACATATATACATACATATACATATACATATATACATACATATACATACATATACATATACATATATACATACATATACATATATGTACATATATACATACATACATACATAAATACACCTATATACATACATACATACACATATATACATACATACACATGCCGCTTCCTACATATCACTTTTTTCATGAAACATAATGTAAACGTGCACTTCTCAATCACTCAACATACCGGTAAATGATTCACTCAACATATATAGACGGATAAATAAATAAAACATACATGCATAAAATTAAAGTTTACCCGATCTCCAGTTAGTAACATCACACATGCCAGCCAGTATGAAAAGTAAGACAACCCTAACCCTAACGTGGTAAAGACGGTTTGTTACGAAATTTCGGAATACATTTTTTTCATGCACGCCGATCGGATTATCAATCCACATAAATCACCTCATTCGTTCAGAATAAAATCTTGATCGGAGTGGGCTTGATAGGGTCAGAATATTCCAAATGGGGTGGGTACATGTAGCATCAGGCTTTTAATCCGAATCAATGTGTCCATGTAAACGTAGCCAGTGAGACTCTATGTGCCTGTTGGTGTGCAACTGGATTCAGGAATGACAATGTTCACACTAACGAAAAGTATCACAGTATCACAGCAACCATACCAGAGTTTGTATTAACCAAACCAAACAGGTCAAGTGTGAACACCACCTAAGGAGCCGCCGTTTTTGAATCCGTCATTTGCGGCTGCTGCACCACTCCAAGTAAGCTCCTGTCTCTCTCCCCTCTGTGGAGGAGCAAGCGAAAAGCACAAGCATGCCCCAAAATTAATTTAGACGGTGGAATTAAATTAAAAGCATAGCCTCTGGAGTTTTATTATGTACTAATGTTTGAACCGTTAACTTGGATTGTATGACTAAAACATGAATAATTAAGCACTAATGGGGCTATTATTATTTCAGGAAAGACAATCACATTATGGGACTTCAACACATGTATTAGTCTTTGAATATGTGGGTTGGGAAGGTAGGAATTAAGCAGAAGGGACATTAGAAAAACATGGTGCAATACACGAAGACTGCGTGGGTAGATTGTACCGTGAACGAGATTACACCATTGTGTCATTAAGAACTCCTTGTTTGCTAAAGTACACAGATATGCTATCCAAATCAAAAAAGGCAGGTGCTCCTCTAAATTGTAGTACATGGATAGAGACATGTCAAAAGTGCCCATTTCACTCGCACCATTATGTCACTAGTATTGGCATACCTGCTTATTAAACCTGCGGGAATTGAGACGGTGCCCTCTCGGCAGTTATATTATAGTGTCTTTATCTGTGTCCTTTCAGCGAGGGCCTAATTCATTTAGTTCATCCCACAGGTGTTTGCTCGGGTTGAGGTCAGGTTCTTCCATACCAAACCCATCCAAAAATACCTCACAGACCTTCCTTGTGCCCTGGGAACAGAAAAAGGCCTTCCTCAAACTGCTCGCACACATAAATCTGAAAGTAGAGCATTCAGATATGTCCAAAATGTCTTGATCGAGGAGATGACATGAAATTGATTACAAGGTGTGTCCTAGTACTTTTGAAATTGATTTTGAAACAGCGCCGTCAGACATTGCTCAAGTTTTTGTCAACCTGGCTCCGGTCTCCTTGCTGCGGTGAGACACGCAAGTGTGTTTGTTAGGCACAGCTAAACTATTACCCGTCTCTTCATGCCTCTAATATGAACCCCCCCCCTCCCTTATCAGTCAGCAAGCAGTCAGCCCCCGCACCCCTTCTGCAGCTGTCACTGCAGCCCTCACCACAAACAGTATTCTCAGAGGACCAACTCCCAAGCACACAGGACAAATACCCACGTCTACTCAAAATGTATAACAAACACAGACGCATATCTTCATGCCCAAGACTGAAGCTTTCTTTACTCACATTCACACACAATTTTATCTGCTTATTCGCAGACCGCATGTTTTGGCAGCTGACAAGGGGGAGAAATACCCACTTAGCCTCTCACCCAAAACCCCCAAAAGTCTGCAATCCACTATGCACACCCCCATTACAATGAGCACTGGGCTCAAATCTAAACCAGAATAGGAAGCGGCAATTGATGGAGGAAGTTGGACTCTTCATGCATCTACTTGCAGCAGTGCTTAGGTGAATAAGAGAAGATGCAAACGTGGACGCAAAGTGCAGTGCACTGCAATTCTCCATCGGAAGAGCTCTCATTAGGGCAGAGAGGAAAGGGAAAACCAAAGGAAAAAAACTGAGATTCTGACAAAGGAAACGCAAAGAGAAAGAGATTCGGTGGACGGTGCTCAAATTCGACGCCAGTTTCTGGGTGGATTGCAGTGATCCCACGGATCGATCAGTCATCACCAATCATCGGTGGAGTTGACTTTACCCAAACCACCCAACCATCTCCAACTTCCCCTTTCATCGCTGTCGTTGTTTGTGTTGTTTTGTTGTTTATTTGAAAGGCCTTATCTCACTGCGCTCCCCAGCAGCCCCTACTCCTGACTTATTTAGCAGTGTGTTTTCGATCATATTTGAGAAATGAAGAGCATTTTGGTTAATATTTCAAGACATCCCACTTGCACCAGACAGAGAGGGAAAGAGAGAGAGAAGAGAGAGACAAAGAGAGAAGTGGTGACAGAGACACGGGGGGAAAGGAAAGGAGGGAATACGAGGGAGGAATTCTCTTGTTCCTTAACCCCAATTCAAGTAGATGGGAACAGAAACATGCTGTACACAACACATTCACTCTCTCTTTCTAACTAATAAACACAGTGACAATAACCCTAAAAAACATATTGCTCACTTCAAAAGTATGTACAGACAAATATCCGTACCATACCCTACAAATAGGTTTAATAAAAATTAAATACAATTAAAAAAAGAGACATACAGTATAACCGTAATCACCAGGACTGATCGACCATAGATGGGGAACTGTAAAATATGTCGTCCGTGGTTCTCAACTGGGCTTTAGAAAATGGCTCCATGTTAGCATAGTAATTATTTTTGTGTGGAATACTACACTGTTCTCTCAACTTGAAAAAGTCCTACACTCCAGATTAAATGTGCTGAATCAGGCCCTGATCAAACGCATCATTAACATAAAGTTTTGATTACAGATAGAGAATCTTAATTGTGAAAAATACAAAACAATATGGAATAACCAGCTAACTGCTGCTGACAAAGTACAGCACCGATACATCTTCGGGGTCACAGGAGAGCTGAATTCTAGCAAAAAGACTAAGAGAGAAATGATCTCTCTACAAATAACATGGACGTACAGTATATTGTGGGCAAAATGTCTGCCATACTGTACAAACATTGAGTTTGCCACCATTATTTGGATGAGGGCACTTGTAGTGCTTGAATGTGTCTGCAATTTCTGACCCAAATTTTTGTCAACGCCTGTGTGTTTACCGCAGGTCTGTCACACTCACACAAAATATGCGTGCATACCATGATCACATCTCTGTCACACACTCACACAGCTACTTATATATATATGTGCAAAAAATGCATAGGAACACACTTGACAATGTCTGTGCCCTGAGACTTCCCACAGTGCAGTGAATTCCAATCAGGCAGTTAGCAGGTCACCTATTTCAGGGGACAAAAGACAGGGAAAGAAGTGAGGAGGGTGGAATGAAAGGCCGGGAGTGAACAGAGGGGATGGAAACAAAAGATTCTGGTAGCACCCAGGGGAGAGGGCCCAGAGCAGCTGACGTCAGTGTGCGTGCATGTGTGTTCTGCATCAGGGTGGGGGGTTCGAGTGGGAGGCTGGCAGAGTTGGTCTTGGCGCCCCCAGGGAGCTCTTGAGACAGGAAGAGAACAGTGCTGAGCAGGACTCCCAGCCCCCACATAACCAGGTGCCCAGACAGAAAGCCTGGCACACACAGCTCATTCACGAGAGTCGGCCGTAGCTTGACAAAGTGGTTCATTATTTATCATTAAATACACTAAGGCAGAAAAGACAGTGTCATAGTATGCAGCAGCGCCTTGGTGTGTGACCGCATCACAGTATAGTTGCATCATTTCCACTTTGTCCAATTCCTCTCTTGATCCTTCTCCCTATTCTGTTTTCTGCCGCTCTCAGCCGCTTCTCCCCCGAGTTGCGCTTTTCTCTGACATTTGGCTGGACAAAGGCGAGTCACACCTGAGCGCTGGGTTAAAACTATTATAGGCTGTCTCCCTGTGGTACACTGGCCTTTGCCACAACTGTCTGTGACTGAAACCGTGCATGTGCATGAATGCATAGACCACCTGGGGAGATCAAACTTAGCATTAGCATTGGCTTTTAAAGTAAATTCAATTAGCTTCACTGTAAACCAGAGGCATCATTCAGATAACGGAAATTGACAATTCATTTTTCAAGCCATTGTAATAAATGAACAGTATTTACTTAAATAACCTCGCTTGAGCTTTATGTTTGTTACAGAACTGTGGACATGAGTTCATAAAAAAAAATTCAGAACATCCTGAATGGAAAAATATCTCACACATAAAAACTCTGCGCTGTGTCCAAAAGAAACTGAATCTAAAGAGACTGGAAACACATTCTGTGTTTTTGTACGGGTTGCAGGAACTTGGGATGCCAATTCAGACTCACCTCTTCCTCTGTCTGAACCACTATGAAAACATGGATATAAAGATGGATGGTCACACTTTAATTATTGAAACTATGAGACAAAGCCAGTGTTTTTGACTCTCAGACATTTAAATGTCTTTACTTTGGCATCAAGGTTCTTGTTGTTTTTTTTTTTATTCAGATACAAAAATGTGTCAGGAATTGACCGAATATGCACTAAAATGAACAAAAAATGCGTAAACCTACGAGTGCTTTAGAAGAACTCAGATTCGGAAAACAGGTCAGCCATGATTGGTCGTTGTGAGCATTTGTGATGTCATTTTCAGTCGACAGAAGACAAAATGGACACCCCCAGAGATGGCTGAAAATGAGTGCCTTTTGCTGTCTAACTTATATTCCACAAACGCAAAATTAATCAGAATGCCGTGTTTCAACTAGTGGGCCTGCTGGGAACATATTCTAGAAAAAATATATGTTTGGGTTGACTTTCACTCTAAGCTGTACTACCTTGTTCACAATCACATAGTTTTTAGTAATTTCAAACTAATCTCTATAAAGTTGATTATTTGAACGTGTTCTCAACCAAACACAGAACTGGCATGAAGATGAATTAATGTTGACCAGCATTGTTGAGCAAAATTGTGAATTTAATGGAGCTTACCTGTTATTGTGGGTTTTATAGTGACGCATGAAGTTAAAGTGTGAGAGTAGATGAGTTTTTAATCTTTGTGACGCAAACCGTGCGGTAGCCAGTTTGTGAGTTTCCTTTTGAAAAAAATGGTTTGCTATGCTGTAAATGCAGATTTTCTACTTTAAACGTAATGACTTATCATCAAGTAATGTAATCTAAATCAAAGTCAAGTTGAGTCTTTGATACGTTTGAGCCAGCCCAGTTGCAAAACCGAAAACTGCCGACTTGAGTCTGACTCGAGTCAAATCGTGTGACTCGAGTCCCCCGCCTCTGCCTTTCAGGAGTTAAAGTGAGTTAAAAAAGAGAATAATGTATAATAAAAAAGACTTCTGAAACCCAACTTAAATCAAGGGCATAACAAATCCAAGTCCTCAAAGCGGGTATGGGAGCCAGAGGTGAGGTGGAAAAAAAGAGTGGAAAAACAGAGGGAGGGAGGCAAACAGGGGCTACTTTGGGGCCATTCGCCACAGGGTGTGGGTGTATGTGTGTGTGTCTTGGGAGGGCACAGTGGGGAAGTTTGGGGGCATGGAGGAAAGGATCAGAGCTTTGGGGCCAGCTCGGTGGGGAACAGAGGGGTTTGGGAGAGAATGGCGGGAGGCGAAAGGGGGGGGGGAAGGGAGTCAAAGGGTGAGTGGAGGGGATGTGGTCAGTTTTGGGTTTGAGAACTCAGCAGGGAGGTACAGCAAGGAGGGAGGGAGGGAGCAAAGGATGCAGACGCTGGGGCCAATGTGCTAGGAGGCAAGTGACATGTGACTTGTGATCCAAAGATGAGTATGAGGGATGAAGAATAGGGAGGGAAGGTAGAAAGAAAGAATGTATAAAATGGCAAAATGGGAGGCCTGTGTTCCACTTGAGAGGGAGAGAAAAAAAAAAGAAGCTGTGAGGGAGGGGAAAAATGGAGAAAAAAAAATCCCAGGTGTCAGCAGGAGGGGGGAGAAAAAAGAAAAGAAGGGGGGGGGTGAGGTTCTGGGGGTCCTGGTTGTTGGCAGGGGTGCAGGAATCCAAGGGAATGGCCTGTTCCTCATTATCCAGACACCCCCTACACACACAGGCCCCTCATGGCCCCATGACAACTTTATCCTGGCGCATTGAAACACTCTGACAGAGACACAAAGCACACACATAGATATAGAAATTATACAAATATGGTATATGTTAAGATCGCGAAATGATTAAAACACAGGTTCATAAACACAGGTGAAGATTATGACAGAAGACAACTGGCACTGCTCAGTCCTCCTTATTATAAAAACAAATAAGAATTCTTCATGTCCTTATGGGTTGATTTTGGTGACATCTGCTGCCAAAGATGGTAACAACAAGTATTTCATTCAGGCTGCGAACAGTAAGATGCTGGTGCCCATTGAAAAGGTAGTTAGTACTGTAATGTCAAAACAAAGTTGCAACCTCCACCCGTAGCGCTTCATCTAGCTGCAGTTTTGTTTTTTAAAGGACATCTTTTTGATAGGAGTCATTTTAATTGTTATAAATAAATAAATATATAATAATAATCACAAAAGTGAGCGATTGGCTGACAACCAGGTCAAGGTATAGCCCGTCACGTGCCCAAAGTCAGCTGGGATAGGCTCCAGCACACTCGCGACTCTAGTGAGGATAAGAGATGCAGAAAGTGGATGGATGGATGGAGTTTGACAAAACTTGACAGGAAAACCAAACTTTCATTCCCATTGGGGAGTTAAAAAGGAAGGGTGGAAAGAAGTGAAGCTGGGTGTCATCACAAAACAATAACAATTAATGTAATATTTACAAACGATATAGGCAAGCCGAGGTAGACAGATAATAGAAATAAGGGGCCCTGTTACGGAGCCCTAGGGAACGCCAGACGGAATTGGTGGGTTTTTGGAGTTTGAACTGACAGTGAGTGGCTGGAGAGGTATGATTTAAACCACTCACAAGCACTTGTGATTCCAATAAAAGACACCATGCCAATGGCGGTGGCGTCTGCGCCCGATAATTCCGGCGACTCTAAACTGAATGAAGCAAATTCTTGCTTTGAAGACACCGTAGTCATAGGACAACTTAACCTCTTAACACTAACAACCACCAAGGCTGAAAGCAATCAGTCCCTCCATGTAACATCTCGTAATTGCTCCATCATGGTACAGTAAGAGGCAAAACCACAAATCTGAAAACCAAACAGAAAATGGCTGCAGAGAGCAATTTATTTATTCAAAGATATGTAAATGTATATCTCCTTAATCTGACTGTGTAAATATTTGATCAATAAACACAAACACAGAGACAAATAACAGCAAAGCTGCAAAACCCTTTGGCTGAAGAATTCTAATGAATGTTTGGAAACAGGAGCCGTCGTCTTGTAGTCCCGCCATCACACACACACACGTGCGCACGCGCTCACACACACACACACACAGACACGGCATACTGGACCATGGACAGAGGCTATTATCCGTCTACAGCCACTAGCGCACACAAATATTTACCCTCCGCAAGATCTACACACAAGGCACACAAGGACACCGAGTGAGCGAGGCAAGATGAGAGGGAAACAAGAGGGGGAAGTTACATTTTTAATTGAGTGCTTCTTTACCTCAGAGCAAAGTGGGGCTGAATACAAGGGGGCGAGCCGCTGCCAACACACACACACGAGCACACGCACGCGCACACAGGATCTTCTGTCCTTTGGCAAATTCTTGGTTTCACTCTTGCATTAAGTCAGACAAAACTAAATGAGTTGAAGTCGTCGGCGACAGGGGAGGAAGAGGTGAGGAATGGGAGAGAAAGAAGGGATAAGAGGAGAAAGAAGACGAGAGAAAATGTCCCCACAGAGTCTTTCTCCCTTCCTGGAGCGAGCTCGCGCCCCTGCAGCGCCGCCTGTGTAATTTCCAGCGGCAGTGAATACAGGTATTAATAAAAGCCTCATGGGGAAGAGCACACAATATAACCCTACATTTTCAGGCATTATGAAAGGACGCCCCTAGGGGTCCTCGGGCTCAAATTTCTGAGATGCAGGCATTGTAAAAAGACGCCCCCGGGGGAGAAGCCCGCAATAGAAATCTGCTGAATTCAAAGCATTTCCAGAGCCCTGGTGGGAGCCATTACTCCCACTGGAGGAGGAGAGATCTTTTTCACGCACTCCTCTTGCTTTCCAAAAGCTCTCTCTCTCTCTCTCTTTTTTTTTTACCAAACATGTGTTGCTGACATGTTGACAGATTGCTCAGTGAGGTGTTTAGGTGCATGCACAAGGCACGTCTGCTGAGACGCCAGCTCCATCCTGCTCCCTCTCTGTCTCTCCCTTCCCTTGCCACTTCCTACGTCGACCCCCCCCCCCCCCCACACACACACACACACACACATCCTCCTTCCCCGAACTGCAAACCTCTCAGCGCACCCAAAACTGCTCCCATCCATATTTCATAAAGGAGAAACTAGGCTGAAAGAGAGATGGCGAGGGAAGGAGGATGGAAAGAGTTTGGGTGAGAAGGAGAGCATACAAGGTGGAGAGGATTGTGGGGTGGGGGTGTATGAAAAAAAGGAAGATAAACAGAGACAAAGCGGGATCAAGGGAGGGGAGCAGGAGGAGAGGACAGATAAAGAGAAATAGAGCGATGAAGTCAGTGGAAGAAGTGCAGTGAAAAATGAACCCTGTGATGAAAAATGACTCCACAACAACCCTTCTTCGTCGCCGCATGCTGTGCCCCCCCTCCTTCTCCTTCTCCCTCTCTCTCCTCGCCATCCCCCTCTCCTCTGGTGCCGGGCTCTCGCTCTCTCCCTGGAAAACCTGAGCAGCAGCCAGCTGTGTCTGTGCGCTATTACTGTGCATGTGTGTATGTGCAAGCGCGCTTGTATGTATGCCAAGGGCTGAGCACAGGAATCTTCGGGCCACCCCCGGGTACACGCACACACACACACACACACACGCGCACATACATACGGCGAAGGAGGAGGGAGGCTGGCAAGGAAGGGGGTACGCGGGCAGAAGGAGGGCAGCACGGAAGCCGACAGGGAGAATAACAAAAAGACACTGAAAGAAGAGGTGCGAACGGGAAAAGAGCGTAGCATTTATTTTGTTAGTCATTTGTAACCGCTGGACATGCACACTGAGACTGAACAAAGAATCAACTTGAAATCAATATTGCAATGAAGTAAAATGCAATTTTCAAATGCTATTGGAGGGGGGCGACTTCATTTCAGTTGATCGTAGGCTTTTATATATATATATATATATATATATATATATATATATATATACACATTTATATATATATATATATATATATATATATATACACATTTATATATATATATATATATATATATATATATATATATATATATATATATATATATATATATATATGCAGTCATGACATATGTAAAGTTGAAGTGATAAAGCCACAGATTTGCTCGCATTATTAATTTGATTTATGGCGCTGCCATCAAGCTCGTTGGTAGAATTTAGGAAGTTGTCGTAGTGAACTCTTAAAAGACTGCAAGTCAAAGTGTTTGGTAAGTTAACAACTGCCTACGGTTCATTTGCCTTTATTTTAGTGTCAGACTAACCTACAGGACCAAAACATTTATGAATAGTAAATCTGATATTGTTTATCGTAGATTAATTTATTGATTGTGTTGGTTAAAAATACATGGGAAGAGGACCTTGAAAAAAATAATCTCGGCAAATCGCAATATTGAGGGAAAAAAAAAAGCATCACGCACACACACACACACACACACACAGTTCAAGTGGCAGACCAGAGTGCAGGAGGCCATCTGTAATTTTGTTTCAAATGAAGCTCCTCCTACATTTCCTTCTCGTAGAAAGTGATCTGTGGTTTTAATAAGAATCTTGGCCTCACAGGACTCAGCTGCTATGCTGTCGACAGACGCAGTGAGGTGCGTGCATGTGTGTGTGCACTCGAGAGAAAGAGAGAGAGCGAGAGACAGCGGGTTGCAACAGACGGTTGAGGCTTAGCAGAGGGGAGACGTCCCGCGAGGGAAAAAACCAGTCACCCAAGGGCCCCTCCACTAAACAGCCCAGCTCTCCCCGCTTTCCCTTCCCTCCATGTTTTTCTTCCTGTGATTAGCCCTCCTCGCCCTCATCTACTTCCCTTCCTCCTCACCTGTCCGCCCCGCTTCATTTTCCCTTCCTCTTCTTTGCTCCCTTGATTTCATTGTGCATCCCCTCCCTGGTAATGTGCCTCTCTCCTTCACTGAGAGGAAGGAGAATAGACAAGCGTGCAGCTGGATGTGCTCTATTGACAAAGATTTCACAAATACCTTCGGAAAGTGCGTGCGGTTCCAACACACTTTTGCTTCCACTCGTGCCGTCTAAGACGCGACTGGCTGGGTTAATGACTTGCTATTTGTCACTGACAGCGCCCGTTCGGGCCCTCCTGCTTTGACAGACAGCTACATCCGTTACTATTTGTCACTCACTTCCTCTTCTGTCTATTTCTTGACACATCACTCAAGGTGCTGAACTCTCGCAAACACCTCACACACATCGGGTATGTGTGTGCATATAAAACGAAACAAAGGGGACTTACAAGACTGCCGTGGCTTTGAAAATGCTGTCTACAAGAGAGTGTTTAGTGTTCAATACATGAAAAACATTCACCATTGCATCCACCATTGCATTGTTTTTTAGTATTTTGACAATTAACTCATTCACTGCCAAACCCATTCAGACTATCTTTTACCATAAAGTTTGAAAAAAATTGAAAAAAATATGAATACGTTCCTGGGATATTTTTTTAATAATATAACTTATTTATATAGTTCTATTGTGTCTTGATGTAAAAAAAAATAATGTGCGAAAGATGTGGTACGAGGTAGTTAGCATATCGGCCTCAAAGTTCTGAGGTTGAGGGTTTAAATCCGGACTGCGACCCTCCTGTGAGTCTGTGGATGTGAGTGCAATTTGTCCAGATTTGTCCATAGGCATCCTGTGATTAGCTGGCAACTAGTCTAGGGCAGGGGGATGCCCACGCTTTTTCAGCATGCGAGCTACTTCTAAAATGACCAAGCCAAAATAATATACCTACAATATTTATTCATAAATATACTGAACATTATTTATATGTACAAAAGATTTCTTGAACTCATCTACATTTTTTTGTCCTAACTTTACTCTAATGACTTGAAATGGGAGAAGCTAAGGATGGAGTCCGGACAGTGGCTGCTAATTGCGAGCCATGCGCACGCTTCCAAATGAACATCAGCCGTGGTGGAACGGAACTTGGACTTATTAATGCTGTTTATCAATACCCCGAAATTGTCGCTCCTCATTCCCTCCTTGGGTGTAGCGACAATACACTGAGAGATGAGGCTAACGCACTTTGAAAATGACATTGTGAGAAAAATATCCTCCTCCCACTCTGTATGGAAATACTGTTCTGCTTTGGTCCCCTAACCATTTTCATACTTTAATTATCTTTAGAGTAGACAAACCTAATTGGAGGGTAATAAGACAACTAGCTTGTTTGCTATAATTTTGCGAGTCATGCGTTTGAGCCCTGTACGACCATCAAGTAATAAACTTCGTAACGGATGATAGGTGGCTGTCTACATTTTTTTTAATGCCATGGGATCGATTTACACTCCCTTGGGGATCGACCGGTCAATCACGATTGATGTAATGGGCACCCCTGGTCTCGGGTGTACCACATAATTCGACAGTTGACAAAAAGAAAATCGATGGATAGAAAATTAATGGGTGTTTTGGCACCTGTGGATTCACCTATTTACATACTTTTTTCATCCAATTATTTAAAATCCATGTTTTAATTCAAATAAATAAATAAATAAATAAAACAGCCTAGGGGAGCCAACCTCCATTTTTTGTGAAAAATGCTTACTGGTGCTCGGCCCTCACTTATTCACGAATTTTGGAGGTTAAAAAAAAGTTTGTCCCCCCCCCAAATCAATAGTAACGGATTCTAATGTTTACACATTAGTGTTATAGGAACTCGAGCCCTCTATATGAGACAAAAACTAAGTTCCACATATGAAAACAATTCAATCCAAGCATGGAGATTTGAGGTTAGGCTAAGGTTAGATGTATGTGCACATGTGATGTGGCATAGTAGGGCCGGAGAATGTTCTCCATTTGATCTGCGGCATTTTTTTTCTCCTCCGCTCTTCCTCTCCTCGGGGAGCCTATGCTCCACATTCTGACTCCTACTGAGACCCATCGACACTCCCGCGACTCTCTTGCTCGCTCTTTCTCTTGCACGCACAGCACACCCACAGGATAGATACCCACATGTAAAGCGTAAAGAGCACCGCACATACACAGTTGTTCATTAAAAAGTCATGTCTGATGGGGGGAGAAGGCAAAATATTCTTTATTAGAATGTGTTTTAGGCGCGCACAAACAGGAGGCTCAGTCAGACTGAAGCACATTGCACAAACCCGATGTCCTGTTTGGGGTTATGTGCATGCTTGATTGGGTGTACACACATTTATGTGTCATTGATCTGCGCCGCGGTGTGTGTACGAGTGTGTTTGTCCAATTTGTTCTCAAATTAATGGTGCCTCTTTATAGGCCTTCTGCTAGAGTGCCACTGAATTACTTGGTGCTTCACAGTTGCACCTGGGACCCATTCAGTGTTATAGCTGTAGCTCCATGCTAACTCGGGACTCATTCGCCACAAGAGTATACAGGGTATGCTCGGACGTCATTTCCTCACCACAATAAGCCCACTCAGGCACACTAATTAGTGAAATCTGCTGCAAAATGGGAGGACATCTACGATAGGTGCATTTTCGTGTGTGTGTGTTTATATTATTCAAGCTCATTACGCAATGAGCGTATCAACCCTGTATCAATTTAGTGGCGATTTTTAATGTAGTGCTATTTCAATTTTCAAGTGACCTGCAGTACATCCGAAGTCCCATATTAGCAAGCACTGATTGCTTTCATATTTACTATACTTTTGATTTAATGTGGGTGTTAATTGTTTTGTTATTAACCAAGGGTGTGTTGTTTTGGTTAATGTGCGTGGACTGTAAATATATACACAGGTCATCTGTTTCAATTATGTCAAGCTCCCATTGACCTTATGTAGCCAATCCATTTACGATGTCAAATTGGCAGAATTTGGATGAGGCTTCATCCCAATTTAGCTTTTTTTTCTTCCTCTTTACACTGCCATGACTCACTCACCGAATCAAGAGCTGTAAATAAGTCAATACAGTACACTCACCATTATCTAACATTTTTGCTTGGTCTCTCCAGGTATTGCAAGCTGGCTATGTTGTTTACCTTATGCAGGTCCCGTCCCACATTGTAACGTTGGAAATATGCAGCCAGAAAGGTTTTGGGTGGACCGGCAACCATAGCGTTGAGCTAGTAGGACTACATTTATGGTCCGAAAAATACAGTAGAGCCACAATTTCTTGCTCTTCAGAAGGATAATTTTTCCACACAGACTATTGTTACCATGGATGCACACACCACTCCGTCAAGAAATAACACTGACATTTGTATCTGATTATTCGATTAATCAATAAAATAATGAGAAGAAATACTTGGTTCCATCTACAATAAATCAGTGAAAGATGACTTGCAGATAAAAGTTAATATGATAATATCATGTTCTAATGTGTATTGATTTCCAAAATTAAATCAAAAGAAGAATCGTATGTCAACTGTCCCCAAACGTACTCACACAAGAACAAGAAAACACTGTTCATGCATCACATTGTTTCGGAAGTAAATATGGTTGCCACCAAGGAAGAAGATAACTTTTTTTTTTTTTTTTAATTTGGGTATTGTGTTTATCCCTAGAAGGCGGGTGTGCATGTATCCCAAAGGTCCCACAACATCGGCTCCCAGGAGCAGGAACCAGAGAACATAAAAGAATTCTTTAGTCCATGCTTTTAATTCAAGCTTCTCCACAATAATAACCAGAAAACAGCGGTCCCACAACAACTTTCATACGCACTCTTCTACCAGGCGAATCCGACTCATAGTTGAATCTACATACGCAAACCACCACTTGCAAGCATACATTGTGTTGAGCTGTGGGATTACTCTGAAATCTGAAGCTCTCTTCCTCCAGGGAACAGAAAAAGATTCATCATTTCATTCCATTCCTTTCTCCTGCTCTCCCTCTTGCCCTCTCTGTGGTCTCTCACTCAGTAACATCTTGCCCTCCCCAGACTCCTGTGCTGAAAATCACAGGCCACATCGATGCTCTGACAGCGACACGGCGTACATGAGTGCTGGTGAGCGTCTAACGCAGCACAGTACGAAGGAGACCCAAAAGACAAAAGTGCACTGCAGGGCCTTGTGTGGATCAAAAAAAAAAAAAATCCACAACAGCAATTAAAGAATGTGAGAGAAATAAATCATATTTCCCTAATAATTGTCCGTGACACCAGAATGGAAATATGTGTCATTAAAACCGATGTCATGATGTGGTTAGTATTCTCCAAAAAGGAATGTTATTTAAATGCCTTTGAAAAGCAGTCCCATTTGTTGGGTTAAAGTGATTCATTGATATTAAATCTAAAATCTGCCACACGTCAGTCTTGTAATGCATTTGAAATTGTCAATCTGCTGTTGATTAATGCAGATTCTGGAATGTCTTAAGGCTTGGTTCGCACATTTTTGAAACCAAGTACCACCTCAAAAACTCTTTGGTTCTCCAAATATCACCATCATGACCAACATTAAAATAATGTATATTTCGTATTTTTGTAAGCCACTGTAACATTATGCATAATTCGGATCAAAGTTAAACAAAATACTACCCTTAGTTAATGATTCGACTGAAATGTAAATCATATAACAGGTCAACAAAAATTGTACAGTTGGGTTATAAATAACACAATTTTGGTTCAAAAATGGACTGATCCATGACTTGAGTCAATTTGACCCCATTTTCTGGGTTGTTTTTGCAGAAAACAACCCCAATAATGGGTAGTTTTGTACAAAACAACCCCAAAAATTGGGCTGTTTTGTACAAAGCAACGCAAGAAGGTCAAATTGACCCCAATTAGTGGATCGGTCTATTTTTGACCCAAAATTGTGTTATTGTCAACCCAACTGTTTTTAGGGTGTAAACAAATATTGCTAAGTCATTACATATATTGTATTTTCAAGTACAATACAACTGAACTGTGCTTAACAAATGGACTGCATTGGATTAAAAGCAAAAATATTGACGCCGCTGTAACATTCTGCACAGTTTGAGCATTTAATTGAGTGATTCTCGAGGAAGCCCGTGTAGCACTTGGGGTACTGGTACAACACTGACAGTTAGTTATCTTGGGATAGATAATGCCCAAAACTAAAGAAAACTCTATTTCAGGGGTGTAAGAATAATATATGATAATATATGAGATTAAACAATTACATGCAAAAAAATACACTAAAATATACTTGCATATTAAGGCCCTGCAATGTGCCACTACTGATGAAGCACTCTTTTGACAACTGACAGGATTTGCTTCGTCCCCAAAAATCGTTGACACCCAATGTCTGCATTTTCTGTCGTTAATTAGGATAAAAACATCCAGTGACGTTAACATCTCGGCAAAGCATCCGAGCACCTCCCTGTGGCTAGACTGGCTGGATGTGCAACACGTGTGCTTATCTGCTGGGACTGGATGTTGAAGCAGCAGGTGAATATGAGGTTGCGGTGACGATCATAATACACAGTCTGTAAAAACACTTCACCAGTTTCAACAAAGACCCCCCCCTCCCCAAAACACACACACACGTCTTCATCCCCATATCAAAGTAAACACCATTCCGACGCTTGGAGGCAGCAGACTTTCTTGCAGCCTAAGTGTGTGCACGTGTGAGTTGGCTTGTTAAGCGCACGTTTGGATTAAACTGTAGGAACCAGATGCCCTCACCGCATTCCTTTCATCGCTCCATTAATTACAGCAGTACTAATAATGACTCTAGTATACAGTATGTGTGTCTATTATAACTGGAGGTATCCAAGTACTAAATTGTAGTGGTTGCAAAATCATGATTGATGGAGACGATTGTTACATAGCGGCATTTTTATGTATTTTTAAGTAAACCATATTGTATTGCTTTGGCATTTGGCATTGGCTCACTGACTGTCTTTATATTGCCAGAACAATATTTCATAAACCATGAGGGGCAGAGGTGTACAAAAGTGCAGGTACAATATGTATTTTTCATGTATCAAGGCGGAAGTCAACCAAAACACTTTTTTTTTACTTACTAGTTGAAACACGGAATTCTTATTAATATTGCGTTTGTGGAATATGAGTTAAGCAACAAAATCCACCCATCTGTGGGGGCGGCCATTTTGTCACTTCTGTCGAATGAAAATGACATCGCAGATGCTCAGGGCTCAGATAACGACCAATCATGGCTCAGCTTCAGAAAACAGGTGAGCTGTGATTGGTCGTTACCTGACCCCTGAGCAGTCGCGATGTCATTTTCAGTCGACAGAAGTGATGAAATGGCTACCCCAGAGATGGCTAAAAACGGGTGGATTAACTCTTATTCCACAAACCCAATATTTATCAGAATGCCTTGTTTCAACTAGTGGGCCTGCATAGAACATATTCTTGAAAAAAAATATGTTTGGGTTGACTTCCCCTTTAAGACTCATACCATATCTGGTAGATTGACATAATTCATTCAAAACACACACACACTTTCACACCTTTGAGCAATGAATCTTCAATTAACCTGAAATCCAAGTTTTTAGAAAGTGACAGTAGACTGCAGTACCACCAGAAAAAAATCACACAAAATCAGCATGCTGCCTTCTACATGCAAAATTGTCAAAAGCCTGAAGAGATGAAGTCGTATGAATGAATGAATGTTATGTCCCACCTGCTGGACAGTGGTTGGTCCTATGTTCTGTGAGCTCAGCCAAACATTCAAAGTCCTGTTGACAGTTGTCACAAGTGAATATGGAGTCATCATCGAGCTCGTCGTCATGGTCGCCAGACTCCTCTTGTTCTGCATCCTCAGCAGCCGCCGCGTGGCTGTCCTTAGGCTCGAGCGCTTTGACTGACGCTGGGACTTCTGAGGACAGACGATACACATCATCAATAGGGTTGACAACTGTGTTACTCATTTGCATAAGCTTCTCTTTCCTAATCATCAGTAATACATGCTTTGGGCTTACTTACTTCATTTTCATGTTTAACCATGCACACAGTACACAAGTCGTTCTCTTTAATCATGCTTAACAAACACTTTCCTTTTGTAACTTGTGTCATTTTGTTTTCTGTCGGGTGAGTTGAAGCATCATTTACTTTCATTAATCTAATTCATTGTTGCTTTGACATTTTGGAATGTGGTTTGTGTTCCTGAGTACAAATGAATTATACCTTCTCAAATCAACCATATGCTTGTCCTTTGATTTGTGTAAATTGACTAAATTACAATGCGTCGCTGTCATGTGAAAAACACTTTTTTTCATTTTCTTATTTTTACATGAATCGTGTTTCTGCGTTACAGATGTCGCATTAAAGTGAAAATTAAAAAAGTTTTCAAAATTGGAGATAAGTGTTTTTCACAGGACAGCGACGAATGACAAATAGGTATAGAGCTTCAGCATATGACATAGCGTGAAAGTGTGTGTCCGTGTTAGTCATGTGAGAGGCGACCACTGCCGACCAGCGCAGGGTTGTGATGGCCCATGCTCTCCGCTCCATTGTGTCTCCATATTCACACCTTATTATCACTTTATAAATGCTGAGATTCCAGTAGGACTGACAAATGATGACACAGGGAGGAGAGCATGAAAAATCCAGCCATTGCTTTGATATATATATTTAAAAAAAACAAAAAAAAAACGGTCAGGCTACAGTGCTGGACTAATATTGAAAATCTAAATGTTAAAAACAAAAAATCTAACTTTTCTTTTAATATATTCAATAAAATAAAGGACTGACGCTCTCCTTTAAGTTTACAATGACAGCAGAACATATTAATGGCATATGTTGTGTTATCCTAAACGGACAAAAGTATTGGGACATCTGGGGAGACATTATGGAATTGTAATTTTCCCTTTGCAGTTACATCAGCCTCCACACATTTTAAACCTTGCTTTGTGCACTTGGGCGCAGTCATGCTATAATATAAAATGGCCTTCTCTTCCCGCAAAGAAGCTAGCTGCACAAAACGTCTAGGTCTGTTTCAAGCGCGACTACGGGTCTTGAATAGCTCTTTACTGATTAAGGCATATTCTCAAATAGTCCATTAAAAATCTCGACCAAAAGAGTATCGTAAAAGCAAAGCTAAACATGGGAAGGTACAGTCGCCAAGAAACCAACTGCTACATCTCTTCCAGACTAATTTATAATGGAGAGGTGTGATGGGAAACGGGGATGCTGGGAGGCGGGGAACGAGGGACTGTAGTGATGGGGTGCAGTGGGAGAGGACATTAGTGATGGAAGGATAGAAGGAAGGCTAGATGAAGGGATGAGGATGAAGAGAAGGAGGGTGTTGGCCATCTGTCCAGTGGTGAGAGCACCGTCTGGCCAGGGAGAGAAAGTGGACCCTTTGCTGAAGAAACTCACAGGCCCAAATTTACACACAACAATGAACGCACCACTGGAACCAAATCCATATTAAATATCAAATAAAATCATTAATACATCTAAATACATAAATGTTATGTAAAATGTAATATGCAGCTGTTGGATTACATTGTACATTTTAGCAAACACCAGTTCATAGTGTAGTTAATACTTTAAAAAGAAGCAGCTCTGTTGGATATCTAACCGGAGCTGCACTACAAAATACGCGTATCGGATTTATGGATACAAGATTTTGTAGGGGTGTCTAGATTTTCTGGGGTGTCAACTCTCGCATACAATATGCTTTACAGTACATAAAAGGAGACGTTTTCACACACATACACACACGCATGCATAGCAGGGGGTTGTGATGCCAGAGGTGAGGGCAGTGCCAAATCCAGTGCATGCCAACACAACCTGCTGTCATGGCAACAGTGGGACGAGCCAGATGAAATCATCTCTCTCACTTGTGAAGCAACTTAATGTTTCTGTGTGGGTGGGTGTGTCTTTATTGCGCCATGTTGATGCCCTTGGTCTCCTTATCATTTTTTTTTTTTTTTCTCGGTCTCGCGGTAATTTGCGTCCACATTTGCCCTTATTTACCCTCCTCCATCACAAATGGATGAGACACAGAGAGAGAGAGAGAGAGAGAACACCAATAACGGGGACTCTCCACACACAAAGACCCATGGACAATAATAATTGTGTGTGGGCTGCTGCTTTGATTATTTTTGTTGAGCGGCAGACCTACGTCTCAATCACAGTGTGGCTCTCAATTTCTTAAATAAACCAGTGCCTCAAGATATCAGTTGAAATCATTTATTGAGCAGACTCAAAAAGCTAAACACTCATTCCCCATTTATATCCATGGAAATGCCATCGCAAAAGAACAACTGTATTTTTGTAATGTGATTTCAATGACAAAAATAGCACTATATGGCCAACTAGGGATTGTATAAGACACACACATGGATATACATGGAAGAAATATTCGTCGTTCGTCATAGAGATCAAAATTGTTCAATGGTGTGTCTACATGTGTTGCCGCAACATCTGTGTTCATATATCTGTTGCTTAAAGCAGTGATTTTCAACCAGTGTGCCGCGGAAAATTATCTGTCAATTTTTTTTTTTTTTTTTTACAAAATATTCATATAAATACTCAATGCCCTCATTCTGTTTGTTTTATGTTTAAGAGTGGCAATAAAGAGAACTGAAGTGGCACAAAAACCTTGCAGTCAAACCGTCATTATGCATTAAACGACCCAAAACATATCAGTGAGCAGTATTAACTCCACAAGTGTTTTGCTTTTTTCTTTGGGGTTTTTACTCATCACAGTAGAGTAACAGTGATGAAGGTGATATAACGGGTCATGGAGTTAGAACTTCGTCAGTGGTAAGTGCATCTCTGTCCTGAATGCTCAGTTCTATAGGGCTTGTATTATAGTTGAGCATGTTTGAAAGCACCGGGCATGAAATCATAACCATATATGTGTGCCAAACAGTTAACCTCTATTTTTTTGACACATAAAACCAAAAATATATGCATACACATTTTTGTAGGATATAGCAGTAGAGACAAAACACACACATGCATTGTCTATAGAGAACCATAATCTCTGAGTTGCAGACTGTCTCTATGCCAGGAACAACCACACATTATAACACACTGAGGCACACATGTTCAATACCCACACACAGCCACAGTGTTTTGATGCTAAATGAATATGACCATGACCATTAAGATTTTTGATGTTGTCACAAACCCATTGACTGGTCTCCAAATCTTTTCCATAAACCACGCTGATTCTTAATCTAGCCATGCAATGATAGACTGAATTATATTTGGGGTGCGAAGTGAACGTAATGCAATTAAGGTAACTGATTAAGCAGAAAAAAAAAAAGACCAACAGTGAGGTTCTTGTAAAATATAATTTAGGTGAGGAAATGTAGGGCTGAATTGAGATAGTGGCGAAAACAAAACAAATTGTTTACAAAATAAAAAATACAATCATTTAGCTTGTGATTTTATTAGGTTTTGACAGATAGGTTGACATGGGTTTGACACTTTGACCTCATGCAACCCTGGCTTTGGACAATGAGAACATGCCTATGAGATGTTTTTTTATCCCCTGCTGGAAATGTAATAAGTAATATTCCAGGTTGTAGTTATCTGCCTGAGTAATCTGGGGACAATGGATGTTTAATAACAGGTACAAATATAAATATGCTAACTGACACCTCAGGAATAATTAGGTCACTTTGCATATCTGCAGGAATGATACACGCGGTGTGTGTGGAGTAGTACTGATGCGTGTATGTATGTGTGTGTGTTTGTGTACACCCAGGGTAATTAGATAAAGAGAAGTGAATTAGCAGAGTCCACAGTGCAGAGTGATGTTACGCATCCTAACCCCGCCCAGCTGAGACCCACTAATCACCACTCGTTAGTCCCGTGTGTGCGTGTGCGCGCGTGTGTGTGTCATTACCTAAGTTTAAACGAGTTCATTGAGGTATGTAGTGAGTTAAATGATATCAAATGGTGCATATTGCTGGTCATATAAAGCTGATTTCCCCTCCCAAAATTTTTAGCATTTGCATGTAAACAAGCTAACTCCGGTGACGTGTTGTCACAATGTATGTATCTCATCGTTCAATTGATGTTTTTTGTGTGTATTTATATATTGTTATTTGTTCGATAGTATTATTAGTAGTATTAGTATTAATATTAGTATTAGTATTAGTAGTAGTAGTAGTAGTAGTAGTAGTCATATGGCTCCAAAGTTACACAACTTGTTCAACCAGATTTTCTGAAAATACATTTTGGGGTTAAAACTATTGCATTAAGTGATGGCAGGCAACACAAAAAACACAATTGTTTAAATATCATTTGCATATCGTCGCTGTCGGGCGGAATCCTCGTAGTGACCAAATGACAACTTTACAGGAGGTTAAAAAAACAAAAAAAAAACGCCAGCTTGAGTTCCCACGTTCAAGTTGTATTATACCTTATATTGCTATTGCACATTCACATCCGCATTATAGGAGGTTTCCAGCGGACAGCAACGATATGCAAACTTACTTTACAAAGCTCAAGCGGGAAAATGACCAAAGAAACTTGCAGGCAAATGGTGCCTTGTCAGTGTGAATAGTACTGTACATTGGCCATCATAATTATATGACAGCTACAAAATGTAAAATGTTACTCTAAGCAGAACTTAGAATGAATGGATTGTGTTGGATTTTACGTTCTAAAGTAGCTCCACTCCTCTTTTCTTGCCACTGTGGTGAACATTATTTTTGGGTACAGGAGTTTTCTGTGTGGTTTTTTTTTTATGTTGTGGACATAGCCACAGTCAACATGAACCATCACCTGGGGAACTAATGAACTGGGAAATGGTCCTGAGCTGTTCCTTAGTGATAGAACTGAAAGATAGTCCCAAAGCAAGACACCTTAAATGGGAATAAAACATAGCGTAACACTGCAAAGGCAAGGGGCTTACTTATGTGTTGGATTTGGCAAGCAGAAAGTGGTACTTTGGCCTGACTTGCACACAGCTGCTCGGGGAAATGAATATCTGCGGGCCAAGTGTACATAAAACACCTACATACACACGCACATGTCTGCACAAACCTTAAAGAGGCATCAAAAGGTGTGGAGAAGTGTGTGTGGCGCTTCCAGCAGAATGTTTCGAAAAGCAAACAGCCGCGACACAAGGCTTTCATTCTGCTCCACATCATCACTGTAGTCGAATTCACTGGCACCTGGCTGCAGCAAGCACCTTCAGCAGGGCCACCAACAACAAGCTGTGATGTTCAAATCAAACCTGCACCATGTTGCCCACCGATGTTATTGATGTGTCTTCAGACACATGCGACCAATGTCACATAGTATGTATCACACTCAAGCCGCCCACAGCAGACTTCTAGCCCAGACTCGGTTAAATTGGAATGCCGCATAAGCGCTGGGCCAGAGCACACAGTACCAGAACCTCTCGCGTGTGTTTTTCTAATTCTCTTGTTAAAGGCCACAAAAATGGCTATATTCAGTGTATATTTACCAAGAGGGCACTGGCATGTGAAAAAAATATGGTGCCGCATAAGCCACTTATTTGGCTACATACCAGGAATTCCAATATTATCTCCATATGCCTGATTGATTTATTAATTCCATTGCCAATTATATAAATGACATGCCCAACAGAAATCACTTAACTTAACATCTCAAGTCAAATATTAACATTTGAAATGAGAGCAAAGATCACGAGAATGTCTTTATTTACATGTCATCTTTGCACTGGCATCTTGTTGCTGGGCAGAATTCAACCTGTCCACACACACACACACACACACACACACACACACACACACGCACACCCACACAACAAAAAAAGACTCCAAAGCAGCACTACATCCATACATGAATTCAATCCAAGTTCTGGTTTTCATTTACCCTGTTCAGGGTCATGGGTGAACTGGAGTTTATCCCAGCTGACTTTGAGAGAGGGTAAACCCTGGACTGGGGGGGGCTCATATAGAAAAACCCTTTAAAAACCCCATTCACACACACAATAAGTCTTCAAGTAAGCTGCCATGCTACTGCTATATCCTACATGCAACTTACTCCTCACAGAAAGGGCCTAAGCAGAGATTCAATCTCTGAAATTCTGACTGTGAGGCAGCTGTGCTATCCACTGTTTTAACCAACAGCACTACAATGACAAAAAATGTAACATTAAACACAACGAACCTAATGAGGAAACGTTGTCTTAACAAAACATGTTTCAACCGCTGTTTTTTTTTTTTTTTTTTACAAGAAATATCAGCAACAATACATTACCTTTTTGAGCTCAACATGTCAAGAATACAAAAAGTAGCCATCTTGAGTGCACTCAAATACACACTGACACGCACACTTACAAGCCGAACAGGTGCAGCTGGACACAACAACCCCCCCCCCCCTCTCTCTCTGGGGAATGCCCCCACCCTCTGTCTCGCTCTGTTGGTTAGTGTGAGCGTGTTTGTTGTGTGTGCGGGGAGTATGCGTGTGTGTTAGGTGGCTATATTAAGAAGCCATCTCTCCTCACCTCTTCCCCTCTGCATCCCACCTCATCTTGTTTTCCCCACCAATGCCTGTCTCTGTGTTTTCACAACACAAGCATACCCCCAACCCCGCCCTGCCAGGAGGAGAGCTGCTGAGGCACAGAGCTGCAGTCCGCACACGTGTACAAACCCATAAACACGTACGCTCACATGCACACACACTCAATGCTCGTGGGAAATAAGGCGACGAGGGAGAGCGGCACCCAAGTCTGGAAACAAGATGATGAAAGAGACGCTCACGTCACGGAAGTAATGTAGAAAATCGCCACGTGAGGGAGGACACAGTGTTGGTTCACAAACATGTACAGCATATCACCCCCCCCCCCAAAAAAGTTTTTTCTGGCAAACAAGGTGACAGCTGCTCACCTATTTGAATTTTGGCCCACACGCATGTGGTATATCGACAAAGATTACAAACAGCCGCGAACAAAGGGATTAAATGCTGCAATACAGACGAAAAGCCTGCGCATTGTTGCAAGCAGGCAATAATGGTTGACACACAACACGCACGAGCTCAGGAACTGTTTTCCTGTGGTACAGCCTTGGGGAAATTAAAACTACATTATGGACCTCAAGAGAGAGGCCGCGAGAGAGGGATGGGGAAGAGGAAAAGAGAGTGAGGGAGAGAGAGAGAGGGAGAGACGGAGAAGGCCAGTGTCCTTCTTTTCGGCCATCACGAAGAACGAGGATCAAGTGTTTTATCATTGCCGTTATTGTCTCTATTCCTTACTTCCGCCATGCATCCCCATTATGAATGGCATTGTGTTCATTCTAACGGCTTCTTCTGTTTCAGAACAATTCAGTGCACCAGGCATGTTCTTAATGAGATGATAATGATAACCACAGAGGAGCCTCTGGAACAGGCTTGATCAAACATAAGGTTCGCGGGCCACAATCAGCCCATCGAGGGGTCCAATGCGCCCCATGGTGATGTCACACACTGCTCAATAAAGTAAATGCGGTGGCTAATTTTGTCCACTGGAGGGCACACTGACGACCGCTCTGAAATTGGCTTTTTACACAGGATTTGACGCCTGATATTGGTTCGCTTGTGAAGGCTAAAAGACGGCGAGTTTCAGGTGCAAAGTATGTTCACTTCATATTAAATGCGGGGCCACCTTTGCACTGTGAAGAATAACACTCAGTGAAAATGAATACCTCCCGTAGATATTTGAAGGGATTGAATTTTGCCAAAATATAACGTAATGTAACGGACGCCCGTTTAAAATGCTAGGCGGAACGGCCTATAGGCGATTACGATGTGTTCCGGACGGACAAAATGGCGGACGGCGGAAGGGTACCCTGGCTGTAGGTGAAAGACGATAAACGGACCGTGCATTTTTGGCAAAATGCCCAGCTCTGAGTGTTAGGTTAATTGAAGAATCCAAATCCTCCATACGGGTGAATGTGTACCTAAATTCGTTTTCTTTATGTGTCGATATGTGTTGTCAATCACCCAAGATCAGCTGTTTTCGGCTGCAGGCTAGTGGGGATGAACAGTACAAAAAAAAAAATACATATGAATGGATGGGCTGATGTCTTCACTTTGAAAATGCATGGGGAGGGGCAGAGAAGTTGTTAGTTGTTTCGTTACATAAAGTCCTGTGTTTTGGCTTTTTACAAGATTTTAGTCACACAAGTATGCACACCGTATGCCGTGACCAAGCAACAACAACAATGCAATAGGTCTTCGTCTCTCCCGTTCTGCTTGGGGAGCTGACAAACGTTTTCCACGATGACTCATTGACTGTTTCCGCATGTGACTCTTAAGTGTTCTCCAAGAGAACTATTAAGTGAGTGTACAGTATGGTGGCCGTACAAGACTTGAGGAAGACTGTATGAAATTGTCCAATCATGCCCTTCTTTGCGTATTTCCCCGTCCTCGCACAATTAGAGAGCAGGGGGAACAGGAGGGAAAGCAAGCGAGGAGCGAGGACATTCCGTCCAACTGAGAGGCAACAGGGACACATCGGGAAGGAGTGCAGGGGCACCTTTGGCCTCCGACTGGTGGCGTGGGGGGCAGAAAGGCGAGAGAGGAGGAAGAAGAGGAGGAAATGGCAGTGGAACAAAGGAAACGGGGAGCTGTAGGAGTTGGGGAAGAAGAGATTGTCTTGATGCAATTCCCTTCCGAGTCACTCTCCCACCTCCCTCTGCCTTCCCTCCCGTGGGTCTTTCCAAACTCAACACACATTTTCCAAGGAAAGCAAGGGAGAAACAGAGAGGGAGAGGGGGTGGAAGCTTGTAAATTTCATAGCAGGATGGGGCGGTATAGTGCTTTTCTCCAATCTGTTCTCTTTCTGGTGTGCTCGCCCAATCCTCACTGACTCTCGGGGAGTGCGCAAATCAAAGTCTATTTTCTTGATATTCAGAACCTAATCTGTCCATAAAAATTCCAAAGGAAAAGAATGACAGCGGCAGACAGAGGCGAGAATGAAAACAGAGCGAAAACTACAAGCGATAGAGAAGATGTGAGAATAGGGGACCATCCGTACAATCTGAAATGTACGAGTGGCTGAATAAGGCGAAATGGTACCGTTTGGTTTTTTTTTTCAACGGGGGAAATTCTGTGCGATAGCACAGAGGTGCGTGTATGTGTGTGTGCATGCATGTGCGTCATGGGACTGAAGCTTCCTGCAGGAACTGACACACACAGCAGTTCTTGTGAGCCACCCAGGACCTCAGTCAGCACCCCCTGAAACACACACACAGACGCGGACCCGTAGAGCTGCCCCTGGAGGAGCGTTAGCTCAGGTCTGAGTGAGCAGGAGGGAGGGGGTGAGTACAGGGATGGGAGGCTTCGGTACGTCATAGACCCCCCCCCCAAGGGTCATACTTTCCTATGCTCGTATCCCGGTGGAGCCGAACAGCAGACAGGGCACGAGAAGAAGCTGGGAGAGCGATAACGCCGCATTTACCACATTCAGCAGTATCTTATTTCCCTGCTGGGCTGCAGTCAGAGGAAGTGTTTTAACTGTTCTCTGATAGGCTGTAAAAAGTAGCCACAGCTGGCAAACACCTACGGTAGTCCGACTGTGTTTTCCCGTGCGTGGGGAATTTTGGGATTTCATCTTTGCTAAGCACAAACTACAACAAAGAGGGGGAATCACTTGATTTGCAAAGGGACTCAGCCTCCTCCACTAATTTGACTTTTTTGATTTTCTTTTTCAGGATTCATTCTCATTCTCCTATTAAGAGTAGTGCTGTCAAACGATTAAATCTTTAAATCGCGAAATTTTCCATAATTAATCACGATTAATCGTACTTTTCAACTTCAATTTTTTACAAAGCTTGGAACCGATATTTACTTCAGTAAAATCTCGGAATTAATACGGGGAAAAAAATTAAAGTATATTTTGATTCAAAAACTGTTCTAATAGCTTTCTTTGATTCTGGAATCCGATTCTTTTCCCGCTTTTGATCCAACGTGAGACTGAAGGTTTTCTGTTGTTTTCCGGTGTCTATTGTATATAGTATTTTGTGTTTTAATTTATTGCTTTCACTTGTTATATTATTGCTGTTGTGTTGCTGTAACGTAAAGTGCTTTGTTACAGCTGTAACTGTTATGAAATGTGCTATAAAATAAAGTTGTATTGTACTGTATTGTATTGTATATAAAACACAACAGTTGAACAATACAGTGACTCTCCTCTAAGTTTGGCTGCACAGTGAGCAGAGATAGAGGAAGTAAATAAAATATTTTTTAAAAATTAGTGCGTTATCAAATTAAAATTAATCTCCATGGTCAATGCTTTAAATTTGACAGCCCTAATTAAAAGTAAATAATGGACTTGGTTCTCTTGTTAAAGGCCAATAATTCACAAATAAACAGCGGCATATGGCAGTTGTTTCAGTGTGCCCGAGACAACGCAAAACAGTTTTGTACATGTAAAACCACGATCCACATGTAAACAGTAGTATAGTATGTGAAGAGGGTTAGAACTAGTAAGCCAGTTGGAACACGAGGAAAAACTAAATCCAGTCTAACAGAAGAGACAATAAAAAGCCGACCATCTCTGCGACTTCCTCCCAGGATATCATCGTACAACAGAGAGCAGTGAAAGAGCACACAAATCTCTCCTGTCTTGCTCTCCACGTCCCCTTTGTCATATCTCTTTCCATTCAGTCTCACACCAGAGACCAGCAAGTTCGCCGTCTCTTTCCACATCTCGCTATGCTCCTTTCAAATCTCCTCATTTCTCTACTTTGCTTTTTTTCCCCTTCTAAGTAGTTACGACAGTCCCTCCATTCTAATCCCTCCTATGTTCACTCCATCTCTCAGCCCCTCCCGCTCCCGCAGTATCCCACGGAGAAGGCCTTTATAAACCATATGAAGTTGAAATTACAATACTGACGGTCACTGTTTTTGTGGGAGAGGTTTGTTCATGTGTGCGCCTCAGGACGGTTCACCCGCATGCATGACAGTGAACACGTGCGTCTAAGTATACACTGACCTGTCTGGACAGTCGATTCACCCCAGGCCCCTCCGCACTCTGAAGATTCTCCTTCTTCCACTGCTGAGAAGGAAATTAGAAGTTAGATAAACACAAAATGTGTGTGTTGTGAGTGTTGAGACTAATGCGTTCTCATGAACTTGGAGTCACTGAAAACTGTGCCAGTGGGGCCAGAACCAAGACTCAATTTAAAACTGCACCACCACAACATATTAATAACACTTAATTGCACTTTGCCTTTCCTCTCAACTGTAGATTCAGTTGTGTCAGGTTGTTTTTTTCTGGTGCAAATCAGTGGATGGGCTTGTAAACCTGGTGTGTTTCCCACTTGTTCGGTTGCTTTTCCACACTGTTTAAAAAAAAAAGCAAAAATAAAAAAAAAACACGGGGCTTACGTTTAACACCTCTCATACAATTGATGAAATCCGTAAAGCAGTGACTAAATGTTACTTTTATTACATATATTTTGAAGGTTGACTCATATAATACCAAACTATATGCATAAGTAAGGGGCAGGTATTATTTTTGTGCACTTGGGGTCACCATCCTCAAGTTCTACACTGTAGCATCTGTGATGTTGAATGAGTGTGCCGATAAAAGGCGGGCCTGGCCTGCTGAGTGATGTGGAAGTCAGCGAATGAGAATGTCGACTTTGCTGGATGTTAACTGGCTAAACCGTTAGCCAGTGACATGTTCAGTGACAGCGTCCATTGATGCTGACAGCTGCTCGTCAGTGTACTTGCGTTTACTCATTTTGTTATCATTTGTCCGATAAAGCAATTGAAAGTGCACTAGAGGCTGTGTCTATCCTTCCTCTATCCCACAAATTGATCCAACTAGCGGTGGCAGGCTATATCACATAAGCTAACAATGTTTATGTTGCCGTCGACGAACTCAAGCCGGTTGTACTTTACACTTAAAAGCTTCTTTCATTAAGTGTGAAATGATCCAAAACATTGGACATTCTGTGTCTTTTGTCTTTCTTCCTGGCTTGTACTAAATGGAAAAAGAATCCCCACAAAATGCCGCGATTGTAGTACGACCAAAAAAAAATCTAAACCTGTTCAGCTGATTGGATCATTTACCAGTTGGAGAGGAAGTGCTTGGTCATCACAATCAAACCTTCACCGCAACCTAGTGACCAAATTTCACCAAGGGGAAAAAAAAAAAAAACTGAACATGTTTTGGACTGAAACAAACTAAGAAACCCCGATGACAAATTTAGCTGCCTTATTGGAGCTTGTCACTGAGCGTCCGTGTCCTCTGCAGTCAGATACACCTACCATGGTTGGACAAAGGCACGAGTTACCTTCTTAATAAATAACAGCAGAAAATTGAATGCTGGGATGACAATGTCTCGAGACCTTTTTGACAAACTCAGAAGTCTGATCAGAGCTGGAATGTGACAGCGACTTCCTGGGTACAACAGGAAGGAGGGAAGTACAGCTGGCACACAAACAGGAAATGGCTGGAGCCACCACACAATGGAGCTTCCTGTGCACCCCTGCTCCCCAACACATGATTCTTCATGCCTCACCTCCGATCTCCCTTCTTCTCCCACCCGGAGAACTTTTTATACATATCGCTCACTCTCTAGCCTTGTCAGGTCCTCTTTGGTCCCACGGAATCTTCGCAAGAAAATCAAAACAAGAAGTAATAAATCAGAGAAGGGTTCCTTTTAGATTAAAAACAAAAGGTGAGCCTAGTCAGAAATTAGTCCCCGCGTACAATGACTTGCCAGATATCCTGTGCTAAAGTTTACCGTCCCTCCCGCTGGGTTTTGAGAATGACGGTGTAAATAATGACTGTTATAAACAACATCACGACATTTCTTCAAAGAGCACGTGATGTGGTCCAAAACGGTGAAGCGCTACATTGCCTACAGACTGAAATATGAGCATGGCAGCACATAATGAGCATGAACACACATGAAGGAAACATTACAGATGATGCGGCCTAACAGACTGAATTAAAATCCACGAAACTGCACTTCCAACCATGCATTGCAGTCTACTTTTTGTGGCAGCATTACGCTTTTGGCATTCTACTTTACTTTTTAAAAAGTATAGGTGATGAACCTAAAAGTACTGGAAGCTCTACAGCTAGTGAAAAACGACTATTTCTTGATGAGACTGTGGGGAATACAGTGTGTTTCATTAGCCAAGCACACAAATCTTTATTTAGATTTCCACATCCTCCTCAGAGACACACACCGTTAGTGTGAACCTTGCACACACCGGGGGGTCGTGGGGAATATGTGTGTGTGCAATTGTGGAAGGCCTAGAAATTGCATAGGTACCATAAGAAGGAAAAAATGAGTGAGAATCCACGCATTTAAGGCTTTATGAAATATGCTTGAAATACAAGGACTCTAGGCAGAACACATTTACATATATGAATAAAATAAGTCACAATAGACAGTTTAAACACACACAGAGCGAGTTGCTGCTGATCCAATGTTTGACAAAAGTCATTCCAAAGCGCTATTGTCACTTAAAAGACAATTACACGGAAACTCAGACAAATTAAGGCAGAGAGAGAACACCTCCGTCCCAATTATTACCTCAGTAACGGAGCTTAAGTGTGCTATGGGTTCGTATTCTTTAATATACATTGCCTATGACAGCCTAGATTTCAAAGGTATAAATAATTGTTTAATTAAATTGCGATGGGAAGCCATACTTTAAAAAAAAAAAAAAGTTCATCGTTGTTAAGGCTGTTGGGAGCTAGCCTATCCCATGTGCCCTGTGTAATGTGCCTTACATTTCGTGACAGACAACCATTCACGCCGTCCCCAGGTCAGAACTGAACTGACACTGCTTGCACGAAAGACAGGTGAGTAAACCACGACGATCAGTCACTCTAAAATAATTTCGAATTAATTGAATGTGAGACTTGTTTGCAGGTTCAGACGCTGTTACGATCCAAATTTGGCTAGGATTGAACAATTTTGAAAAATAATCAAATTGCAATTGTGATTTATACGCAATTAGATTAAGTATCTTTTTTTTAACAAACAAGCAATAAATGAAGCAGAATATATATACAGTATATATATATATATATATATATATATATATATATATATATATATATATATATATACATACAATATATATGTATATATATATATATATATATATATATATATATATATATATATATATATATATATATATTAGGGCTGTCAAAATTAAAGCATTAACTATGGAGATTAATTTAAATTTCATAACGCGCTAAAAAAAATTATTCGGTTAACTTCGTTTTATTTAGTTCCTGTAGCAGCTGAGCTCTGCTCACTGTGCAGCCAAACTTGTGTATGCAATAAGGTGACATGATAGGTCTACGCTCTCTACGTGCTCCTGTTTAGACCTTTAACTCCTCCTGTTGGCCGCTCCCTCGCTCTCAATCTTTAGACTGCATTTACCCAGTGTCCACTATTGTCTCTACACTCATTGGCGTTCCCTGACCACTGCTTACTGTCATGCTCCGTCTTATTCCATCATCCAATTTCTGTAACATTAGCTCACGTCTTGCACACATCCCTCAGCATTCCCTCCCGATCCCTCATCTTTGTCTGTACCTTGCCCCGCGAAAGCAGTTACATCCTTAAGAAGAAAAGCTTTTGTCTTTTTTTTTTCCTTCCAAAAACAACACGTGCGTGCGCACACCCACACACACTGTATCAGGGCCACTTATTCCCAAGGCAGCCCAAGGCTTTGGTGTTCCCAGATCTAGTTGATGAGCGGGTCACAGCGGCCAATCACGCACCGGCCAGGAGGCCCAGAGGGGCGGAATGTGGGTCAACGCAGCCAATGATAAGATGCTTTTTCCCCACGAGAGGCAGGTGATTGACAACTGGTGCTGGACAGAAGTCAAGAGGGTAATTGTCATCTGACTCCCTCCCTCTCTCGCTCTCTCACTCTCTCTGTCTCTCAATCTTTTCTGACTGTCTCTCCTTCCCATCCCAGACACTTTCCTCAACTATGTGCTCTGCTGCCTCCCCTCTCCAACCTACTTCCTGCTCCGCACCTCCCCTCCCCAACCTGCCGTGTCGCACCAGCTCCACGAGGACCCTCCCATTGGCTGCCCTTCCCGTCCCACTGGAACGACTTTATGACACTATTGGCAGAGAATTGATGCCAATCTTTATCCCCAGCTCGCGACCCCCGGGAGCCTCCACAACTTCAACTGCCTGTGTCAAACACACACGCACACGCAAGGCCCGCTAGTCGGGGGACAGGGCCAGAAGCTGATTAACCAAATACTTTTATCAGCACTAAAACCGTTCTCTGTGTCTGCCTGCAGTTGGAACAAAACGGCCTTAAAATACAAAACCATGCATGCACATCCAGAGCGCCAGACCAGTTTGAGGTTTGGGACTGTTTGTGTGCTTTTGTTTGTGAGTGTGTGCGTGCGTGCAAAGGGACAAAGTGTGCAGAGGGCTCAGACGGATGGAAGCGAAGCAACATCGCCACAAAGCCTGACGGACAAGCTTCATTGCACCATCCATTTTTTTTTTTTTTTATCCTATTCTCGTCTGTGCTCCCTCTTCTCTCAGTTCTTGTCCTTACAATACCGTCCGACTTTTTTACTTTCTTCAGTCGTAAAATCTTTCCTGCTTTTGCCCTTAGTACCTTGCTCTGTTGGATACTTGCTGCATGTGAGGTCATTGTGGTTTTACATCAAGCTGTGCTATGCGTCTGAGTTGCTCTGCTCTTCAACATTGCCAAACATACACTGAACCACCCTCTATCTTGACTTGAACACACACACAAACATCCCATAAGTCACCATCATTGTGGAAAAAAAGCACAACGCATGACAAACTTAAAGATATGTGACCTGTCTTCCATGTTGTTTACTGCATAAATACACATTGGATAAATATAATTATTTTATTTTGCAGGAAAGCACTTTACTGGTCAAATACAGGAGCACAAAGGCTCCTCTGAAAAAAAAAAACCAGTAAGCATCACACACAACAACAAGCACAGAGTTGATGTTCAGGGCCAAACAAAACAGCGTGAGATTAAAGAGCCTCTCTGATCTGACATTTGTTGTTTTTTTTTTTGCTGTGAGAGATGTCGCACATTGAGTCAATAGTAGAATACAGAAAGACATGAGAGACAACATGTGCGTGTGTCTTTGTACGGTACAATCCTTGGATTACACCACGTGTGCGTGTGTGTGTGAGTGAGTAAGAAAAGGAGGAGAAAGATAAGCAGTGTAAGACCAAAGAGTGGTCCGAAGGAGGAGAGTGAAACATTCCTCTGGAGTACCTCCGCTCTGGGGAGGTTTTCCAGAAATAAATGGAGAAATAACCACAAGCTCACCCACTCGGCCGGGTACCAACACGGTACCAAGTTCAACATTGGTAACTTATTGCAAACATGAGCACAGACTGGTGAGGATGAGCAGAAACAGATCACATGCAAAGAAGACAGGGAGAACAAGATGGAGGGTGGAGGGTAGGGAGGGCTTCATAATTGCCTTCTCATGTAGTACAGGCTGGGGAGCGCTTCCTGACTGAAGACACCAATTTCACGCTTAGGCATTATTTAGCTTGATACAAACTTGATTAGGAGGAGAGCGACAGAGAAACACACACACAGAACCAGACGGAGAGGAAACGACAAATAAACGGATTTCTGTCATTTTGCAGGGCTGGCGGACAGATCAGCTCACTCCTCGGGATTCTATTGGGACTAACAGGGAAAATATACACAACGTGTATGATCAGAGCATTACAGGTACCCCTGAACAGTTGAGAACTAGGTCAAATAAAGACAGAATAAATAGCTCTGAATAAGGAAGTGAAGTTTTCTATGGTGTTGAATCCCTGATCAGTCACTATGGCCCGATACTATTATTAACTTGCCTTATTAAATATATCTGTTGTCATCAATTGATGATGCACACTGCCATCTAAATTTGTCAAAAAGTATTAGGCTCCCTGCGTAAAAAAAAAAAAAAACAATGATAAAAATCCCCAAATAAAGTAAAAATATTACTTTATATATAAAAAAATAATAATTCATAATATTAAGTAAATAAAGTAGACACTTTGATTTATTGCTGCAATTTGACAAAAATTAAGTTATATAGTACAGTATATGACAAAAAATGAATTAGTCACTGTTTCGGCTCATCAACACCATCATCATCATCGTCATAAACAATTTCATTTCACGTACTTTAATGATTGAAATTGCATCTTTTGTTTTTAATATTATGTAATGATAGTCTCAAACTATGGCACTTCTGTGGAAAAAAAATCTATTTATTTTGATAATATGACACATACTTCTGATATAAATATCCCCCCCCCCAAAAAAAATACAACATTAGGAATTTAGTCTCTATACTTCTTTTTTTAGAACAATTTTTTTCAACATGGCCTTACTATGTCATGTTACTAGGCAAATGGAAGCCTTATTGTAAAGTCTAAATTGTATCATTACTTAATAATGAGCTTTTAAGATGATGTAATGGGGAAGAGCAGAAGGGCAAAATATCGGCTCACTATTTGGCAAGCAGGATATTGTCGCTGTTCTTGACCAATGACTTATGAAAAGTTTATTCAGTATTTAAGAAAATTTTCCAAAATAATTAGTGATCACCTCATAAATTATTTATCAGTGTACCCTCCCTTATTGTCGTGTACCTTGAATTTGGTGCACCTCATTTAAAATCCAAGGTTAATGGATAGAGTATGTGACACATACAACGTGTGAACTGTGCTCCACAATTAACTTAATATTGCTGCTAAGCAACAAAAGGGTTTCACACAACAATGTGAAGTGAAAACATTGAAATGTCTTGGGGTTTTTTTCTCCCACCACTTCCACTGTATTCTGTTTTATTTCATCAGCTGTCACTGTTGCTTTCACGCTCTCATTCTCTGTTGCCCCCACTCGTTCTATTGTATGGCTCACAGCGGGGCCCACTTGCCTTTTGACTGGAAGGTGAATGGGAAGGATTTAGAAAAACCAACTAAAGACTCCGGCACTAAAAAGAGGCAATGGTAGCTCTATAGTGAGGCGGGCTACAAAGGCCGGTCAAAGTGTCCAATAAAAAAAAAAAAAGGAACATGACATAGTCAGCTTGTCCTGTTTAACTCCACACTCTGAGGACAATGCACACTGGTCTGTGTCACACTGGTTATAGTGGGTGTTCATGTGACAGTGGAACATGGAAAGAGGGCATAAAATAATCTTTGTGCTGGTCAGAGACGTACAACAGTATGCTAAAATGTGCTATTGAAATTGTCAACCTTTGAGGCACTATCAGAGACAAATCCAATGAAGATATCATAAAAACGTGTGAAGAGGGGTGCTGGTAATTGCCCCCACCGCTAATGTTTACGTACGGCAGGTATCATTGGAGGGGGTTGAGGAAGCAGTCGAGGGAGAATTGATATTGACTGAGGGAAAAAAAGTAGGGAGGAAAGATTGAGGAAGGGAAATTGTCTAAAAACATTATATTGATCAATTGAAAGCACACATATCAAACTAATGTATTGTCTCAAAATCTCCTTCCCGGTAGAATCAATCAAAACCGAGCCACATGTCAAGAGATCAACAATTGTGCATTCAAATTGTACAGTGACAAAATGTAGTCAAACTTTGGAGCACTAAAGACTCCATTAACTCCAACGGGACCATCGCACAGCGGCCAGATGGCAAGCTAGGTCTGATTTTACAGAGCATATGTGTGTGTATGTATAGTCACACCAGTGTCATCTTTGTCTTCTCGGCCATATTTGTGTGGCGGTGTGTGCGTTAGTGTTGGGCGGGGGGGTCTCCAGTGGTGTGGGTGTTAGGGTCCAGTGAATTAGCAGCAGATAAACAAGGTCAGCTAAGCTGCAACAATGGCACAGTCCTGGCCCGTGATGCCTGGTTTCCCCACACACACGCATGCACGACCGCAGCAGGTCAGCCGCTGATAACGAGGTAACGCTGGCATCCAAACGTACTCACCAATTCTGGCTACACTCGCACAAACGCCATATGACGAAAACCTTACCAAGCCCATCGGATGACATAGCCCTCACCCATAACCACCCGTGCATTTGTTAGCCTGTTTAGGATTGATGAGCGGCTGGAATCGAACCAAGCACGGTTGTCAGGAAATCGAAATGGGATTTTGAATTTTCTGTCCTTTGCTAATTAGGTCAAAACAGCAAACAGGGAATCAAGGTAATATTAAAATAAATCCAGAAATGCAATTTTGACAATGCAATTTCAACTCTAATCTGCTGACGCTAAAAGCGACGTCAAAGAAAAGCAAGGTAACAGTTGTATGCATACATAAAAAAAAAAAAAAAACGGCCAAATGACTTTTTTTTTTTTTTCCTGTACACATTTTGTAAAATTCCCCGTAGATGCTCGGGTGTTTTTAAAAGCAATAATAAAGACTTTTTGCAATTCAGCATCATGTGAGAGTGTGTCAGGTGCTCAGCATGAACCCCCGCCAGGGCCGTGAAACCGAAGCTGCTAAATGGAATGCCACCATCCGTTATTTTATTATTTAGACCTGCCGCACTCCAAAAGTGGCATATCAAAAATGTGTTGAGAAGAAGAAAAAAAAAAAATCAACTCGGGTCTGTTCCACTCGCAGCCTTCAAGTGTGCTATAATTTGGTCCTAATTGAGTACAGATCAACGTGAGTCCCATTATATTCAATGCAAAGTGCCGCTGGGTTCCACCAATCACCAATTATATTAGCTTGTTTTGTCCCATTAAAAAATAAAAACTCAAATCCATTTCCCTGCTGAGTAGTCAAAGTCAATAGAATTCCAAACAAAGCTTTCAGAAAGCCATTTAATGGTTCGACGAGCCTTTATGCAAAGCCAATACAACCTTTTACACAGGAGCAGATCCATGTTGCTATGCGTACAATGGCCGCGCTATTGTTGAAAGTATCTCGCACTGCACGAAAAAAAAAAAACATGACCTGATTGCAACTGTTAAGTAGAAATATAATCTAATGTTGGCCTTTCTCATGAATTGCAGCACAGAATCGTTTGTTAAGTGTATTGCATGCAATGTTTTATGTGCTTCACCTTTTCATAGTAAGTCGTCCACCAGCAATATTGATTAAGTTGAATATGTTTAGATCTTGCAAAATTATTCCTCGGTTAGTCCTAACTGTTACAGCCGAACATATTTGAAAAATAATCTAATTGTGAGCCCCACCTCCCCCCTATATTTTGATTGCGATTTAATAAGAGATCATTTTTCAATTTTGTCACTTCTGTCGACTGAAAATGACATCACAGTTGCTCGGGGTTCGGATATCGACCAATCATGGCTCAGCTTCAGAAAACAGGTGAGCTGTGATTGGTCGTTACCTGAGCTCAGAGACATTGTGATGTCATTTTCAGTTGACAGAAATGACAAAATGGCCGCCCCCGGAGATGGCTAAAAACGGGTGGATTATTCCGCAAACACAATATTTATCAAAATGCCTTGTTTCAACTTGTTGGCCTGCATAGAACATATTCTTAAAAAATATATATGTTTGGGATGACTTCCTCTTAAGCACTGAACTTATCCAGACACAGTACAAATAAATAAAATGTACATAGACAGTATAAAAAAAATGCCGACCGACCAAAATGAGAGTTCGTGTTTTTTCCAAATTGTAGCCTTGAGTGAGTTGAAAATTACATTCTACTACATTGCGATGTAGATTCAGATAACGTATGGACGAATAATTGTTCAGTTCTGTGATCCCTAAATTCCCGGTGCCATATTTATCCTACAGCAATCCAAAGTAACCAGTCCAAGGACACTGAGTTTTATAAGATCAAGCGGGAATCTGTGTCCTGTGCCAAAAGATGACATTAAAGCCATGATAATGGTAAAGCCAGATGTGGCCAGAGAAGTATAGGGGAAAAAAAGGAAAAACTAGGAAGCGGAGCACTCTAATACACTAACAGCGTGGACAGACACAAAGGTTGTAAAAGAAGACTGACACAAGAAGCTGTATGTTGACATGCACGTCAGCTGAGTCTCATAACAACCGAAGCCCTACACTGGCTTGCCACTTAATGACATTTCACAACCACAATTAATTTTTACTTATTTTGGCAGCTCGGCACCACTTAATTTAATGTCTTGAACACTTAATTGACAATAACCTTAACTCGCGGCAATGAACAATTACTGTCCCGGAGTCTCTTGTTACATTCAGATAACATGCCGACATTAAATTTCACGCCATCTTAATTCATTTTAGAAGCAGGACGGCGAAGAGTAAGTGACTTAATAGTGATACCGCTTGCACCTGCGACCACGGGATGACGGCAAACAGACGTCTAGTGAGTATTGTGAAGACAGTCAGGGGTAAAGTTTTTAATAACCCAACGAAAAGTGTGTTCACATGTTGCCCAGCGCGCACAGTGCAGGAGAAAACGAGACGGGGTGTAAAAAAAAACGTGAAAATGCTGAAAGGAGGAGATTGAGTGGAATTGATGCCATTAGCCTGGAGCAGCTAAGCTCACTTTCTCTCCGGCTCACGCTTGCTCTCGCTCGCCTGGTCAAAAGGCTCATTCGGCTCGGCTGACGATAAACAACAATCTAAACAAACCCAGCAGACGCTCAAGAGTAAGTGCTCCCTGTTTCACCCCCCTTCTCCCGTCTCCTGCCGCCCTCCGTCTCCCTGTCATATGTGCTCAACTCCAGTTTAATGTCCTGCAAATGAAGCGGATTTATTAATGTGTAATTAAGTAATAATCATCGCTACATAATGCATGAGAGACTCGAGGGGCCGAGAGCTGAGAGCGCGAGGAGAGAGAGAGATAGCATAGAGAGGTTTGCCGAACAGACAGAGGAGGAGGTTTTTCGCTGCCGCGCCTCGCTAAAGACACACATTAAAAAGGGATTAATCCACTGAAATAATATTTTGATAAAACGGAAGCGGCGCTCGCTCGCCCGCTCTCTCACTACCCCCTCCTCACCCCACCTCTTCTCTTATCCCATCATGCATTTCCTACCACCGTTTGTCCATGTTCAATTAACAGACCGCAATTAGCCGAGTGGCCTACTGTTAATACGGACTTAATCTGTGTAAAGAAGACGAGACAGAGGTGAAATACATAAGGATAGCAATATAAAGACTTTGGTTTGCTGCGGTTGAAGTGATCTGTTTTCGGTCAAAATCGTTCCTTAGCGGAGCGCATGTATAGGTATTCGATTAATGGGCACTAAATATGACTGTTTTTAAGGATGGCAATTATTTATTCCCCTCAAAGACAACTTTCACTGGTGAGCAACTAGAGATTTAAAGATTGATGGATTACCTGCAAAGAAGTGCATCATTATTATTATTTTTCTTTTTTTTTAAGGCTTAGTTCACCATGTTACTGCCAGTTTCAAAAGGCAGCAATCTAGTTGGCCCCACATGAATTGTCATTAAAGGATAAAAAAAAAATCCATTTTTTTTTTGTTATTGTTTTCAAAGGGATCGGAGAAAATGAATTTTTCTGAACTTGTCATTTGATGACAGTGTTGTCACTGGTGTGACTCAATGTCTCATAGCTGTCAGGTTGCTCCTCTTTAGATTACTCCAACTATGTGAAAAAAATCAACGCTGCCTCTGCCAAATACTGTACTCTATTTTACCTCAAATGATTGAAAACACGATTAAACAACAAATCGACTCTTGACAGCCATATTACCCATAGCCGGTAGCGACACACTTTGGTATGTAAATATAAACAGCCGTAAACTAATACCAAAGTCATATTGTAAGATCACAGTGTGACCCCGGGAGATAGCGACTTCCTCACCCGAAAATGTGATTTCATGGTCTAGCCCAACACTACACCGAGTCAGTAGGAACCTAAAACAGGAGATGGATGAGGTGGGACTTGTGTGTTCCTCTCACATTGTTTTGTCTTGCCAGCGAGTCAGAGTTGGGTGAGCAGGTGAAAGACAGGAGAACATGAAAACACCGATAATCCCCTGGCGATGCTCGGCCCGCTCGGGCCTCCAACGCCCCCTCCCGCCTGCCCACTCACTTGCCCACCCCCCAAACACCTCTCTCCCCCTTCTACCCTTCACCCCATGTGTTCCCCTCCAACTCAATCTCCCTCCTTTTCCCTCTACATCCCCCAATGTCAGGTCTTGTCAAGCTGTCAGTAGGGCAAGGTGTGAAGGGGAGATAGCAAAAGGCATGTACACGCATACGCACACACACACAGATGCATGACTACACATCGGCTTATGCAAGCTAGCCTACAAGGCCTGCGTCACCTTAGGTGGATAGTGTTGCTGCTGCTGCTGCTGCTGCTGCTGCTGCTGCTGGTGGTCCTTGGCCTCAGCTTCGCTTCGCTTTGCTTCACCTGGCTGCCTGACCGAAGCTAAGCTGGTTATCCCGCTGCCTTCATGACACAGCCGTGGCTGTGATGTATGCAAACGAGAACATGAGAATGCAGATCTCCCAAGCAGAAACGCACACACGCATGGAGGGAAGCAACACAAGCCGTGGTGGACAACGTCAATGGTCCAAAGCAGATGATTTGTACATAAGATATGTGTCAAAAAAAAAAAAAAAAAAAACTATGGACAACAGGAGCAACTTCATGTTTGAATAAAATAGTCCAGCCTATACATTGATTGAGAACTACAGCTGCAATAATAAGCATATTGTTATATTTGTGATCATAAAAACTGAGCATTATTACTGTTGCGAAGGCAGAATTTTTCATACAGCACTTGCATGGGATGTAATTACAATCATATTTTAAACGGCAGATTTATAATGACTTTGAAGGTGACAAGTCATGTTATTTTTTTCCGAATGTGATACATTAGAATGATTTAGAACACGCTTTCATTATAGAATTTGCAACGTGACAAGATTTCCCCAAAATGGCATGCTGCCAAAATCTTGAGTCGAAATTGGAATGGCCGCTTCTACCCAAGTTCAATACACCGAGAATTTTGGGCCCCGGAGAAACTGAGTTTTTTTTGTGTTGGGGAAAAAAAATGGCTTATTTGAGGAACGTTTTCGTATGATGTCGCTTATAGAAAATGTGTTATAAAAAAACAAAACAAAACAAAAAACATCTTCAAATTGGAGTAAATCAGTATAACTTGATTATTTCTTAACATACGGTATCTCCTCCAACTTTTGGTTTTGTCTGCTACTTGGGGAATCCCCTCTTCGATTGGCTGACAAGATTCAGTTAACAATATCCAACAATAGTCTGATGTGTCAAACTGACCATGTCGTTTCAATGACTTGCCTTAAAAACTCCACTTAAATAGCACAAATGGAACATTATTTGCAAGAAGAGCATTAGAATAGATCATGTACACTACTTTTTTTTTGTCAATTTATTTGCTATGGAGGATTTTAGAGCCGTTTGAAATACTCCATCCACCCATGTTTTTATAATAGAAAATCCCACAAAAACGGTGACCATTTGTTGCGTTGCTTGGTAGAATATTTTCTTCCGCATAACTGCATCAACCAACCATACAAATATAAGATTCAAAAAAATTAATTTAAAAAAAACGCTCAAGCAAGAAAATGTCAACATTGACCTGAACAGTACAAAATTATTTTTTGGCCTGGCTTTAAGAACATCTGCTAAAAATTTGTAGGAGAGGAAGTGATTATTTTCAGTTAGTGAGATGATTTAAGTTAATGTTTTAGACCAGTGATTCTCAAAGTGTGGTAAGGGTACTACGAGAGGTACGCGGACTTCCTCTTGTGGTACGAATGAATCATGAAAGAAATCACTGAATTAAACACAAATATAATAAAATAAATTTAAAACATGACATGCATCCAAACATTTTAGAATGAATGAACATATCAACTGATGCGAACAAGATGAAGGGAGAAGCAAAACTACAGCTAGTTAGTTGTATTTACATTTTAAGTACAATCAATTTTCATTCAATATTTAAGTTCTGTTTGTTTTTAAACATTTATCCAGGACGTTTTTTCCCCCTTTTATGCAATACATTTGAATTTAATCATTAATGTACACTTTTTCAACGTTCCGTTATTCAAGCGTGATGTTGATGTTCAAACTGGACTTACATTTCACCGGCTTACAATAATATCAAACATACGTCCGTTCTAGCAATTATGGTGCTACTTGGAGAGCTAATTATTTTTTTAAGTAGTACTTGGTGTAAAATGTTTTTGAGAACAACTGGTTTACACTTTCCGACACCTTAGATCACTGTTGATCAAAAGTGTGGAAAATCTACTGCAGTTATTGAGTTTTCTCAGACCAACTCCAAGTTCAATGTCATGTCACTAGAACTACACCAATTCAAAAGCTTCACCACTTGTTGAGCACATAAAACATTCCATTTTTCAAGCTTGACAAACAACTCACACCACTGACAAATGCACTGGAACGATCTCTCGCCCTTTGCATGCATATGCACATACAAACTCTGCTTTATGTCTTCACAGAAGACATAAATAAATGTGCTCCAAAAAGAATAAATGTTCCAAAAAAGATGCTATTTTGTCGACTTTTTAAAGTGCCCCCCAAATTCCCGTTATTGATATTATGCTATTTTCAGCTATGATTACAGGTAGCTTAATGTTTATCGAGCAATAACTAGATTTTTTTTTTCTAAGTATACGAAGGTCAAATACAGAAACCCGGTTGCCAGGGTTAGTGCGTGACATCAGTGGCCTAAGGCGGGATCTCGCGCAACAGTTCTAAACTCAGCCATTTAATTCCTGCACAAGCAACCCCTAACATGCATGACAACACAAGTGCCTGTTGTGTGGATTTTACATACTGGCAAATTAACCTGAGAGATAAAAACAAGACGATGTCCTCACTTGGATCGTACAGCTCTGTCAAACTAACCGGCCAGTTTGAATTACTGTCAGGTCTAGCGGCTTCCTAGATAGTCCGAGTGGGACAGCCTATATGGAGAAGGAAATGGGGGAGGGGGTGTTGACCACATGGTCAGCCCATCCCGTTGCCCATCTGGGTCCCATAAAGGCAACATGGAGACCAAGGCCACCACATGCCCTCATGCATGATGCCCATTCACCCATGCACTACAATGAATACTGGCTTGCAGTAATTGCACAAAGTGGGGCTCTTCATTTGACTCAACACAACATTTTTGGGGGGAAAAAAAAAATCATCATAATTTGTTTAGAACTTTATGGAAAAATAATCTTTCAATGTCGTCAGTGCACAACCAGAGGGCATCATGAGAACGTAAGAAGTGAAATGTAAAAAATAGCTAAACAATGATGAAAACTGGCATTTGTTAGATCTAAGATGAGAGGCGTCAAAACTTGTTTAGCACATCTGAGGCACAAAATGATGCAAAACAACAAAGCCTGACAGCATGTGTGAAGTCCAGTTGATATGTAGGGGTCAAGGAAGGTCCATCTAGCAAAACCAGCCAGGAAAACACACTCTAACAGAGCAGATTAGAGTGTAGAGGGCCAATTAGAAAATGTCAAGGGAGCCATCCAGAAGTGCACCGCTCTCTATTGATAAGCTAATTTGAAAAACCTTTGGGAGTGATCAATGCACTTTTTTGTTTTTTTTAATGCAAGGTGGACGACTGCTAACAGAAGCAACACTTTCAACCTGAGCTTGAATAAAAGTCAAGTGGCAAGCGAAATCTCAGTGGTGGTTCTGGCCGCGCTGGCTTTCAAATAGAAAGTACAAGACGTGTTTATTCTTACCTTTGACGGAGCGCGGTTTAGCCTGCTTCCGTCTGGACATCTCTGCTGCGGGTTTAATTCGACTGCTGGTGCTGTTTTTTTTTCCTGCTCCGTTCCGTGTTTTCAGCGCACCATGCAGGCGGGCACAGCCGAGGTTTCAACCGCCCTCCTCCTCCTCCACTCGGCAGCGGCTTCTTCGCCTGTTGCAATGCGGCACCTTCGCTCGCTCGAGTCGGCGTCGGGGGGAGAGGGGAAAAAAAGAAACACCGCGTGGGTCCCGAAACGCGTGGAAAAGGGAACACCTAGCGTGGGGCGTAGGAAGGGGGAGCAACCTGTAGAATAAACAACTTCTGCTTAAACGCGACTCTCGGAAATACCGTCAAAGTGAGTCCGGAAATGTCCGTTATCGCGAAATGTGAAGGTCCCGGTGATGAGCGGCGACGAACGTTGATTGTATTGACGTGTGTCGGTGACCGGAATCTGTCCCCTTTACAAAGTAACGACCACTGTCTGTTTTTAGTTGAGTTCGTCTTTGCCCTCCGTGAAAGCGTCGCGCGGGCTCCGTCTCTTTGCAAGTGGTGCTCGGGTGGCACGGACTTGGCGCATCTCCCTCCACCCCCCTCGCGTGAGGAATTTGACTACGAACGTGTTATTATTTCCCAAAGCCCTGTGCCCTGTGGTGTTAATAAGAGCCAGATATTCGCTAGCCTCTGTCTCCCTGCTTTTTCTTTGTCCTGACTCTGGCTACCAGTCTCCCTCCTCCTCCTCTGCCTGCCTCTGCTGGCGGGGCTGCGGCGCAGACACACATAATAAAGCCAAGGCAGGCAGTGCTTGGCTGGAAATGTAGCCGCGTCCCAGCAGGGGGATGTGAGAGAAGGGTCCCGGCGGGGGAGCGCTCTGATCCCGCAGGGAGCAGCTCGGCACAGCCCGGGTTGGCTGAGGCAGACAGGCAGGCAGGGCTAAGTTGACGCGGAGAGGGAGAAGAGAGAGAGAGGCCGAGAGAAGAGGCGAGCGCGGGGGGGAGTGTTGGGCAACAGCGCCTAACCGCGGCTGACTCGTGTCACTACAACGGGGACCGAGAGACCGAGAGACCTGACAGGGAGGAGACAGAGGGAAAATGTGGAGTTGGATTACAGTGGGATACGGAGGAAATGCTGAAGATAGGTCAGTCTTAGCCAACCTCGAGAGCCGAAGCACATAGACTGCTCACGAAATGTTTGGATTTTTAGGTGACATTTAGGGGAAACCTAAAATGCACACGTGTGGGCACTTTGAGCAGAGTGCAGCACACATTGGATACCGAAATAACAATGATCTTTTCTCAATTTACTCACAGATTAACTCACTCGGTGTGACATTTGAGTCAGTTTAGTTGAACACAGTTGATATACCCATGAATCCATGAATTATTCTGTTATATGAATGACAACAGGTGGATGCACAGGTTGATTGTACCATATGCCATCTAGTGGAAGAGTATTTACTTGTGTGCCAGTTTGCTGCGACACAGTGGATGGGAATCACAGATAGCTACAGCACAGTGCCCTGCATAATTATTGGCACCACTGGTTAAGATGTGTTAAGTCTTAAAATGACTTAAATCTTTATTGCAGAACTCTTATAGTCAAAATTGTAGAAATGGTTCACCAGACACAGAATCAAGGTCCTCCCATGGCCATCTCAGTCCCCAGACATCAACCCCAGTCAAAATCTCTCGAGTGAGCTAAAGAGGAGAGGACCCAGGTCACTGGATGATTTAGAGAAATTGTGCATTTGTGCCGTGTATTTCCCTATTTTGTGGAACATTGCAGGTAATTATGTGCTGTTTTGTTGGCTAAAGCGAGTTGTGCATTAACATCAGGCTGTGCAAAAATTGTGGCACAAATGGTTTGATGGAAAATAATTATTAATGTGGGGCTGACAAAAGGCTGACTACAGCCTGTAATGGATGCAAATCAATCACGGGCACACAAGCAACTCTTTACACCAAAGGCGTTTTCTACAGCGGCTTCAATTTCAATCAGTTATGTGCTGTATGCATGTTCATGTTATACATACACACACACACACACAAATAAAATACACAACATCAACCTTATCGCTTGTGTTATGTTGCGGGTCAAATTAACCCATTTGAAAATCTTGAATGCGCTCAATACATCCATTTAGCTGGCCTTTTCTTTGAAAGAAATAACTCCCAAAATATCATTTGAATTGTGTTACTTTTCTTGTCTAACAAAGTGGGTCACATTGACCTATGAACATTGTTGCCAAGAAACAAACAACAGGAGGGTTAATGTGCAGAGGGAGAAAAGCTTGGTAAAGCTTTTTGCGTATGGCAGATTGCCTAGACCTCTTCAGCTCAAGACCAAAATAGAACATTGTTTTCTCACAGACATACACGCAAACATACCATTCACTCATCCATTCATTTTCTGTTATATTCACTTATACTCTCACTAAGGTTGTAGATGAGATGGAGCCTGTCCCAGCGGACTTTGAGCAAGCTCTGCCACGTTTTTGTTTTTTCTTTATATATTAACTGCATATGTGAAGAATACATGTACAATTGATCTGAATGTGAAATCTCAAAGAATCTGTATAAGTAAAGGACATTACCATAGTCAACATCAATCAAAATCATTACTTCCACACCATCGCAAGCAAACAACATGGCTGAGGAATCATTGCATATCATACCATCCACAGGCATGGTTTCGTGAAATAAAACGCACACGTATACCAAACTGGTCGCCAGGCAATCACAGGACACAAACATTTACACTCACATTGCGATCTTCAAAGTCAGAAGTTTACCCGCAATAAGATTCTTATGCCTTTAAACAATTTGGGGAAAACCCAGATGACGATGCCATGGATTTGGATGCTTCTGATTTGAGTTATTTAGAAACACACCCGTGGATGTACTTGAAGTCACACCTGTAACACGCTGCATCTTTGTATACCATAATGGGAACGTCAAAAGAAGTCAGCCAAGAGATCAGGAAGAAGGTGCACCATTCATCTGTTCAAACAATTATATGCGAGTATAAGTATGGATGTTTATATGGCCAATAAAGTCATTGTGGACTTAACTATACTGCAATCTTATTAAAAAACAACAGTTACAGTTCAAGTAGAGCACAAAGATCTATTGTAATTATAGTGGCATGTCATAAGTTTTGTCGTGTGGGAGCAAAGCAGCCACCCAAACAACTCAGACATTAGATGATTTGAAACATATTCCTTTAGTTTGTAAAGAAAGCATTCCAAAGAAAACAAAGCTCTGGATTTACTTGAACAAAAATATTTCTTTGTTGAATTTGAGCACGTTCCACCTCTAAATGTCTCCTTTGTCTTAAAAGGGTTTAATATTTTACTCATTTGTAGCAATTTCTACAGGGGAGTCTCTGACAGGATTAGTTTAAGCCTATTCACTTGGGCTGAGCATAGTCTAACCGTGTATAATGAGCATTTGACACACTTCAGGTCCAACCCACAAAATGTCTATTCCTTTTCTGTCAGTAATATATATATATACATGTGTGTTTTCGATATTAACCCACCAAATGTTTTAACTGTTCTTTAAAAAAAAAAAAAAAAACATAAGGAAAATCCTATGAAAAGCAACCATATAATTTATTGAACAAACCTAATTCAATTAGCCACTCAAGTGTGTGGAAGCGTATGTGCATGTTTGTATCTTCTTCAAAGCTTCTTTATGTCCAGTAAAGAAAAGCGAGAAACTTGTGTGTGGACAAAGTGAAGCAGACAAAAGGGGAGGGGGGGGGGGGGTGAAAATCACTGGATGCTTTGTTCTTCCCTCTGCGCTCCAACTGAGTGCTCTCTGGCCACAGCTGAGCTTTTGCGTGTTCACTCTCTGGTTGTCATGGATAACTGGGTAACGTGGAGCTCCCGGTGCTAAGCAGCGGGACCACTGGCCTCTGCAGACCAAGTCCTCCCGTGGAGAGGCAGAACAGCCTTTAAGATTGACCCACCACCCTCCACCCCATCTTACACGCTGCGCCAACCCCTCCCCCCTGTCTCCCTCTCCCTCACCCTCCGACCCTCGACACTCCCTCCTCATGAAATGAGTGCACACCAGGAGGCCTGTGTGTGCATTTCTGTGTGTGTAGCGCTCCCCTAATGTGACTGCCGTTGGCACAGAGGGGCAAAAGCCCTCACTCAGTGGTTGGTCCCCCTCTGCCCCCCCCCTTTTTTTTTTTCCTCTGCTCGTTTTTACCGGTAAACACAAAAGAGTGTGGAGGGGGGAAAAAAAGCCCACATTACAAGCTCCTTAAGGGTCAAGGACAGGCCCCAGGCTGAATAGCTTCTAAGAGTTGCATTGTCAAATCACATAGCTTGCGATTACACCCTCTGTCATCTCTGCACGGATTTGGCTCCCTTACACACAGACAGACGCACACGACAAGGAAAACATCAAGTAGCCGCAACGGAGTAATTCGCTCGACTGACATGCGGCAGGAATTCATACAGACAGGACATGAATGGACCAAAGCAGGAGCAGATGTGGAATTACAGCTTCTAAAACATGGGGTTGGCTTTAGGATTTCATACCTAAACAACAAAATGGTTTACAGGGACGAAGGACATAAAAACTGTAGTTATCATATTGGAATCTCCAAAGAGGAAAATAGCAAAAATTGGGAGTATTAAAATGTCAGGATTACATTTTTGAGAGTTGAGTTTAACTCCCAAAGTCAACCTATTTGAAATGGAGTTCTGAGTAAGTGTTATTTCACAGAGTTGATCACATAGTTGTTATTTAGATTAACTCCGCCTTTGCACCTACTTCGAGAGAAACAAGTCAGTGCCATTTTCCTCCTCCTCCTTTTTTTTCTTGCTGATCACTGGGAAACACATTCGAACAAAAGGACAGACCCCAAGAAGTCACTTTCACTCACAGAAGAGACTGTGGTCTTGCTTGAAATGATCTCTTCAAAAGCGGCGTTCTCAACTAGTTGGGTTAAAGTCGAGGGTCTTGACTACAAAGTTGGACTTGTTTTCAGTAAAATGGATGAGGACATTCCATTGTTTTGTCAAATAATTGATGTGCTTTTGATCAAATTGTTATTTAGAGAGACTTTTGATCATCATCATCATGCATTATAAGTTGTGGCGGCTGGATGTGGACAGTGGACTACGTTGACTGTGGACTTGGGGGACTGGAGAGCTCATCGTCAGGGCAAAGTTGGGATGTCAAACTAAACACTGACAGAGTGGAAACAAATGTGTCTGAGAAGAGCTAGTTGTCTACTCCTGGAGTGTTAATTTGATTCTGCTTAATGAATGTTAAATATTTAACTACCGGTATTTTAAAAGTTTTGATTTAACTCTAGAGAGTGTGGCTCTATTTGGATTTTTGTGATGCCACCATATAGGTGACAGGAAATTTGAATAGGGCTGTGATTACCATACAATAAGAAGAAAGGGAACTTGTGACATGAGAAAAAAATACACACGTGTCCTGACTGCTCAGGAGTCATTCACATCACATTCACACCAACAAGACCAGATTTTGAACAAAAGACACACGCACACCCTCACCCTCACTGACAGGCCACAAATTGACAAACAGCCCTTCACACAACCTACACGTTGTGTCACACACTGGTTGGTTTAGTCTCCAACTCACCCTCCCACATCAGGACTGGTGATGCAGAATATTGGTTATTTTGAGTGAACAGAATGTCCTCTTCAGGATAATAAATTACAGAATTACAAATCAATAAAAAAAATTATCAGGTGATGTGCTCTTCGTATATATTACTGTTATCATGGAGTTTAGAACTACATGACCAGTGTTAATGTTACAAAAAAGCGTGAACCCTCAATGAACTTTGAACTTTTTTTTTTTTAGCATGAGGCAGCGGGAGTATCATCGACTATCTGCTGACCTCTACTGGCCGTAAGAGGTGCGTGTGTGCTTTTATGTGATTGTGTGTTTTTTCCCCCATTATATTTTATACGAAGTCATCGTTTTTACATTTCAACTTGAATCTTTTTACAATCTTGCATTTATTTGGAACAAATATTGTTCTATTATATAATGTTTGGCTTGAATTCAATATGTACTGTCCACTAAAACTCTTATATGTATATACTGTATACTAGGAGTGGGCGATATGGCAAAAATATCGCATCACGATTTTTTAAAAATAAAATCACGATCACGATTTTATCATGATTCTTTTTTTAAACCATTTTTAAGACTAATTTGCACATTTCTTACAATTTTCCTCATGTTAAACATAAAAAAAACATATTTAAAATGTATATATAACTCTAAAAAAAAAAAAGACATTTTAAGTCAGTTAACTTGATTCGCTGTGGCGACCCCTGAAGGGGAAAGCCGAAAGGATAACAACAAGTTTTCTATACAGGTTTTAATTTGAATAGTGACAATTTTTATAAAAGGTAACATAAAAACACAGCTTGTAACGCAGGTCTAGTACTGCGAAGAGTCTTTTAAAGCCCTCGTTTTCCACTTTTTAATGGGAATCATGTCTTCAGCAAGGTAATAAGTCACTGCCTCAGTTACTTCTTTACACTGCTTGCTTGTTTTTTCACATGGAGTGCTCTTGTTAAATGACTGTGTTACCGTGGGTTGCGTTAGCTTGGAGCTAGCGGCTGTCTCTAGCTACCATGTGTCCGTTTGCTTTGGCTGTTGGCGCCGACGTCCGAAACGAGTCTCTCCAAACTTTGCAAATAACTGTGGATGTGGCGTTTCTTTTCGGGACCAACTCTGCTTCGTGGTGACTTTCCGCTATAGCTTCCCGCTATACAAACAGGGAGGCAGGGAGTGTCACGTACGGTGCACTGTGCGTGCTGTGATTGGTTGGTCGGGTATACGCGTCAGTGGCTTTACGCCGCCATAGAGCTAAACTGTATAGAATGTGCCATGTAGACGATCAATCGATCTTTCGGCTTGATCAGATCGCGAACACTTAAACCGCTTAACGATCTAATATCATCATATCGCCCACCCATACTGTATACTAAAACGTATATGGTTCTTGTGATGTTAACCGTTTGACCCTTGAATAGACAGACACTTACAGACAAAAACAAAATAAATAATTAATGAGATTGCTGCGGAACACCAGGAATTTTCTCCCTCCCTTCACTCTACAAGTGTTATCTGTGGAGGACAAACTTAACCCAATTAATACGAGTTGGGGTTTTGAAGCTTGGCTATGTACACAACTGGTGCTGCCAAGCAGGCACCAAGCCAGTCAGCCAGGAAACGAACAAGCTGCTTGTACACTACAAGGCAGCCAGACAGACAAACTAGCCTGCCAAATACTTAAGTCTGTGTTCTGTAAGGTAGGCAGCCTTTGCCCATTTCATCTCTGACTTTGACCCATGACTTAATTGTGATTATGGTACTCTTACTAACAACATGAGGCTGATTTCAGCATTGTTAATTTGTAAACATGTATGCACCTACGTCACGTAAATTGGTGTACAGTATACTGTACTGCAGGGCTGGGCATTTTACTAAAATTTCCCGGTCCGTTTATCGCCTTCCGCCTGCAGCCGGGGTACCCTTCTGTCGTCCATCTATGAATGAAATCGTAATCGTGAATCGGAACATTTGGTCACTCTGATTGGCTGTTAGCTTGAGAATCAGCGCGCGGAGCAAGAACGGGAAGTGACAAATGCGGATAAACAGGGAGAACACCTTTGCTGTCTTTTTACAAGTACAAGAGCGAGGGTTGACAATGTAAGTACTTCGCGATATTGTCAAGAGCGTGAGGGTTTGCTTCACGTGGGAGTTCACCATGAGCGAAAAAAATATAGCTGAATGCATTGTTTCCGTTTTTATAATCCGCCCCCGGCTAATAGCTTTCCGGTTTGCTTTTTCTATCCATGAGGAATAGTGACTAACGCCGCCGTATGGAGGGGTATTACATCTCCCGCATGCGCAGAAGGTACTTTTATGGTCAGCGTTGCGGTGTATTTTTCCAGCGTGACGTGCCGACAGTTGGCCCGACGCCGCAAGGGGTACGTGTCTGTCACAATTGGCCATCGTCGGATTGGTCTATCTAGGCCTGAAGCCCCACCGCAAAAATAGACGATAGATGATTACATAGATGGAAAATATGGGCTTCCGACTATGCTTAGTCTGTTTATTTTTTTAAATTTCCCTTGTTTTGTTCATCGCCTACAAAATGGGCATCCGACATAGGCGGATAGACGGACCGGTCCGTCACGTAGGCGGAATGCCCAGCTCTGCTGTATTATAAAACACACATGCGATGCACAAATGCCAGATGCACACACCATCAGCCAAACATGTTGATAATTAGAGCCTTGTTATTGGAAAGTGCCATCGTAACAATTAACACCCTAATATGTGTTTCTCATGATGGGAGGGAAGGTGTTTGCTATGGTGCAGGGAGTTCATGATTGATATCACTTCAAGAGATCCTGGGGCACACACACACACACACACACACTAACCATGGCACAAGCACTGAGATCACCCCCCCCAACAAACCATTTTCCCACCCTCATGGGAAGCAATCAGAGGGCAAAAGTAGTGATTTAATGGACATGTTGGACACCTTTGACCCACCGTACAGCTGATCTAAAACACAGCTGTGTAAATGCCAGTTTTTTTGTGATAAAACAAAATTAGGCCACGATCAATTATTTCATAACATTTCTCAGCATTAATGTGACTTATAAACTGCTCACTTGAATAATAAAAAACAAAAAACATACCTACAGTGAGGCGTGGTGATGGCAGCATCATGCTTTGTGCTTTTTTTTCCTAAGGTGGGACTGGGGTTTTTAGTCAAGGTGGAGGCAATTTGAACAGTTGCAAATAAGAGTCAGTGTAAGCACAGGACCTCGAGGCTTCTGCAAGAAAGCAATAAAAATGTCAACAAATGCCAAGTAGAACATCTGAAATTCATTTGGGGTTAATCAGGGGCCCCTGGACTGGTGGATGGTGTGTGCTGACTCCCATTTAACATACCGGTTTGAATGTGATTGGTCATGAACTGATGTGTAGTGTCTTGATCAGCCGCGCCATGCAGACTTCTGATTGATTTTTTTGGGGAAAGTTTAGAAATGTTTATTAAGGAGAATGTGTTAATAAAAGGGACATTTTCCAAGAGCAATCACATATTTTCACATTATCTGTAGAGGAAAAACTATTATTTCCATGGAAGTTGATTCAATTTAATGCTGGGTTGGGCAGCTAATCCCAGAAGTAAGAAAAATAGACCAATTGTCATTTGGTTTCTATAAGCTACAATTTAAACAACTGAAAATATATCTTTGTGAAATAAAACTGGGATTTTTACTTTAAAGCCACGTCATCCCGCCCTACTTTAAACTATTGAGCTACATCTGTCTATATAGTAAGACACTATTCTGATACACTTTTCTTGCTTTAAGGCACTCCAATAAAATGTGAACAATGCCACAAAGGGTTCTAAAAACAGGTGTCTTACTTAGCTGATAAGATTCATGTTAGTGTACTTCTGAGGTGACTGATTAGGACTTTGCTTAACATGACAATTAACCAATCAACTGTTTTGTAAAACATTAAAACAGAACTTAACTGTGGATTTTGGTTGTTTTGAGTGGAGGTGTGTGGTGCCATCTGGGGATAATAATGCGCAACACTTCACAGTATTCCGATCATTGTTCATGATTAACATCCATGTCTCACAATAGATTCAACAGATTTCAATAGCCAATTGAACATATTTAATGATTTTAACACTGAGAGGTGAAACTCAAAAACAAAATGCATGTCTGTTCAGTTTGCTGTGCAGAGAAACCTCCACAATATCTGCACATCACAGGAGCACATTAAACATCTCCAAAGTCATAACTGCTTCATTTAAACTCCAAATGTACCTTTAAAAAAATGACAGGACTCAAAAATTGTCAGCAACTTAGTTTCCTTCCAATATACAACACAGAAGGCTTCTTTTCAACGGAATTTGAAATTATCTTAGTGTTACACAGAGCAATTTCAAAAGGATTTATCTGACAAAATAGCAACAACAAAACAAATAAGAATAAAACATTTAGTTTCAACTAAACGGAATTGTTTCGAGTATTGAAGTGTTGCAAACTCCACATACAAAAAACGCTAAGTATCGTAACTGTCCAAGAAAGCGTAAACATTGAACATACGTGTAAAATTTGTTCAATCGACAACACTTTGCATTCTTGAACTTTATAACAAGAGAAACCTAAACCTTTAACTTGTTAATTTTGTACATATTCTATTTTCCATATTTTGTCTTGCAGGTGAGACATTTTTGGTCCATGCTTGTGAGAATCAAAACATATTTGTAAAACAAGGCATGGCATGAAAAATTATTCAGCAATTATGTCTTTTCATTCACATCTTTACAATTAATGTGTGTCAAATCTAAAAATGCAAACTGGGAATAGATGACTATACTTTGAAAAACAAAAAATAAACATACGCGAAAAACATACTTCAGCCACATTACCCATAAATGTACGCAACATTTAATCATTCATGTATTTTCTCTATTCACTTTGCATTTTAAAAGTTGAATCCTTTAGAGTCCTAAAAAGCAACGAGAGTCTCTTCAACACAAAGTTAATCTTGGATGCAGCATGCTTAGTGTCTGGGAGCACTCAGGCGAGGGACACCTTGGGAGAGACAAGAGGACAACATATGTCATTTAATTCCAACATTGGAGTCTTGCTTTAACACTTTTTAATCATAACACGTCTCCAATTTGTTTGATTTGTACCCCAGCAGACATCAAGGTATACCATCAATTCTCTGAGGTGCATCCAATCAAAAGATTACAAGTAACCCACCTGGAGTAGATAAAAGTGGAGGGCGAGAACTTTTGAGGGAGGGTGGAACACCTCTCATGCTGTGGGACCCTCTTGGGCCCTGGTGACGTGGGGGAAGGTGCGGCAAGAGGGGGCTACGTAGCAAACTGGAGCCACCGTAGGAGTTGTGCAAGGACGGCGGTTGTTGCAAGGAGAGCAGAGGGGGAGGCTTGGTTTTCAGATGAGAAACTAAAAGTCAGGAAACCAAACATCTAAATGTTACACTTACAAATGACTATGATTCTAATCACTTGGTATTTCCATCTACACCCATATAGTAGCTAAAAAAAAAAAAAATACTCAACTCTGCCCAATTAACACTAGAATGAGCAACAGTTAAACACAATTGTTTAGCGGGCGTACATGTTAATCAAAAAACAAGTCAGAGGTTTTAGTCCTCAAGCATATTTAAAGTTATTTTAAGCCACTGTAACATTACGTAGTTTGAACATAGTTGATCATATATTACATATACTGTACAGAATTGCTCCTGCATTTGATTGGTGAGTATTAACAAAATTTACTGTGCAACTGGTTCAATTTATATCCAGACAATTTTTTTTGTAACTAGGACGACACTGACCCCAATCTGAAATTTTAGGGGTGTAAATAGAAAATTTAGTGGCGCACACTAAGTCGACTTGTGACAAATATTCACCCCCTCAATTTTCCAACCCGACCCCAAACTATTTTAAAATAATAATGAAAAAAAACAAAAAAACAGCAAATTTACTGCTTGCAGTAGATGAAAAATGTACTTGCAGTGTCTCAACTTTTAGGAGCAAAATGCCACTGTTTAGAAGCAGCTTGGATGATGTCATGTCATGATGTCAATGGATATGTCAAAATAAACCCTAAACGCTCGGAAAAACAGTAACATATAGAAAAACTGCAATTCGAGTTTAGATTTTCGGCCAAAATGACTAAGACAGAAGGTGCATTTCGTCACTGTACTGTGAAAAACACACATTTTAAAATGTTCACGTTAATGCAATGTCTGTAACGCAGAAACACTAAAAATAAGAACAATGAAAAAAAAATGGAACATAAGTGTTTTTCACAGGACAACACCAATTTGCTTTGGTGGTCGACAGAACGGGCTCGGGTGTTTCGCTCGATAACCGTGTTGTACGGTCTTCACCTGGCGAAGGTAAGAGTGGCACCGGTGTGGGCGGAGAACAGTCCATCAGCGGGCGCCCTGCCTCACTTGCACACTGAGGCGGCCCGAGCGGTGTCGGGAGAAGGGGAGGCGGCTTTCCCGGTCCCGAAGAGAACATTTTGCCCTTCTGTTCCCCGCCGTTGCTCGCTGGTGAGGAAGCGCAGGCAGAGTCAGTCAAGGAGATCGCAGGAGATGAACAGAACCATCAGTGTCACTGACACAACCGAACCTCTTAAGTGGTCCTGCCGGGAGCGGACGAACGCCAAGATGGCTTCCAGCTCCTCGGCATAAACGTGAACACCGCCGGACAACAGCTGGAGGGACTGGCGGATTTCCGAGGTAACGAGGTGACGCTCAATCTTTTCCCGATCCAGAAATTCCCCAAGCAACTGCGACGCCTGCGATGCAATGTCTGCGGGGTCCCTTTGTTTACTTTCCTTACCAACTCCACAACTGTGTTCCGCTCCAACAAAATCCATGGCCTGCTCTTTAGGCATGTTGCGGTGGACTGTGGGCAAAAGTGGAGGGTTAACTGAAATGTGTCCAAGGGGGGCTCAAGAGGGATGATGACGTGAACGAAAACGAGATGGAACTTAAATTGCTGCAAAGCAATTGCATCTTCACCTTTGAGTTGGTTTGACATTGATGTTGTCGTGAGCTACCTCTGGTTGGATTCTCTGTTTCGGTGTGATTTCATTTATTGCATTGGTGAATTGTTATTTAGTTTTGTGTAGTGTGAATATATCAGATTTGACAATCATGGACCAACATGTGCGGTCCGGAATTGATCCTGTTGTAATTTGAGCGATTTTGCTTTAATTTTATTTTCATGTAAGAGAAAGCTAATATGGTTGAAAATGGCAAGTAAATGTTTTGTTTAAAATTGAGTACAGATTTACATGTAGTTTTGATGTAATTGTGCATAGTATTAAAAACCTAAGTGAATATGGTGACTTGAAGCACGCTTTATGACGTTTTCACCCCCAACGGACAACTTCTGTTAAAATGCAAGCAGCAACATTTGAGGTGTACAAATGAGTGTGGAGCATTTTTAGGAAAACTACACTTTGTTACAACTTGGCAAGGATTCCATCTTTGACTCATCTATTTTTTTTTTTTTAAATACATAATTATTGTATGATTAATCGTACATATCCTCCATAGTCAATTCAGAAAATGTCATCAAATGCCCATCCCCAGAGACGCTCACACACATTATGCTCCATGAATAACACCAATCGGTCCCAAATGAAGCGGAGCAGCAAAGCAAAGCTCAAATGTGGAGGTGACCGAACATGCTCAGCTCTGGATGACAAAAGCCGAGGGCTGACCTGGGAGTTCTTTTCATTCTTCATTTTAGTTCTCTCTTCTACAAACTGGGAAGGCGAGGCATGAAGAAGAAACTCAAGTTGTAATAAAATGTTGTTTTCTTTAAACATTGATTGTATGCTATTTTTGGACTTGAGTTCATTACTGTGTGCAATGTCAACTGCTTATATAATGCAGTCCGTTTGAGATTAGTGAAAGGGAAATAGAAGACTTTTGGGGGATTATTAAAATAAAAAAAATTAAAAAGGAACATATCAAAATGTGCATTTGAATTATTTTGTGTTGAGTTGTGTTTTTAGGTAGTTTGACTGACGTGTAGACAAGATGGGGTGTGTGCGTGCGTGCGTGCGTGTGTGTGTGTGTGTATACATTGAGTGGTGGGGGCTTAGAAAAGGGATGGAGATTTGTCATTGGAGGTGGTTTTGAGGGGTGGGGACTTACTTTTGAGGGGCTCTGAGAAAATGATAACAGTGCAGGAGGACAGAGCTATGTTTGTCTGCTCCACCAGAATACATATCGGGGAGCCAACACCTCGGACATCCTGTAGGGCTTGCGTCAGGCCCGACTCCGCCTGCAGGTAGAGCATTTCCACTGACAGGCCACGCTCCTGCAAGCACTGGTTTAGCGATTTGGGGTAATCCCTTTGAGAGGAAAAGAGACATGTTAACTCAACACCTCGATGTTGACTGACTCAACTGGAACCAAGACCAACCTAAATCAAATTAATCAGACGCGATAGATAAATTAGCTTTGGGTGACACTGACTTGGAAGTGTTGTAGAACCTGGTTCGATACAGACCGAGACAAACTTGGATTATGAATGTGATGTTTTGAGTAGGTGAGTGACAAATATAAGTAAGTATATAATTTTGTGGTCAAAATCAGGTCTCAATTGCACAGTAAACTATGAATGGAACTGATTTGATGGAACGTAATTTTTTTTTATGACATTGTGAACTTTGTGGAATATGGCAAATAATTTTACCGTGCTACCCATCATGACAAGATGAGGTTACATTTGTTGACCAAAAAGTCACATTTCATTTTCAAAAATTAGATGTGCACACGAGTCATACAGTACATTAACAATTGTGACAGTTGAGGGAATTATTTGCAGTAAAACACTTTCAATGTTTATGGTATTTGAGTGGTGAACAACAACACTTTTAACTTGTAGTGTCAGTTTTATGCTTTGAGGATTATAACTACAAAGTATGAAAGTGCAGTATTTGTGTGGGGCTCGACCGAAACAGTTTGTAGAAAGTCAGCATGATGAGAAAACATTTTAGACTGATGGGTGGGTCAATCAAAAAATAAAACATCTTCACTGAGTGGCGGCCGACTAAAGATTTTGTGTTAATCAGTTATATTTTAAAATGAGGATAGTGTACTGTTGTGTGAAACTCGTGCAATTGGGCAATCTAATGTTGCTCATGTTCTTTTTTTCCACAGGCAATCGGACATTGGGTCAGAAACGTGAATGCAGATGTATGTTGCCGCACTGAAAATCTTTCGGTTTTCTTCTGTGTGTGGTTCTGACTTTTTACAACAATTAAAGATGGTAAGCAGCACAAATAAATGTTAAGCGCAGTCAGCAAACAAGCCAGCATTTCACCAAGCTTTAATGTTGTGTGGTTGTTTCAACCAAGGTGTCAAAAAAAAGAATGCATGTTGTCGTTGAAACAAAAGAGCACCGTCATTCTAAATATAAGGACATTGTTTGCAAGAAATGATACAGCATATTATACATATTTTAAATGTGCAACTTTAACTGTGTAAATCAGAATCAACTGAGGTTTTTTTTTTTTTTGTTTATGTGGTGCTGTCAATAAGTCATGAGGCAGTGGTAACGCCAACTCCGTGAAAAAGTGATAAAGTCATTCCAGCTTGGTAACTATTCAAGTAAGTGCTGGGACCAAAGTGCTGGAAACTATTTCCACGGCTATCACAATATTTACAATTTGTACTTACAGGCACTGGTTGGTCACAGAGATGATCACACAGTCGGCAGCTTTTTGATCCTCCTGCACTTGCCTGTAGAATTTCTGATACAAGGTTTTCCGTCTGTCTGCCGGATTGTTCTCGGGCTTGGCTGGAGGAGTCAAAAGATACAAGGGTTGATGAGGAACAGGAAGGGAATGTGCTACTGTGAATCCCTGCAGTCGTACTTCAGCATTCACAGATTTTTTTGGGGGGGGACCAATAGTTTCCTCCATTATGTTGAAAATTGGTATTTGCTGTTTTTGCACCCAGGCCAAAGCAACGTAAGCATTACTTTGGCGCCATCTGATGGAATCTTGGTGCTGTTACGTTTACCTGATCGTGTTTTTTCGTCTGCGTTTGAGATGTTTGTTGACAGGTCTTGGCAAGAGTGAAACTCAAAGTATGGTTTTGCTTCTCTCACCATGAAGCTACTAAAAACCCCTGTACTCTGCTTTGCCATTAAAAATTTGCCATTAAAATTTGTGCATTTTTGTTTGCCCCTGCTTGATGTCATGTCATTTTATTTCTAGCGTGTTATTTAGGCCAGTATGCTAGCTAAAACTATTGAGGATGACTCATGTGAAGATAGTTTACTTGCGTCGACTTATTTAACGACTAAATAGTTATGTAACATATTTATGATTGTGTACATAATTGAAACTTACTTTTGATGCTTTTTTTTTTTTTTTTATCCTCCACATGTGCCGCACCTGGCAAGCATATTTCTTTTGAGCCAAATGTTGAAAAAACAAGACATTTGTTTTAATCTGTGGGTTGTAAAAAAGGTTTAATTTCATCTTGTGGGGGCGGGGGAAGCACAAAGGCACTCTCATTAAATGCCATCAATGTATTCAATTGAAATATCAGAATTCAACAGTTTTCTTTCGCGGTACAGTAGTTGAAAAGTCATGCAGAATTAGTGCAATTCAGAGACAGCAATTATGAAACATTTCATTACTTCCAAATGACAGCAGCCAGTAATATAATGTTCAAAATGTATTTGAAGAACTTTGGGCATACTCACTATTGTGCTGATGCTTTGCGCCGTCATACTTGACACTGCCACTGTAGCTTTGCTTCTGCTCTAGTTCTTTGTAACTAAAAGAGAGGTGGCAAACATGCACGTAATCATCTACAGGGTTTTTCCTGCCTTCAAACTTACAAGGCAGCCATCTCCAGCCAGAGCAATTGATATCGCTCAACACAGCGTAGAGCTCAAGCTGTGTTAATTGAGCGATTGAGTTGATTTTATTTTAACTGCAGTTGCAGCGTTCGTCACTATGGAGGTGCTATATCAACAGCAGTGCACCGGAAAGACCTGAAGCAACTACCGAAGAAGAAACAGATCAAGTCGTGTTTTTTCACCCGCTGGTTGGTGCTATTGGCGTCATGTCTGGAAAGTAGTTCACAAGAGACTGGTGATAGCACTCGGGACAGAATGTCAAACAGGACGAGTCGGCGACGCTAGGGTATTTAAATCCATTTCCGATTAGGAGCGTAACAACACAAAGCCAAAGTGTACGCGATTGAAACATGGTTTATTCCTCTTTCAGGTGTTGTGCCAATGTAGTGCACATGCATAGAATCAAGGTGATACTATGTTTGTTTGTTTTAAAGACATGAACAATCCACACTTTTGTGATTTTGATTAGGGCCCATCGTCAGTGTGGTTTTCAGCAGAGCTGGGCATCGCCTATTTCCCGTCTGCATATTTAATCGACCCACATGGTCCCAGTCGGTCCAAGTCGGACAAACGACGCCGAGAAGGGATTTAACTTGTACCACGTCGCACGCAGGTGCCGCATTCCTGACACGCGGCTGAGTAAGGAAAAAAATTAATAAAACAGAGTTGTGTACCTTGCAGTCCCACAGATGCAATGACATGTGCCCCATAGGGCACATATTTCACCAATCACCACGCTGCGTGTGTCTGTTGTTTTTGTTTGACATTTTTTCTTTCTTTGGCGGCGTGTCTGCTCATGCGGCGCCTGCTTGTGACGTGAAGACTACATTTTTGACGCCAATTGGCTGTTGCCAATGGACCGGGACCACGTAAATACGCAAGACGGAACGCAGTGGCGGTTAGGTGATGTCCAGCTTTTGTTTTTCAGTGCATTATTCGCGATAATTTAACACGTAGTTTGTATTGATTCTGCCGAAATAGGTGGAAAGCTATGCGCAATTTAGTTTATTATATCAACAAATTTTTGCTATCAAATCATTTTAATTACCATAGGTAATTTCAGTAATCGAACACGATATAAAAGGGAAAGGAAAGGCAGTGGGCTGTGATGTTTCCAGTGTCATCAAATTTAAGTAGCAATGTACAGATGGGTGGACTCCTGGGGGACATCTTTTGGGCTGACTTTGACGTGACCCTTTGCTCCCTTTATCACACATATTGCGACAGCAATTATTTTACTGCACTGGCTGGTGACAATAGAGCATAACTTTATAATGCTTATCATGACATTACACGCGCATCCATCAAAGAGTAACATGAGCAACATTATGTATTTAAGTATGGTTGCCCCCTTAGCGATGTGGCTACAAACGTTCCTCCGGTGCTTCTTGTTTCAACCTCTGTTTTGTAAAATAAAATTGAATTGAATTGAGTTTCACACACCTGTCCAGGGCATCCTTGATATCTTCGCTCCTCTCCTCCCTGCTTGGATAGGGCGCACTTCGACGGAACAACCTCAACGGCTGAGCGCTGCACCACAAAACACATAATTATGCATAAAGAAATGTTTCATTGTCAAGATTTTAATTAGAGTTCAGTAGGGAGGACGCAGAGGTGCGCGTACGCGCACAGACAAACGTGGACGTCTGCTTTGTATTAGGACTCGTGTGTAGCATGCTAATGCTAAAGCGAAAACGGCAATGTACTGACTGACCTCCCGTTTGGGTTAACCTGCTGCAGCCGAGAAGCTTGGGAGGCTTTCGGCCAAGACATTTTACAGACGCCCCAAAGTCCAAAAGCAGCGAGCTCAATGGCCGGTCGAACAAACAATCGGTCGGGTGTCTTCTCCCCACGCCTGGTAAACAACTAGCTCTGGGAATCCAACGGAGCCGATGAACACGACACTTCCTCGTTGGTTAGATTCATGGACGTTTGAGGAACAGCGTCAGATTTCAAGACATTTACATACAGTGGCTACATGGTAGTATTGCAAGTATGCTTTGCCTGCCAGTGCGAGTTCCCAAAAAAGAACAAAAAAAAAATGCATGTGTGTGTGCGGATGTGTCTATAATATTTCTCCTCTTATTGTAACTATGCATAAAAGATGCGCCTTATGGATTCAGGCTGGAGCCAGGAATAACCCTCGCTGAGATGGGGTGGGGGAAACTGTAGGGACTCGTCCACTACCACTTTGTCCACAACACTTTTGATCAATGATTTGAGTTCAATTTTGGCTTCTTGTACTCGGTGAAAACAGCAGAATGTTCATCAGAATAAAGCAACAACAATTGATTGATGAATTTAATCTCTTCACTCATACTTGTTCAAAGCAAAATCCACAACAAAAAACGCTAAATTACGAGACACGCTCGTCGAAAAAGTATTTGCTTCCTCCTCCTAATCAGTGACACCTCGCACCTCAGGAAACATCAAATTTAACCTGTCTGGCCACCACTCCCATTCAGCTCACGTCAAACAACCAAACACCGCCCCTTAGTTGTTGGAGGAGTAACAAAAATATGCAAAGCAAAACATGGGGCTCCTACAAAATGTTCATTTTCTGTTTATGCGACTGTGACACAAGCACAGCAATGGACTAAGGATCAGCCTTGATTTTGAAGTCCTCTTCCTTTTCAGTTTTTTCAATTGTTTAATCTTGCGGTGGACTCTTTAAGTTCTTCCAGAGTTATATGTTACAATTGACATCATCTCCAGTTAGTGATGACCTACAAATCCAGTAAGATTTCTTTCAGTTTTGTTTTTCTTCTATGTTTTGGGATTTTTGTTGAAAAAACAAAAACAATTGTTTAAAAATTATACCTGCAAATTATGAACTTGATAATAAAATGAAAAAGGTACAGATACTAATTGTTGTTTTTGTGAAGGATCACTGATGTTTTTTTCTCTAATAAATAATCTAAATACAATATTTTTTTGGGCGTAAGGCCACACTGTTCATTTTGCTTTGATGCTATATTCATCCTTTACTGTACTGCTCACTGCCCCTAGGTGGCATACGAGCATCTTATTTTGAGGGTATACGCTACAGTATTTTGTATTGGGAATTTGATACGTCACATTAAATCACCACTGAAACCTCAGTTGATTTTGGTTTAGAGGGAGGTGCAATTTCAACATAACATTCACATGCAATTTCTAATTGTGAGAAAGTGCTTTGTAAAATTTTACTTGCTCAATGTCCGTGCAAGAACCTCACTGATTTGTATGATGACAGTTGCATTGTTCAACTTAATTGACTTCTCGGTAATAAAAACCCCAAAACAAAACAAAAAACCCAACAACAAACATGATTGGTTGCATCCAAAATATTGCAGCATACAGTGTACTGTATACTGTATGGTCATTTATATTACGCAAATTAGTACCCCCACAAAGTACAGTGTGTCTAATGCAATGGATTCTTTCAAATTGACCATATTTGTCTGAAGCCATTTTAACTCTTATTTCTCCACTCTCTCAATTGATAAAAACATCAATTTGCTCGTTTTCATTCTTGCACTTGCATTCAAAATGTTCTTTCAAGTGATCAGTTAATCATTCATTTTCCCAACTAGTAAAGACAAACACAGGGATACCACAGAACTTGTCTTATAATTGAATGTATTCACATTACAACGTCAATTTAGATCAATTTGTGACAATTCCTAATAATCTTCAAATATATTCATGTATGATACATACCAATAGGCACTTCCAGTAAGTCTGGCAATATTGATGCCACATTATAGTGTGTAAATTACAAAATGGTAAAAATAAATAAATTGTGTTTCTAGAAGTATTTTTATTTCTTTTAGTTTTAGTTTTAAAATGTCTTTCCTGTACAGCATATATTCATATTGTACAAAATGAAGCATCAACCTGAAAGGGAAAAATCTTTCACGTTCACAAATATTGTGTATTTGGACAAAATATTACATGGTAAGTGCAATGAACTGGTGAAGGAAAACAAATTGTCCTAATCATTTGTCTGCTTTATGAAAATAATGAGCAATTTTGCGAATGTGATTTTAAAGCTGGTTTTGCCCGCATGATTACAATTAGTGTGTGACAATCGAATGATAGGAATGAAGACAAAAACAATGTAACACATTGACTTAAAGGATGTTATGTTCTCTACCCCAAAACAGTTTAATGGTCTTTGTGATGTGACAAATATGTGATGAATGTTAAAATGTCAATCATTGCCATTGTACATGGCTACAAAGCAGTTTGTAGGTCAAAGTGGAAGCACAAGGAGAAATACTGTATCAATAAGCACACAGGATCTTTGGAGAGCAACTACTTCATCTGAGCAACTCAGAGGAAGTAACTGAATGCATCACCTTACCAACATTTACTAAGTTTACTGGTTGCCATACAGCCGCATCAGAAACAGAACATTGGACATAGAAATGAGGTTTGCAATTAGACTCTTACATAAATGAACCCTCCCTAAGTTGCATGTAATATACATTCACAAAGCAGTCAAATCCCTTCTCGACTCCCGCAGCCTCCTTCACAGTGGAAGCACCCGCCATTGAAATGGAAAAAAGGCAGCAATATGCCTGCCAATATGAATGTAAAGGAACAATCTTATATGAAATACCCAGATTCATGTCTTGCAAATTACATGCAGCGACACATTCTTAACATTCTCTCAGCATTATTTTAGCATTTACTACACATGACTCAGATTTGACTCAATTCCTTTCTTAACCTGACAAAATGTGGTGTTCATTCATTTGGGACATTTTTATCTTGAAATGCGTTTGTCACATGACTTTAAAAAAAAAAAAAAGTAATTTACATAGTTTTATGGATTGGTGCGGTTATAGTTTGTGATGAATAATCATGTATTTATTTTTTTCATATAATTATTTGTGATTAAAAAAATGCATTGTCCTCATACATTGTCAGAAAAAAAAAAGTGATCTATTTTTGTTCTCCAACTTTTTGTGATGTACTCTACAGGGTTAAAAATTGAACCCCTGTGTACAAATAAGTACTGTTTATGGTTAGAAAATTTACTGAAAATGTCCAAACTGGCAAATGGACCATTTCTGTACCTTTTTCTTTACAATCGACCAAGTACTATGGCCTATGCGAGTGCTTTTCAAAAACTATAGTGCGTAATGCAGTTTAAAGAGATCAAGACCAGGGATGGGCAATTAACTGCACTATAACTTTAAACAGTCAACGGTTCCTGTGAAGAAAAAAACTGATCATTGTGTACTTTTCGGCCATTTTTTTGTACGCAGGCTGCATTGTGGTATGCTATGCTCAACTTTTGCTGTCAAAAGGTCGTTAATCATTGTTTAAATGTTGAATTTGTGTTAATAAACTGTCACGTTATAAGTTGGATGTTTTTAACATGAAACTATGACTGATTTGTGTGCAAAGCCGGAGCATCCCGGTTAGCTCCACTGAATCCGCCCTTCTCCGTGTTGAAATAGTCTCAATTAACATCAGGAACTCTAAAATCCATCATGGCTGAAAAGAGCTTTACATTCATCTTCTTTAATGGAGGTGATGGTTGGAAGTACTACAAAGTGATGTGTACCATTTTGTGGTGAACGGCATTATTAAAAGTGAAAACCAATCAGGTGTGGTCCGGGAAGCATTTTTATGTTGCCCATCTCTGACCAAGTTCAGCACTTTTTTTTTCCTGCCAGTGTATGAGAGCAAAGTCATGAGTATTTGTGGTTACTGCTGAAAATGGGAATCATACTTCTCAGACTGACTTTAACATGCATATCCGCACAAATCATCCTAACGTGTCAGGAAAGCATGACATGACTTGTGATGTGGCAAACATTTCTGGATGTACATAATTATTCAGTCCAGACTCATCCAGTTGATGCGTATGGTTGTTTTTAACTTTGCTCCCTGATTTCATACTTCCTGTGCTTCAATGTGTGTTATGGACATCATCAAAAGTAGCTTGCAATAACATCCCAGAACGCTGTTACTGTTGGAGAAGAGCTTTTGTTGAATCTCAACAGTTGAAAGTTTCCTCAGGGTTAAAGGTTCACATATGGAGGAATTAATTATACACAGAATACAAAATTCGAAGCCATACAGAAAGGATGGAAAGAAAAAAGCACATTAATGTAATATTCCCTTTAGTTTAGTTTATCTAATCTCATGGATTTATGAGTGACTGTTCTTCCCTAAGATATTTCAAGTGCAGTTAGAATGATTAACTTAGATTTATTCCCTTTCTTTCCTTGTGATCATACGAATCTGTCCAGAAAAACATTGTTGATGCATGTTCCCGTTTTTGGATACTTTGCTACAACAATAAAGAGAATCTTATTCATGTTTTAGTCAGGGGAATCATTCATGTGAACACAAAGTTACAGAGTGTGAGATGAGGATCAAGCATCTGGACTTAAAACATACGGTATATCATTTATAAATATTTATTGTGTGAGTGATTCATGTCAGCCGAGGTTCAAGGAATGACAGTTACACCAATGTTCCTCATTTGATTGGCTTCTTTTTATATGCCATAAACATATATGGCCTTGTGACCTCCACTCAAAAAAACTGCTGCTGAAATTGAAGCACAAGTACAAGTAACTGGGACGTCGATATAATTGCATTCAGAAAATAATTGTGTATAAATTGGCAGCAAATTTCTTCAGTCCCGTGTTACCACAATGTGATTGAGGTCTGTGTAGCCAGTCTGCTTCTTCTCTTGACAGTTACAAAAGAGTCTGTATTCCAAAGTACATGCATAATCTCGTATTGCAAGATGGAAAGCTCCTTTAAAATGTTTGGTGAACTCAAATATTTAGACAAAACGTGTAAAGCACAAAATTTCCCACCCTGTTTTTTTTTTTTTATTCTTAGGCACACATTTCCCAATCTACAGTGTTGTGTCTAAAGTGATGTGCTGGCAAAAACAGGATTCAGTAAATAGTATAAGAAAAAGAGAAACACTTGTCCTAATCCTGAAAGAGGCTGGATGTGGCATTCACTGTGGGGCTTCCTCCACTTCCTGCGGCGACGCAGGCCAGTCTGGCTCCTCTACTCCTTCCTCGGGATCCTCCCCTTCAACCAGCTCCTCTCTGCTGCCTGGCTCCTCTTCCTCCTCGTGAGTAGCCAAAATGGGCTCCGCTACACTGTTCACGTGGACCGACTCTGCTCCTTGGCCCTGCTTCTGGTCCTCCTCCGCGATCACTTTCTTCCACATCTCGTGGTTCTCCAGCAGGTGATGGGTGATCTGACAGAACACTTTCCTCCTCTTCTTGGCTGCTTTCTCTAAAAAACAAACAAACAAACAAAAAAAGACTGATTAAACCTGAAATAAACAGTTAACTATCTATTGAATGACATTGAATCTATGGAAACATTTTTTTTTTTAAGAATATGTTCTTTGCAGGCCCATTAGTTGAAACACAGCATTCGGATTAATATTGCGTTTGTGGAATATAAATTAAGCAACAAAATCCACCCCTTTTTAGCCATCTCTGAGGGCAGCCATTTTGTCACTTATGTCGACTGAAAATGACATCACTGACCCTCAGGGTTCAAATAACGACCAATCATAGCTCAGCTTCAGAAAAAAGGTGAGCCAAGTTTTTTTCAGCTTCAAAAAAAAAAAAAAAGGTGAGCCATGATTGGTCGTTATCTGAGCCCTGAGGGTCTGTGATGTCATTTTCAGTCGACAGAAGTGACAAAATGGCCGCCCTCTGAGATGGCTAAAAGCGGGTGGATTAACACAGTATAAATAGTATAAATTAACTTAACTCATATTTCATATTAATCAGAATGGCTTGTTTCAACTAGTGGAACTGCATGGAACATATTATTGAAAGAAAATATGTTTGGGTTGACTTTTTTAATTTAATTCCAGCATCCCTAATATTTTGAGAGATTATGTGTGCATTTCATTTTACTGTATGTCCCTTTTAAACAAACTAGTCAAGTGAATAACCATACAAAGAACCATACAGTACTTGGTTGAAATACTTGGTTAATATTTCATACATTGTGCAATGTCATTTTCCACCTTAGCTTTTTGTTGTTTCGGATCCGGTAGTAATGTGAATGTTAGAATTGTAATAAGACCACATAGGCTTACGTGATGACTCTGAGCTGGTGGATGTGTCTTCCTCTGCTGTGTCTTCCTCCTCCTCGTTCTCTGTGCTTTCAGGCTCATCGGCATCCGTCTTGGGTTCCACCCATCGTCCCGGCATGAGGCAGGCCGAGTCGTAAGAATTGCACAAGGGTCCCACGATGTGTGTGATGAATGACTCCTGGAGTTTGGCCAACTGTGGTGCAGCTCGGTCCATGAAGGGGCTGATGGGGAGACCCAGATTGGACTCTTCATCACCCTACATGCAGCATGCCCTTCATTAGCACAAGGTTATGGCCATAAATATGCAGCAGTGATCAAGGAGAGTTCTCCAACCTGTTCATAGAACTCATTGACAATGCCCTCTGTCCACTGTAGATGCAGGTCCTTACACTTTAGTGGCCCGTTGATATCAGCCAGCTTTATGCACATCTGGCAGACCAGTAACCGGTCATTCTCATTGGACCAATCAATGCCTGAAGATGGATCATCCCCCACCTAGGGAATCAATACAAAAATTAATAAGGTGACTGATTAAATGTGATGTCCATGTTACATACATACACACACACATACATACAGATTAGATAGATAGATGTATAGATAGATGTATAGATGTATAGATAGATAGATGCTTTTTGATTGTTAGCATCGAAAGCAAAAATACCTTAGCGTTAAACTCTGCAAGAAAATCAAAGTGCTTCTTCAAATCTGTGGCCAGTATGGCCTCAATGACCAGGAAACGGAATCGCTTGAACTCCCTGTGGTCCAAGTTGATGAGGAAGTTGAACTCCGGTCGGGACAACAAGAGGTTCCAGGCCGAGGCAGCGTGGTGGTTTTCCAGAACCGAACGGTCATTGTAGAGCACCGCCTGCACAAACACAAAACACTGACACTTTACAACAGTTGAAAATGTACCAAAGTGTATTTAAATTGTGGTAGAAAGAAAGGGAAACAATGACTGACATATGTACTTCGTTTAAATTATTGCATATGCAGACAAAAATGTCTAGTGCCATTATAATAGTTTACAAAGATTATGAGGATCTAAAAAAAATGTAAAAGCAATTCGACAGGGCACGTACAGACAAACAACCATTGACACTCATCTTCACACCTATGTACAATTTTATAGTCTTCAACTAACCTAACATACTTAGTCTTCAACTAACCTAACATACTTATTTTTGGGATTTCATGTAAACACGGAGAACATGCAAAGTTTATATAGAAAGACATGAGCTATGATTCGAAACCAGAACCACTTGACTATGAGGCAGACATGCTAACCGCCCTGTGTAAACACTGTGCTGCCTGGTCCATTTTGTCAACACTTCAAGAAGGACAGCAAGTATGATTTTATGCTGTAAAGTCGGCCGCAATTAGCTGTGCAGCAAAAACATTAAGGCTTCTTTTTGCCAACTATAAATGTTCGTAGCTCAGGAGAATTTAATACGAACATTTAAATGATAAATGCACCAAAAGCCTGAACTTAGCCAATAGTGAATCTGAAATTAACGTGAGGCATTTATACACAATGCTTTCTCTTGCTTGGTGCACTTCAACCATAGACACACACTTGTACATCTAGATGCTTTACTTAGAACAAGTTGAGTAAATAAAGTCATCTACTGTATTTATACAATATACGGTGCCATTTCAGTCTTACTGGTTTTGCAGCACTGTAGTAAGTAGTTAGTCCCGCAGGATGGATCACCTACAGGTACTCTGGCTTTCTCCTGCTGTCCATCAACGTGCATGCCCGTATGACAATTTCAATTCAAACTTTACCTGTGGAGCACTGGTAGCCACGAGGAAAGCGTTGGTCCGCCCGGGGTGGTCGTAGTCGTGCATGGCAGCAGCCACGTAGAGAGCCATAAGCTCCAGAGCCGGTATGAGGCCAGACAAGCAGCCATAACCATCCTCTGACACAGTGTATGTCTTTGACACCAGGAAGCCCATATGACTGTGAGTTATTCCGCTGTCGGAGTCTAGCCACAGGGGAGAAAGACAAAGGGAGTAAGGTGAAGAACGGTGTGCCACAAAGTGAGCACATATTGTGCATCAAGGGTTACAGATTCTTATAAACACACACGTACACGTGCACACAGACAGAAACAGCTTTTTGAACCCTCGAATCCACTCGTGAGTGGATCAAAGGGAAGGCTTTAGTAAGGCATACAAATGAGGATATGAAAATATGGTTGTGAGGAAATTCTAATCTGCCTGCAATTTCATGCTGTTCAGGACTTCAAATAGTTTTGCTACGTGAATGGAAGTGCCCTGAGCTTGAATAAGATAAGACAAACTTTGAATAGGGGGAAAAAAAACAATCCTGAAGGTTTCTCTTAAAACCATTAAAGCGATGCCTTATAGTTGGGCTCAGAGTAGAAAAAACAAATTAATAAAAATGAATGTATATTTGTTTAGTTAATGGCAAAACAAACAAGACTGTAAAATACGCTTCTTTAGCTAGTAGCAAATTCATCGCAACATAAACATACCCCTTTTCGAAGAACAAATAATGCTACACTAACAAATGTTTATAATAACCACCATTCCCGTTATATTCGCGGCTGAGGACAGCGAGGACATGTAAACTCAGTACATTACAGCCCGGATTTGAACCCCTAGTTACAATCTGCACAAGCCAATTAAAAATGTATGCCCGAAGACAGCTGGGATAGGCTCCAGCACGCCCCGCGACCCTTGTGAGGATAAGCGGCATCGATAATGGATGGATGGATGTGTTAAATGACTAAGAATTTAAAAAAAAAAAAAAAAACATCTAAGGATACATTTGGATGTTTGTCGGCGGCTCTGGCTTCTTCCCACATTCAAGAAGCTCGCATGTTAGGTTTACAAGTGAGTGTGAGTTAAAATGGTTGTTTGTCCATGTGCTCTGCGATGGAGTGGTGACCAGTGCCGCGTGTACCCCGCCTCTCCCCAAAAGTCTGCTGGGCACAGGCTCCAGCTCACTCACAACCCTAATAAGAGCAAGCTCTATAAAGCGTAATCCCCAAAGACAACAAATAACCTTGACAACATGTTCGTTGTATCCTGCTGGACACACCTGAGTCACTAGCAGAGCTGTGGTCAGCAATGAGGCTGGGCAGACCCGGAACCGGTTGTGTGGTGAGGTACCAGACTGCATGGAGCACATCGGTAGCGTGCACCCTATTGTGATCTGAGTTAGGGAACAACAGAGACAGTTTATCACGTTCCACTAGAGGGCAGTGTTGAGCTGCTTATCCCTCTTTATGAAGCCATAGATTAACCCAATTAACTATAACAAACAATGCAATCTTCCCGGAGTGGATGATATAGTATTTGGTCTTGGTTAAGGTCTTGACTGTAACATAAGAAGACGGGATTTGGACAAGCTTACATGGTATGTCTCTGTAACCATTCTCAAGGGCATGGAAGTAGTTCATGAATTCTTGGATCGGAATCTTGAAGGTCTGAAACAAACCGGTGTCCTCAAAAAGCCTGTAAGAGACCTGAGGGGGTAAAAGAAGAACATAATGGCACCACCATTTATCCAATTTCGAAACTGCTGGTCCTCATTGGGTCGCTGGTGAGCTGGAGTTTATCCCAGCTCACTCTGGGCAAGAGGCGAGGTACACCCTGTATTGGTGGCACATAATAGAGACAACCAACCATTCACACTGATGGAGAGTTTTAGAGTTTTAAATTAGCATAACACAAATGACAAAACCATTCAGCCAAGTTAAATTACCTCTTATCCAAACGAAATTTCAGATTTTACAGCATTTGTAACCATATTATATTGACCGAATGAATTGTGAACGGACTGGTGGTGAACATGTCTGCCTCAGGGTTCGAATTTTTGGATCTGGGTTTCGATTTAGATGTTTTAGATGTTTTCCCCGCGCGTGCATGGGTTTTCATTTGGTTCTCTGGCTTCCTCCCACATTTCCAAAACAAACTATAGATTTAGTGAACACAAAATATACTATAATTGTCCATTCATGTTAAGTGTAAATGGTTGTCTATATGTTCCCTGCAATTTAGAGGCAATCAGTCAAGGACGTACCCCACTTCTCTTCCAAAGTCAGCTGTGATAGGCTTCAGCACACGCAACACTCATGAGATGGATTAATGGTGACCCCTTGCATGACTGGCTCACCTGACTAAGGATTCGTCCACATTTGCCGTTAGTCTTCTCCATCAAGCTGAAGATGGGAAAATTCCAATTGTTTAGCTGACTCATCATCGGCTCTAAATCTTCCATTAATAGCGGCTCGGGGGCCAGAATAGGTTTGTCCTGTACAAGTCAAACATGATGAAAAAGGGGGAGTATGTTTATGTATATTACAGAAATACCATGTTGTCTACAGATGTCCCTGAGGGCCATTTAAGGGGTCTTTATGACTTCCCGTCTTACCTCAGGAGGTATTAGCGGGTGGAGGATGACATTCTGGGAGGAGTTTTTTCCTTCCTCTGTGTCCTCCTCTGTGCGTGCTACATCACTGCTGTCACTGTGGTTGGCTTCATGGGTGCTGTCATAGTCTGATGACACAACCACTTGATCCTCTGCTGTTAGAAGAGGCAATAACAACACATCACAGCTGGGTCCACCAGGAAACCTTCTGTTTATATATCTTTAGCGGAGGTTAGATTCGAATACTGTATTGTGATTTTTCTTGGGACTTAATTATTGGGATGAAATTACATGAGCAGTACACTATAATGTCAATCTAAATAGTTTAATTTTAGAGCTTATTATAAGCATAATCGTCATGTACGCGTTTTGGTACGTTACTGTGACTAAAAAGGGCCCTCTAAATCCCAAAGCCATCCAATTAATAGGATATGCAGTAGACTTACAGTCCAAGCCCATGATAATTGCGTGACAATTGTTTTTAGTTTAACTGCATTTTTTTAAACTGACATTTTATTGAATGGTTATTTGAACTGCAAAGTGTTCAGGAAAACAACTAATTCATACAATTTTTAAGGTTCCTGGCAAATTCCAGCATAATAAATGGAGCATTGTCAAACTTAAAACAGTGGCTTTGTCTTTGAGAAATAGTAGGAATGATGAAACTTTTTATCAAAGTTCAAAAGCTATAAAAATGTTATTTGATTAATATTGTCTACAGTCTTGTATATACTTCCAATTGTACTAATTGCACCAGAAGAGTTGTACAACAAACGTTAAAGTTCCAATAATAGGGTTAGCTAAAAAGAAGTTCTGAATTGCAATAATTCATTAATTTATGAATGCAGCTTGCAGCTCAGTATTTATTTTTTATTTGATCAACGTATGATCCGTGACATTTGCGAGAACATTCACACTGGGTTGCCATGAAGCTATTTCATGCCTTGTCGAGAGGCGCTAGCCACCAGATAGCTCGCAAGCTAACTGTCTCACGGAGGCGCCTCTGAGCTGATGCCGCAGGCAGGCGGCGAGCTTCCTCGCTTGGTGTTGTGTTGGTGTGTACGTCCATACAGCAAACACTTCAGGGAAAGTCAAACATGTATTAAACATGGTGGCTGCAGCTCACACCGGACGTTTTAGGACATACTGATGGATATACACTATATACCCACAATGCTTTGTGTTCCAGCATATTAGCTACAGTGGCCGGACTAACACAAAATATATAACATTTGTGAATTCAAATAGCAACACTGAGCTGTTCTGTAACTTGTGGCATCCAGAGCGGATGCTTTTTTGGGGGCGTAGGCATAGCTTGCTAGCAAGCTGCACACCATGGTGGTAGAAATGTACCAAGTAATTATAACTAGCCACTGATGCAAACGAAGGTGCTTTGTTTTTATATACAGAACTGGGGGAGAGGTGACGCATGCTGGATTCCGAAGTGTGTTATCAAGTGCCATTTTAGCACCCCCCCCCCCACCCGCCGCTGCTCAAAAAATAAAAATACAAATCAGTGACTCTGTAATTGTGATAATGCAATGCAATGTATTTTTATTTATCTAAGCACTATAATGCTATATCGCCACAATTCAGTACTACATTTTTCTCAGTCTGAATTCAATTTACAGTGTCTTTACATTTTTTAGCAAAAATGTCATAGCTTCATTATACATAAATAATTTGATAACAGATTTCACCACGCCGAGATTTCAAACACTGTCACAAGCACACCAAATTAGAAGTGAACGTGTAACCCTTGTAGAGTGTACCTGAGCGTGGTATCCTGTCTCCCTTGTCTATGGAGCCCTCTCCGTGGCTCAGTTTGATGAATGGTCTTCCACAACTGTAGACAAGAGGGATCGGATGTTGAACTAATTTTCTGTCATATTGAAAAAAAATATATATTGTCGACACAGTGCTTGGAGGAACCAATTAAAATCCAACCCAAGCCTTCAAATAGGCTGAGCACATTCAGCTGAAATGCACTGGGGGGGACAGAACGAGAATAGTACACATGTTTGCTTGTAGAAAACGAAGTGTACAAGCCTTTGCTGTCAGCAGCAAAGCTGAAGAATTGGGGAGCATTTCATTCAATATATCTGTCTTGGATGTCAAAGCACTTGGACGACATTGACAGCAAAAACTTAATGAGGGATCACTTTCAGTATTTTTTTCCCCCTGTCAATGCTTGAACAAACCCTGCTTGTGTAGATGTTTCAATAGAAGAATAAAAAAGATTAGTGGATATAATGGATGACCACACAAATAAATTAAAAACGACAGGCAGCATTCTCTGCTCTCGGTCCTGCTCGGAATGACACAGAGAATTACGAGTCCATTCTAGATAGAGTAAATCACTACGGACAGCCTCTCAATCAGCTCTCGAGCATTTCCCCATTGTGGCTATTGTCAGGCTGGAGGTGTTTCCAATTATAATACCTTTCCCCAAACGTTGTAAAACCTGGAGGAATTGCCTGCCGTTCGAGCATGGTGTCAAAAGGAGCACAAAGGCATGCAGTGTGGCTCCCTATCTCCCTCGGATAAATTGTTTGGTGAGTTGTGCCGTGCCCACCCTAGCCTAATGGTTCTGAGGCCCCAACAAAGAGTTCTGTTGTGTCTGCGCGGCCAGGTCGGACCGCTTCGCGTAATGTCTAGCAGGTGTGGAATATAAAATAGTTTGATAGTTTGGCGGGCGAACAGCTAGTGCATTATTGTCAGTGGGGTCTGCGCAAGGCAGGAGTGCTTGGCTTAAAAGGTTTGACTTTTAATGAAAGTTGAAAAACTGGCAGCCATGCTTCTTATTCTGCTAATGCAGCAGAATAAGCTCAGCGACTGACATTGAGGTCCCAGCGCGGAATGAAAATAAGAACGGTGGACGTGTTCACATGCGGCCAGGTATCAGGTGACTTTGCTTTTATCGCAAGAACATCCTGAGTCTGCACAGGTGACTGTAAATACACAAGAGTGCAAATAAGCCTGTCATTACATTTGTCGTGTGTGTGTGCGTGTGTACATTTATGTGTGTAAGGAGACGATTCGAGCAAGTCGAGAGTTGTAATGGAACTGCTTTATTTAACAGCGCTCATTATATGTCAATGCGGCGGACGTGAGAGAGGTCAGTCTCTGAACGGATGGGCGGAGACACCCGGTTCCATTGGTCAGCCCTTCGGGTTGCTGATTGGCTCGCTGGTTTCCGCTCCGCTTCCGGAGCGCAGACACAGCGCCGACTGGAATGTGTCCAATGTGTGGAAATTGACGTAAAAGCATCAGTCCGCGTGTGGAGGAACAAATCGCGCAGGAGGAGTTTCGGCGCTGCTACGTATGTGCACCCACACATAGGCTAGCTGTCTTACACAGTGAGCAGAAATTAAAGTTAAAGCGCCAGTACAAAAAAAACGCATGATTTTGAAGAAAGCGGGCAAAAATGACCCCGTGTACCCCCGGACTTTTTATAGTTTTTTTTGAAGCCTGAAACGTGGTAAAATGTGAGGGGTTGGCATGTTCGTGCACTGGGCCTTCCTCACTCCAACACTCCAAAAACATGTTCAGAGAATGAATGAATGAATAAATAAATAAGTATCACATTCAATTAAATGATTTCTACAATGATTCTGAGGTTTTGATGCCCGCTGTTCACCTATTTATAAACGAGTGTGAGACCAGCTACCCTGCGCCGGCATTTAGACATACAGTAATCTCAGTCCAGATGGACTTTCTGCAATTCAATTGTCACTTTACCAGGTAAATGTGTAATGTCAGCTTATCTGTGACCGGTCTGCAGTGAGCCTTGTGCCCTGAGAGAAATCAGGATCCTCTGACATTTGCGCCCCGCCGCAGATGCGCTGCCTATGAAAATAGAGCCCATCAAGTGAATTGGCTGTTAAAAGACCATTTTAAAGAGGGATTTGACTTCCATGTTATTTAATTTAATGTTTTTGGAGCACTTGGGCTGGCCTTTGCTCCCTCTCCTCATTCTCTGCTGCAGATTTGATGTCTAACCAATCACAACACACTGACAAACTAGCTTTGGTCCGAGGCCCAATCAGACAACGGCCAAGCCACAATAAACACTGTAGCCGTTACCTCTGCTTCCAGTAATCCACTCTCTCTTTGAGCCAGATGACGTGAAGAAGATAACAGCGCAGTGGCCGCATTATAACAAAAACATGTATTGCAGTTTTGAAGCTGATGTTATTGCTAATTCTAATTCTATAGAGTGCATCTAAGATGACATAAATGGGGACCGAGGGCGTAAGGATACAGGCCTAATGTCTAAATAAGATTGTCAAGATATGATGATGAAGCAGAGAGAAGGAAATTGAAGCCATGTGTTTATTCCCCCCCCCCCCCCCCCACATGTGTTCTCCTCAATGATTCAATAAATTATAGTCATGATTACCGCACATCATGCTCCAATGGTACAGATTACCTCAAGGCACTCATCTCATTAACATGACAGAATTGAGGAGGTGCGGTAAGTGAGTTGAATAAAGAGAAAACCTTCAAATTTGATCCTGAGTACTTGCACACTACACGTTTAAATAACCTTTACAGCTGCCTAAATTAAACAAATAAGATGAGAGCGCTCTCAGGCGCAGTGAAGTAAACCCAGAGCCACCTCGGTACACTCCAGTTTTGTGTTTGTTTTCCGCAAAACGCGCTCGCGACGGTGTAGCCAATGTGTGTAATAATTGTGGGGTTCTGGTGACAGGGGGGAGGGCTCTGGTGTTTGTTTATGCTCACACCACCTTAAGTGGCCATAGCTGGAGCCTGCTACAGTTGAGCTGAGCGGAGCCTAAAGAGCAGTGAAAGTGGGCCCCTGTGTACAAGAGCTGCTCAGTGTGCTTACATTTACAGAATGTGCTCATGTAACGCAGTCATTGTGTAAATACACACCCCAAACAGGCTGCTGACATACTTAGCCCCTGCATGTCTTAAGCCGGGTACACGCATACTGACAGATCAAAATGATTCAAGGTCCAATTGGGATTATCATGAGGTTCAAAGTGTTGTTAAGAGTGACGTTTCCCTCTCTGGACAGCAGGCAGTGGCCCACAACTCAATATCAATCAATAGATTAGTATTTACGATTGCAAATCCTTAAGTGTGCTCAACGCAGAGGAAAGTCAAATTTTATTCACTTGTATACACCCTTTCCTTAAACTTCTGTGGAAAATGTCATCAGGACAAGGAGAGATGAAAAGGTGCTTAATTTACAACATGGGAAAGGAGAGGACTTTTTCAAAGGAATTAGACTCCACTTTTCCAAACTGACGTCATTTCGCAACGGCGACATAAGTCTCTAGCGTACAACTATTTTTCCGAAGATGGACTATAAAAAGGACTCCTTTGATCCTTGTGTGCTTGTCATATTTATTTTAATCAGATTGTGGCCAACAGTGAGAATCACTTAAGAGGCTATATTTATGTTGATGTGAAAATTCACTGCCCCCAGTAGTCTTTTCTAAATGTGAAGTTGGCGTTTTTTTTTTTTTTTTGTGCGTAAATGATGTGCTATGAAAATAACTATGATAATGTCTAATATTAACGTCAGAATTGTGTGGTTTGTTACCCACAATATACATCAGCAGTTAGCACACACACACACATATGATAGATTTCCTGTTCGTGTGGGGGTCTCTCACATGTTAAAAATCTGTACGTGTGCACCTTGCTTTAGATGGACAAAATAAAAAATAAAAAAACCCAATGAAATAAATAACGTAGAATTCAGGCAGACAACTGTTTCAGGACACTGGTGGACCTGCGATTTGTTCATATTTACCCCATCAAAATCGGAAATACATAAATATGTTACAGGGTCGTAGTCGTAAGTAACATTGTGCCATTTTTTTTTTTAAAGGGAAGTCAACCCAAACATATTTTTTCAAGAATTTATTCTATGCAGGCCCACTAGTTGAAACAAGACATTCTGATAAGTGTTACATTTGTGGAATAAGAGTTAATCTACCCGTTTTTAACCATTTCTGGGGGCGGCCATTTTGTCCATTCTGTCGACTGAAAATGACATCACAGTTGCTCAGGGCTCAGGTAACGACCAATCACGACTGACCTGTTTTCTGAAGCTGAGCCATAGGAGTTGTTTTGTTTCGCAACAATTTTTTTATTTGATTGTTACGTACTGTTGAATATTACATATTTACTGTAGTTATCACTTGACATGGGGTGTAGCATACCGTCGCTGTCCTGTGAAAAACACTTATGGCGAATTTTTGATTTTTTAAAAATTTTCGTGTTTATGCGATGTCTGTAATGCGTAAACAGCATTCACGTAAAAATAATAAGAAAAAAATGGACCAACATGCTTTTCACAGGACAGCGGCAATATATTAGACTGATGACAAACTTAGGTTACGTCCACCTCGTAGGATCAGGACTCCAGCATATGAGATATACTGACATCTCAGGTAATAGATATTACCCAGAACCGTAATTGCTAAAATAATATTGTGTATGACATCAGCGGTTTTGCAACAGCCACCCCCCCACCCCCAACCCTCCAAAATGGGTCAGATTTCAAAGTTTTACGACTTACGACATTTGACTTCAGAGGTCCAATTGTAAACACATTTTGATAGATGGAATATAAAAACAATATTTTTATCCAGTAAATATTTGGAGTAGAGGGTGGAAACTATTGCCTAAAATGACAATGATGATGGGGGAGGCTACCAACAAAATTTAATGCACAAGCAAAGTCTCAGAAGTAAAGTTCACAAAGGCTTGAACCAATTACAAGAGAGAAACATTAGGGGGTGACCTATGGCTGCTGGAGTATTGTTTGCACATTGAAACAAAAGTACTGTAAGCCCCACAGTATGTCCTGTAGATCATACTTAAGCGCATGCATGCATACACACACACACACACGCGCACACACCCCCACACGCACACACACACAGCTGGGATCTTTGGAAATCAATCTTGACTCTGCAGCACTTGGAAACTGATTCAAAACACGCTCAGCTGTCCTGGATTCATCCAAACATAATAGCATAGTCACCACAAACACGTTGTCGAGAATGCCATCTCTGCACTGATCACAATAAAGCATGCCGTAAAAGAACAACTGTATTTATGGCCGTTACTTGTAAGAAAAGCGGCAGACACAAGCAGGCCAGCTGTCCCGACTTGTTTTGCATTACTTTCCGGACAAAATGCACGAGTCAAATAACATTTGAAGTGCAACCCAAACCACATCGATGAATACCATCACATGAATGCATCCAAGCTTGCTTCCAAACCTTCTGCCTCCACTAACCCACCACACCACACCACACAAAACCACACACGATACACATGACAGTCTCTTGGGCCCATTCATGGACCAGGCTCTCGTGCTATCTTCAGCGTTAATGTGCTGAGAGTTTCTGCGTGCCTTAGTTATTCAGGTTAATGCCTTTGCCTGTGGGCCTTCTTTCCATTCTGGCTCTGGTTGCACACGCACCTCCATTCTGTGAACTACTGTGCCATGACTGTGCAGTCATGCTGATGCATTTCGGTAAAACTACAGCCACACCGCTGGGAATAAAACGAATAACCTCGGCGTAACGTGAAAGCAATAAATGAGGGGTCCTGCGTTGCAGTTTAGCATAACTGTCTGGCAAAGTATGATCTAATGAAGCATGTGATTCTGGAAATAGAGCGAGCAAAAATGGCTCTGTACGACTCAAAAAGTGGCCACGCGAGACGTGTAGCGGTCGACTACCTGCACGTGAGTGTTTCGTGGTAGGGTTTGATGCTGGTGCTGCGGTCCCTGCGCACGGGCCCTGGCTCGATTGTGGGCAGGCCTGTGGCGGAGGTGGTGGTGGTCCACGTGGAGGAGATCCTCCTCAGAAGACCCGGGTGGAGACTCCGCCTCAGACGCTGCAGGCAGAGGGAGAGGAGCATAAACGCCCCCCGAAAAATGTCATGAAGAGATAAAACCACCGAGAGTCAGTTATTGCGTTTGCTCCCATCGTTAAGAAGTACGGAAGCTTATTATTGCCGTCTCTAGTCAAATGGATCGTCTCGGGGACACTACCTGTAGCAACACACAGATGACACAATACCCCTTGGTGTTTTCTTCTTTAACATCATTAGAAGCATTCAATCTTCTTTTGTCTTTCTCAAACATCAAGTCATCTGCTTCTGACACTCTCTGTGTGAGTCTTTCATCCCCCTGCTCCTTCCCTGGGAATCCTAGTACCGATTGCCCATGTGTGATGCTTCCATCTGCTCCATGCCATGTAGCAGCTTGGCAAAGAGGCACTAAACATGGCAACGTCGCTCCCTCGCTCGCTCAGCCTTCTGCATGCTGACCCAATAAACATTGGCTCAGAATGGTGAATGAGCCCATTCAAAGCAAGGTGGCTCACACAAACACACTTTCCTTCACACATGCTGTCGCTTTTTCTCAACTTCACTTCCATATTATTTAGACATTTTAAACATAACCAATACATATCCATCTACACTATATAAGCAATACAATCAGGCACGATGTTGAAGAACTGTCAGTGGTATTAAACTAACATGTTTACTATTGTGTTTGTACTCTAGTTTGAAGTAGTGGGTTTGTACTCTAGTTTGAAGTAGTGTAGAACTATACTGTGCAGATATTTTCTTTCATTTCACTTTTCATTCACTTCATTTCTTTCCTTGATCTCAAACTAGTCAATGGACATGTCAATAATGTACACACTAACCATTTAATGACATCCAGAGAAGCGTCCTTGGTTTACCATGGCCCTGAATTAAGACATTTCGAGGTTACCAACACTGCACAAGGTGGACAACCATTTACTCTTTTTCAATTGATGATTTTATATTCATGACCAGTGCTTTAAGTGGGGAAAAAAAAAAAAAGTGCTGGTACTCCCCTTATTCGACTTTTGCCAGATAATAAATAAATAAATAATAGATCAAAATAGATAAATAACTAATACCGGTAGATAAAAAATAAACAAATAAATAATAGCTCAAAATAAATAATAAATCAAAATAAATAAATAAATAATAGATCAAAAATATATAACAAATAAAAATATAACAGCTGAGACTTGTGCTATATTACAATCAGTGTAATTAACTTGCAGTCTCTTAGCATCCTAAATTAGCGATTGATTAAGATTTTGGGATGGTGTTGTGTTGATGTTGGTAACAACTATGTACTGGCAATGAAGCTGTGATAAGGCAAGCCGGGATGTCGAAAAGACAAGTCAAGCGAGCCATCACGCCAACTTCAAAATAAAAGCTTACTAAGTTTATCGCACTGGGTGGGGGGCGCGATTTGTCACACATGACCAGACGATCGCGGAAGGAAGGCGGGCTCCAAGTGCCCACTTTACAGTGGCCAACTTTACTCTTCTTGCTGTTCCTTATCAACCTACTTGGCTCGCGTCGGTCTCCTGCATGAAGTCTAAAATTACTCAGTTTATGCTTTCCGCCATGTAGACTGTGCGGATTTCCTGCGCTGAATATAAAGGGAATAAGAGGAGATGCTTTCACTGGCAAGGAAGCAAGTCGACTGTGTTCGCGCCCAAATCGGCGCATACGCCTGCTTCTGATGGCACGAAAGAAAACTCCACCCATGCGCACAGTTAAGACTACGCTTTGCATTGGACTTGCATTAGGCACAAAAATAGGGCCCAAAAAGTGAATGTGTTCTTAATACTTTTGGCTAGTCTGGCTCACCTCTACCTTCCCAGTCAGTGTGGATTCAATCCCTACTCAGTGACATTAAGTGTTTGATTTTAAATGCACCTGGTGATTAACTGGCGACCAGTCCAAGGCATAACCTGCCTTTCACCCAAAGTCAGCTGGGATTAGTCTCTTGCTCTCTACAACGCAAAACAGTATACTGTAAGCGGTACAGAAAATGAACGGATGGAGATGGAAGCTATATTTCAAACATTTCATGTCAAAGCAGAAAGTCTGTCTTTCTTGTATATGAATTAAATTAAACATGTTTGAAAAGCCAACATCCTGCTGTTCACCAGAAGCCACAAAGGCAAATGACTTTTATGTTTTTAAATGTCATTGCTGACTAACTTCCCTCCTGCAGTTCTCCTGTTACACTGACAAAGCTGGACATCGTCATTCTGGGGAGTCCCAAGAAATGCAGACTCAGTGGTCACTCCTACAAGTCCAGACAATGTGATCGGTTTCATCGAAGGACAGCCAGGATGGGTGTGGCCTTCAAAAACACTTTAAAAGATATCAACTGTGGCGGACCTCCAACTTTTTAACGCACACTCGTGTGTCTTATTAACGTTTACGACAGACGTATTCGCCACCACGTTGCCCTTCTTTCTTCTGCTACGCGCACGCATGCACACACGCACACACACGTCTGACTTCTGCACATCTGTCATGTTGACACAGCTGGGGCTATGAAAGGGAGAAGCAGGCTCCAAGCAGTAGACATGCTCTATTTTTCTTCACTCAACTCTATGAAAACACACTTCTTCATTTGATGCTAAAAGGTCTGAGAGGAGGCAGCAGCAGCAGCAGCAGCAGCAGCCATTAGCGGGAAGACGGCTCAAAGATTAACATGTGTGTAGAATGAATTGTGCCCTTTAAATCATTTGGGCCGTAATACGGTGGACCGCAGTTCCATCTAAGGGTAATTTCACATACTTCCCAAAGATAACTGTACATTTGAATGTTTGGGCCCAACTCCCTCGCTGTGATTTGCGCCACATGTTGCCTCCATGAATTTCCATACCTTATGGATGGACGTTTTCTCTCCCTTCTCGGGTCCCTCCTCTGAGTCGGAGCAGACGTAGGCATCTGGGGGGTTAAGCAGTGGAGCGAGGCGTGGCCGGTGCAAGGGCTGGAAGGTGAGCTGGGTGGTGAGCAGGCTGCTGACAGCCCGTAGTGAGGTGCACGTGTTGGAGGGTAGAGAGGGGTCAGCTAGCAGGTCTGTGATCAGTCCATGTGCTTCTCCCATCACCGCGATGTCCACCATGACACTGGTGCCTGATGACTAGAATGGAGAAATTAACACAATAGCAGGTGAATAGCTAATTACATTAGCCTGGGCAGTCATCATTTCAAGGAGTCACAAAAGCGTATTACAAGAGTTCCTGTGGAGGCCAGATAAGTTTATCCACACCAAATGGATCCAAGTAAGCTTTCATGGCGGTGGGAAGCGGAATTGAGAAGTAATTTAGCAAGCTAATGAGCGTTAAATAAACCTCTGCCGTTAGCATCTCTCAAGCGGCGTCATGCACGGGCGCTTTTTTTTTTTTTTTTTGTTTGTTTTTTTGGGTGGTGGGGGCAGACGTAAGGACAGAACCACTTTAAAAGGATGAGGACAGACTGGGTCGGAGGACGATCATTTTTAGGAATAATGATGGTGAGACAAGAATGGAAGGGTGCCCAGGTCAGCAAAAAAGGGTCAAGTGCTCACCTCCGTTAATCAATAGCGCTGCTCAATTTAACAAACGATATTAGTAATCGGACCTGTCTCTAAACCAATCAGATTTCAAATTTGCTTCACTGGGTTAACTAGATAACATCAGCATTTTTCCCTTCTGTGGTTGGCTAACATCAGCATTTTTCCGTTCTCTGGGTGTTACAGCTACTGTAAAACCTATCTGACTAACAAAATATATCGGTTGCGATCCACACAGATTAAATACATTTACATTTTTAATACCCCGCGATGGGGGATGGAGGAGAAATTGACTTCTTTTCTGACATACTTAAAAATCCAATTTCAGGGCAGACTTCCCAGAAAAACTAGACATTGTGAAGTATCGACGGTTTCTATAATTACAACATAAAAATGGTGGTATTAAGAGATGGATTAAAGTCATGATCCTGTTTTTGTAGTATTTCTCGTACTGTCTCTGTCCTTGCTAATCTTCAGTCGCTTAGATTCTGTGTATCCCTGTTTAGTTTTTTTTTGTATTTAGTTCTTTTCAAATTGTTGTTTTGACGTGATATAACCACTACGATACTATGCTGTGTACACACAATATTTAACTACAAGCTACTTGCAGACACTGTTGGAATCTTACAAGTGGGAGACGTTTAATAATATCACCAAGCGAGTCTGTCAAGCGAAGTGAATATGCATAATATGTTCGTATCAGTCGGTGGGAGGAATCCTCGTCCCTCCAAATCATCACTTTTCAGGAGACCCCGAAAAAACGGCATGTTTGTGTTCAACCGTTAACATTGCATCGACAAAGTGCGCAATCTATTTACAACACTTTAGATAGCTCAAACATTTGTAAAAGTAACATCCACATGTGTGGCTTGACCAATCGTGTTAAAAAAATATGAAATTGACCAAACTGTGACATAGGAGGTTTGGGCCCATGCAACAAATTCTAGACCTTATATGGCTTTGTAGATCCGAAAAGGCAACAAAAAATAGGGCGATGCACAAGTAGTACGTCACAGTAGTCTGGGTCGACATGCTTATAGATTTTAGACCAAACAAAATCAGGCTGAAGCTTGTTCAGCACATCTGTGCCGCAATGCTTAATGAACGGGCTCATTAGCAACGTCTAGGCAAAACAAAATGGCTTTCTTTATCCCTCCCGGTATAGCTGGTAACTTTCACATCTTTCAGAGCGTCTGCGCAAGAGAGCTAGAGCAGGTTTTGGTTGTCGGTAAATAGATCCACCAGACTCACCACTTCTCGATTTGCACAATGTTATCAGATTTTTCTCGCCCCCAATGTCACATTCCCTTTAACACCAGCTGCTAGACAGCCAGAAAGAAAAAGTATGTTTATGCTGGCTTAAATATCCTGGGGCTGGCTTGAGCACAACACGTGTGTGTGTGTGTGTGGGGGTGTGTGTGCGTGTGTGTGTGTGTGAGTGCTCTCCATTCAGCCCCAACATGTGGGAACATTTCACATGTTATTTTCCTTCCTCATATCTGATAGGTCGGCGTATATATGAATGTTCCCTCCTCGTCTACAGTTGTTGCCAATTTCGGCTCGTCCAATACAAAAAGCTATGTGTTCATCAATGAAGTTATTGTTTATCCACAAACAACTTATTTGCATTGCCTTTTTACTGTTCAGCTCACTGTATTGCATGCTGTCCACACTAAATGTAAACAAGTGCCTCCTGGGCTATTTAGAAGCTGATTTGAGAATTTCCAAAGGGGAACATGACTGCTGCACAACATCTGGTTGGAAAAAAGAAAACAATGACCCCTAGCGGGTCTCATATCTTCACACACTCTTGCACGCACGGACCATCTGGATCATCTGCAAATAAATACAGTGGAACCTTCTCATTAAGTGCTGCAAATAAATACAGTGGAACCTTCCCATTAAGTGGTGTAATTTGCAGTTCAACCAAAAAGAAAAATATGCATCAAAATTGTAACAAAAATTATTAGATTATTAGTATTTTATCATTAGATTATAATTAGGTTATACAAATACCATTAATGGCAGGCATTTTTGTAAATTTAGACTTTTTTAAAGGGAAGTCAACCCCCCAAAATTATTTGCAATATTTTCTCTGCACCTTCACTAGTCAAAACTTGGCATTCTGATTGATATTGAGTTATACTGAATAGGTACTGATAGACTGACAGATACTGAATATGAGTTGTTAAGTAGCAAAATCCACCCCTTTTTAGCCATCTCAGGACGCAGCCATTTTGTCACTTACTTCATTTGAAAATAAATAAAAGATGCTCAGGGCTAAGATAACGACCAATCATGGCTCAGCTTCAGAAAACAGGTGCGCTGTGACTGGCCGTTACTGGAGCCCTGAGCAACTCTGATGTCATTTTCAGAAGTTGACAGAAGTGACAAAATGGCCGCCCCCAGAGATGGCTAAAAACGGTTGGATTCACTCTTATTCCACAAATGCAATTTTTATCAGAATCCCTTGTTTCAACTAGTGGGCCTGCATTGAACATAGTCTTGAAAAAAAAAAAACAATATTTGGGTTGACTTCCTCTTTAAAGAATTAACATTTGAAACTGGATCATCATGTCTTCATGTTGATTTTTTTTTAAATTTTCTGCCAGAATAAAACAATTGCTTTACTTCTCGGGGGTATTTTAGTAATGCCAAAGATTTGGATTTATACAATGAAGGAGTGGACAGGAAAATACTTCAAAACTGTTAAAGTATGATCATTCAGAAATCGAAAAGAGTCATGAAGGTCAGCTGTGCTGTTCACAAGCTGCATACACAGTCAATCATGGAGGTTGCCGGCAGAAAAAGTCTAGTCCCTCATGTCATTCATAACTATAGAGTGTATGGTGCATTTTAAACAAGGTTTCCAAAAGTACAATAAAACATTTTTGTTGGAACTGCTGGGCAAACATTTGTGTTGAATTAACAGCAGCTACTTTGAATGATGTTAGCCCCCAAGAGCTCGCAATAATGCTACTAACCTGGTGGCCTGTGCCAGCATTCTGTGCTGCAAAATGATGAATGCGCAAGGGTGATATTTGGTTTTGTTGACATGTAACATTTAAACCATGAACAAGTATCATTAAACACTTTTTTTTATGATCAGCTAACAGCCAAGTCAAACACGAGGCAACGCGTGAACATTCTGTTGTGACAGGGATGAGCGATGGCGGCCTGCGCGCTGAAGCATTTTTTTCTGGCCGTGTGAACTCGTGGAAAAGTGCGTCAGCAGGCGTGCGGTGGACCAACGCCCGGACGAGGGCCCGTCCGTGCACACGAGAGCCAGGGCTCGTCAAAACAAATCAGCAGTCACTTCTGAAGCCTCGTTTGTGTGCACTAACAGCTTTTGCTTACTTGTGTCTGCACACAGATCGGCACTCAAGTAAACAATGGCCAAAATGACTTGTTGAAGGTCCCGTGCCACATTGGCATTAATTTTTTTTTTTTTATTAAGATTTTTGATGTCCTTTTATAGGTCAGTACCATAATTTGGTTAAGGAATTTCTAGGATGCCCTTTTTCAAGCTATTTAGCTGGTCCTAAATGCGTAGCACATGAGACTGCTAAATTTCTTATCAATACTGAATATGTTAATGATAATTCTCTGATTGGATCGCTGGTCACCCTAAGTTGAATATGGAAAAAAAAAAAGCTTATATATTTTCACCATCCATCATGGATTATATATTTCTTAATAGAGCATGTGAGCGAGATAGGGATAGCACGTGTGTATCATGTGGGGCTAATGCTATTGCTAGGTGGTTCAGCGAGCACTTATGAGAAAGGCCAACTTCTTCTTGAAAATGATATTGATGGTATGGGAGCTCTAAATTCAAAACTGAGGGACAAATGGCGGGTCGTCTTAAAAATATTTGAAATGTTGACTTTGAAAAGAGATGTCACAATAGAGTGTTTGAAAAAGTTAGAGCTAGCTTGAGTGAGCGTTCCTGTCTCAACATTGTGCAAGTATACTCCCCTCTAATCGTACTGGGACAGTGAGTCCAATTACTTTATTTTTGCTGTAGATTGGAAACACTTGGTTTTGACATGATAGATGAAAAATGAGACAAGAGCTTTTGTTTCCAAGTACCGGTACGTAAGTTTTAAGTTTCATTTTGTCTTATTAATCCCTTTAGTCTCCTCTTTAGAAGGTAAAATACATGCTCTTTTGGTTTTAAGTCTGGAGAACGAATAAAGCAGTCTAAAACATTTCAACTCCTTTGCTGTTTTGAGTCATTGTCTTTCTTGGTCATCTGGTCACCCGGGGGACAAACAAAGCAATCACTCGGTGCATCAAAACAAAGGACGACTTCATTATTTGGTGCATGTGGTGCATCTCTTTGTGTTTTTAGCTAAGTCACATGGGATAATTTTGTATGACTAACATTTTCATCCTTGGCTATGATTATGTTGAATGATGATTATTAATGGGATACACAATAACAGGTCACATATTTGCTATTTCTGATCAGGTCCTCATTGTGCACTTTTAACCTCTTGGCTCGGCCATCTAAACAGGCCATCCACGGAGCCTGCAGTAAACGGACAGTGATGTGTGGGATTGTTGAAATTGTGCAATAGTGAGAAAATAATGTGTCCCGGGAGGGAAGTAAACGCTGGGACAAATGGCCTCAGGGGCCTGCTGGAAAGAAAGTGAAGTGTTTGATCTTCCAAGTAAACACATTTAAACCCTATAAGAAACTATTAGTCCTCACAAGGGCTAAGAAATGCACGCTACATGAATTTTTGCTCCCACTCATAATCTTGCAGAAATGTGGGACTACATTGAGCAAGAAACTGGGTCGTAGAATAATAACAATGACAAAACGCTTGCGTTTTGTGTTTTCTAACCGACCCCCCTTCACTTTTTTTTTTTTTTTTTCTTTCAGGACCAGTGCATATCCATAAAATGGTCCTGAATGGATTATCTGAAGAGTTCACCACTTAGAATAACAAAGCAGTGATATAGTGTGAATCATAGCAGAAGACTAGCACAAAGCTCCCTCCGGATTCTCTTCGTTCCCAGCCAGACTCGTCGAGCCAAAACTACACCCAGCACTCAGCTTCCAACTTCCCAAACAACCCCCGAGCCCAACTCCCTTTACGAGCTCTTTAGAAGCGAGCAAATTGCTCAAACTCTGCTGAACCCGGTTCCACCGCTGCAGTCTGGCCACAACATCTTGTTATTGCATGTTTTATTCAGGCAAAGGGCGTGTAAGGGGATGGAAGGGGATGTGGGGCAATCAAAATAAAATCAATATCATATAAAGGAAGTCGCAGTTATTCCACGAGAGGCGTGTTTTTCATGTGGCATTATTTTAGTGTGTTTGGCCACTATTACTTGTCATATTATTTGAAATAATCTAGTTTTATTACTGTATTTCTTACACTGAATTGGAATGTGTTTTTAACTAGTATTAAAATCAAATTTATGAACTCGAATTTACAAGTTATTAATTTTTTACTTTCACTCGAGTTTTATTTTTGAAAACTTCACGAAAATAAATTCACACGAGTGTAAATGAGTAGGCCTATACGCTGATGGGCTAAAATGCTGTGTAGCACAGCAATTTGGTAATCCAATTCAGATTAGCAGATGGTGCAATGTGTGTTTTCAATGTGCCTGATGTGGACACAGTCTTGTCTATTACTGCAGGTTAGGACACATGTTCGCTTGCTATAAAATATACTAATGCTAGCTAGTTATTTGCATTTGAGTTGACCCACCGTTTAGTTGTCAGATGCATCAATGTTGGCAATAAACACTTTATTATTTAACTCGGCCAATTATGTCACTGAAGTTCAGCACAAAATATAGGCTGAGGCTTAGATGGGAGGGAGCAACAAACTCAGACAAGGCACTCCGTCAACTTATAAGCATGTAACCTCCTTTGAGCAATTCATCTTATTGTAAGCGCACTGAGGCGATGCTTCATTTAGTTTGACAAAGTTAAGCCACACTTGTGATCGGCGCCAGGTGCACCCACGCGACATGCACACGTGCATTTCTTCTCCGTTGGTCTCTTCTTCTTTGGGTCGGAGGGCGAGGCACCATAATGGGAAGCCAGAAATTGCTCTTGCTCAAGGATACTTCGGCATGGTGACAACGGCCGGGAACGATTCCACAGCCTCTGGGTTTGGGAAACATCCACTCTACCACCAAGCTATGTAACACGCGGAAATGACGTCCGTTTGAGTCATGACGTCATCATGTGTCGCCGTCCAAAGTGGCTTATTCAAATGCCGGAGCAACTATGTCCGCTCAATCATGTAAACGGGATATTCGGAATGTTTCAGAAATCGGAATTTTGACTTTAACCCGAATATTGACTGCATGTAAACATAGTCACTATTGTGCTGGGGACAAAATGGAGGAGGCGGCACGGGCGTCGTAAAGTCGAAACGTCGTACGTCATAATACGCGGACTGCATGTATAGACTTTTTCCATATGAACTGTAACTTCAATGTTAATTCCTTAGCTAAAACATAGCCGAGACCTTTGGCTCGCGAGGGGAAAAAAAAGATGCGGTTTGCAAAACGAGTCTGCTAATGTGCAGCACGCTGGCGAGTACGACGCGGTGCAAATCAATCAAGCCCGCGTGCGAGCAGCTCGAGAGGCGGCTGCGTGATCCAAGCATGCGACGAGGTGTCACGGCTGCGCGGACAAGCAAGCCAAGCAGCCTCCGTGGGAAGAAATCAGAAACCAAGGGACAACAGCCTGCAGATGGAGACGCTTGCCAACAAAAGCGTCAACTTCTCACACGTCTTGTCGCTTGATGGATGCTTGCAAGATTCCACTGATGGACACCAGCTTTGCAAAATGACCAATCACAAAAGAGGACGCATCAATCAAACAAAGCCAGAGGGAGAGGTCATGCAGTCACGCTGACGTGAACTACCACAGTGAGAATCTAAGCAGGAAATTAGACATGCATTGATTGATTAGAAGTCATAGCAGAATTATGAGCGCACGTCATTAAAGAATAATTCATGTCCCCGTCCCAAAACAACTTTGCAGGATTTATTAGTGCTATCTAATCTCACGCTGTCGTCACCGCCTCTATTCATTTTGTGAGCCTGTCCTGCTGATAGCAGCGCCACGCATGCATGCACACACACACACACACACAAATGCAGCAAAGTGCTGTGCCAACGTCCAAGGGCATTGTTTGTTCTCCATGTCATTCACAATAGTGCCCCGTGGCTCAGTGGCAGCTCGATACATCGATGATGCCCAAACACTCGGCTTCCAAACATAGAGAAGGTAACGTCAAAGAGGTGCGTGTGTGTGCTTGGGGGTGTATTGGTCTTAAAAAAGATTGTGACTAGCTGGCTTTTAAAGGGGGTACTCACCCCGCTACCAGACTCGTACTCCACCCCTCACTAATATTTGAAAACGGCGCTCAAAGGGGGCGTTGCCTGGAGGACCAATGGGCTTGCGAGGGGTGAGAGGATTGGGTGTGGTATAGCTGTGATTGAGAGCAGCGGTGAGAAGCTATGATCTAAATAATTTCTATACTATGACAAGCTATGCTAAATAAACTACCCAAATGCTATGCTAATAAATGACTAACCTGAAAAACGGGACAGAGTTAACTTAACACGATCATTGAGGGACTGGCTAATACATGCAGGAAAGGAGAAGTACCAGTAAGTGAAACATTGCCATTATATTTTACAGTGTGTGAACAATTTTAAAAATAAATAATAGTCAATGTATTGATTTTCCAAACTGCTTCTCCTCACTAGGGTCCCATGTAAGATGACGCCTATCGCACCTGACTTTGGGCAGGAGATGGGGTAAACCCTGAACTGGTTGCCACCCAACTGTAGAAAATATATAGTCTAATTTCACCCCATTCAATCAAAATGTTTACATATGCTACATTTGAGCAGGTTTTTATCCACTTTGAATTTATATTTAACATAGCAATGATGATGATGATGACGCTTAGATCAGTGTTGTGATTTGCTGTTGGTGTCAGACATTATGTCCCAGAATGAAACTCAGATTTGGGAGTATACTTGACTTCCTTTCGGCTATAAAGATCATTTTCACTGACTTCATTCATTGATTTTGCAGATGACAAATGTTTGAAGCTTGGAAAACGTTTGTGCTCTGTGTGTGCACGTGTGTGCGTGCGTGCGTGCGTGTACACTTGTGTGTGAGTTCTGCGTCGGCCAACCCACCTGCGATCCTCGGGAGCCTCTTTTGTGTTCCCAGTCCGAGCGGGAAAGTATCTGTGAAACAACAAAGACAAAACTATTGTCAAATCACTGAAAAGCTACAAGATAATGGACATCGCACTCATGGGCCACAACAATAGGTACACCTCCGCCATCCAAGTATGTCAGATAGAAGAGCTGCACTAACCATGCTGCCTTTGCAAATATCAGAATGCGTCGTTTTAATGGGCACTGTCAGCGGGGTAGTAATTTACCACTCAGAACTGTAGTATACCAAAATAGTATTGTAGAACATTTTGGCTCATGTACTGGAGTTAAATGCGTTAATCAAAAATATTGGAAACTACAAACAACAGCAGCAATCATAAATATAGTCATCAAAATGGAGCATTATAATCTTTGAGAAGGCAATATTTTGGATTGGATATGATTATTGTTACTACATGCTAGTGTGCATTTGTGAAAAAGTGGAAAAGCCATGCAATTGGTAATACATGCAAAAATGAGTTTGTGTCCTTTTTCCCCCTACTTTCCACTAAGCACAGACATCTAATGCAATTTCACAGTCAGGTTTGGTTTACTTTCGTTCCTACTGGCTGCCTGAGGGTCTGGTGGAGGCGGAGGATCTGATTACCAGCCACTGTGTCCTCCTCAGGCCTTGCGCCCCCCCCCCCCCATTTTTTTTTTCTCTTTCTCCAGAGTCATTGCATGCATTAGAGCACTGGCGCGTGCTACAGAAAATCTGGACAGCCAAGTCATGACTAAAAACTCGTTGGATGTATGTCGGCTTTCTGGTCCAAAGACGCCTTGACAAACCTGACTTGTCACTGTGACAAATCACAGCGGCACACTCACCAAAGGCAAGCGTCTCAGTATCGGCGCCAAATGGATCATTCAGGTGTAATTGAATGTGTCACTGGGGCTTATTGAGTTGTGTCATGCTGTGGGCTAAAAGTGAGGATTGGGCTGCAAAGCAGCTTGTACCGACACAAGTGTGATTTGCGTGGTCTTGTAATGCTGCTTGACTCCAAACAAGACACACATGGGATTGTTATTCTTATTTGCTTGGACATAGGCTTGGTTAAATAAATAAGTAAATAAATAACACAACAGACATGAATTGAATTACTCGGCCGTTTTGCCTAAGGACACACACACACACACACACACACACACACACACACGCGCGCACCCCCACACTCGCACGCACCCCCCCCACACACACACGCACACACACTCACACACACACACACACAAACAACAACAACAGAATACTCAGCATTGTGAGAAATAGTGCTTGGTAAATAAACACTATGGCAATGGCTCATGGTGAATAGTAAATTGAATAAATATATTGAAATTCAAAATGTGTTATAAAAAAAATCTGTAAAAAAAATTATTTTGAAGATGAATTAAAATTAAAAATGTTGTAGTGCAGATAAATAAATAAATGAATATTATAATACAATAAAATACAATTTTATTTGTATAGAGCATTTCACAACAGCTCGAGCTGTAACAAAGCACTTGCAAAATAATTTCAATTTTGTTTCCCTTAAAATATTTGGAATGAGGAACATCTGCATGAATATCTTGATTGAATTAAAATGTCAGTTTCTGAAATCTCTATTTGAATTCATGGCCATTCTTAAATTAATTCAATTGAAATTTTAAATAAAAATAAACAATAACAATTAAGAATTAATCATTTATCAATCAAAGTATAAAACGTATGCAAATAAAAACAGATAACCCATTAAAGACTATCAAAGAAAAAAAAATGACAGTATGAAAGTTGAGGTAAAAACAGCTGCCACCTGCCAAATTATTATTTTGACATATTGGCCTGAGAGTACCTTTACCCATTGGCGTATTCACAGTTGGACATTTACGAGGATTAAAAAAAAAAAAAGAATGAACACAAATATTGGGAGTCTTATTGTTTTAACCTCCTATCTCTTGATAGTGTGTGTTTCTTGGATCATCAGCAAGTTAGTACGTACTGTATGTCTTTACAAGTGCCATGCCCGAGGAGGTAAACTGGACGTTGAAGGCGGCAGTAAATCCACAAGGTAAAAGCCTCATTTATTAGATTCGCTGTAAACGGCGGCCAATTAACCGCTTCATTAAAGCTTTGACAACAGCACGGGTGCTAGCAGAGGGCTCGTCAATTGCAAACCTGAGTGGTGCCTTATGAGCGTTTCCAAGTGCACACATAAACAGTCTTATGTAAGCCCACCTTTAACGTGTGTGCACTGAAACACAGTCTCATGACATGCAAGGCTCCGTGCACTCTTAACGCGCCAAAACTTTGGATCAAATCAGAGCTGGCTAGTACATGTAAAAAGCGCAAGATGGATGTGGGACAAGAGAGATTTTCCAGGTCCACTGAGACTAGATGGTTTGGGTCTGAACAGCTAATAAAATCCGAGTTACTCCTACACATGCAAACAAGACAGTATTTAATGGTTTGTTTCCACCACTGGAATATCATGGTCTGAAATGGGAATTAAAATATTGATACAACATGTACATCAAGATATTTTTATTCATGTGTCCTTCACTAGTAACTACAGTATGTCAGTTTATGTCAGCTCCCCTCTGGCTCAAAACAGGGTAAGAGGATTCGGAAAATGGATGGATGGATAGACGGACTGGAGGCAGGCTACACCCTGGACTGTCCACCAGTCAGTTGCATTGCACAGATACTTGGAGGGTAAACCGGAGTACTAACAGAAAATGCATGAATGGGAAGAATATGTAAACTCCTCAGAGAAAGGCCAGTGATTTGAGTTAACCTAATCATAAGAATAGCAATGTCAACATTGTGAGACACTAGAATGGCACACTAATCACCTTTGAAAATAAGACAAATTAAAATTGAATGAATGGATCCAATACAGTAAAGGTTACGGGGAAAGGTAAGCAATTCCTAAACGTGACATGTCGAACAATTATTATTCCAGTCCTGCAGGTGATGATCTGCTGTAGCACCCAACTGTCATGGAAATGAACCACAACCATGCGGCTGCATGTGCTCAGATCATCGTCTTTTGTTGAGGCAGCATGGAGATTACGAGCAGTCCAAGCAACTGATCCACTTTACCCCAATACAAGCAGACTGTAGCATTGAAAAGTTACATTCATCACTTTTGCCGTACCTTCATCCAGAAGAAATTTAATGCACTATATTAAAGCAAGGAAACTACCTCAGAAACTAACTACAACATGCAATCAGAACATTATTTTGACTTCAGAAAAAAAATTAGTAAGACTGAGATAACACCCAAAACACCCTACTGCCAATATTTTGTCTCAAGAGGTAAAGGCGCATGAATAATTTGCCCGATAGCGCCTGCAATAGCTCCAGTCAGCAGAACTCAGCCAAAGAAGTATAACTTCGAAATGGACGTATTATTGTCCTGAAACTCGCGTTAACCAACAGGGGAAAGTTATGCCCTTTATTTCATCTTAAAGCTCCAGCGAGCTTCCCTCTCATTCGGCATAAAACACTGCCTATCCATAGCTCTTCATCATATACGGATTTATAACGGACTGCAATCAAGCCTTTGGAAGAACAAATGATTGCGAATGGAAGAAAACCCTTCAATCATGATGCGCACATGAATGGCGATTTAATGTACCGACATGACTTATACATAAGGAAGGAGCCTCTGCAGTCAATTTCGGTTGTTTGATGAGATGTTAATGCAAAGGCATTCTTCTACGAGATAAATCACCAAGGGTAAAACGAAGGATTCATTGCACTCTATAGGGTCCAGCTTCATGGTTTATAGCTTCCCAAATTGCAGGTAACTATTATCCTCCGACAACTGCAGGCTAAATAGTTGCTTGTCCCCCATTAAGAAATAAAAACCCACAAAGGTCACTGAAATAAGTTCTATCTGAAAAATTTCCTGTAAATTAAAATAAAAAGCAAACACACATTTCGCTTCAGAATACCTTGACAATTCCAGTGGTTAAAATGAGAAAATGCATGTCACTCACTATTGACATAGTAAGGTCACAAGCACTCAGCGGACCTTTGTCTTAATGAATACACTAAGTACTTGTAAAGGTTCGGGAAGAATCTTTCTAGATATTAAGATTCGAGGAAAATGCTCTCGTGCTGCATCCACCCTTCGCTCTCCTCACTTGGAAGACTCTGCAGATGCTTAATGAATTATAATCACAGGAGCTTGATACCTGATGCTGTTTATCCTTCTCTGCCTGTTTGCTATCCACTTTGTGCGCGCCATGAGGTAAATGTGTGCTGCTGTCCGTAAGCATACGGAGACAGCAAGTGAACACTCAAAGAATCATCCATATGAGATGGTGGCAGATACAAGAAGAACGCCTCACATCTACCAATGTGATTCCTCTGGTGAAATATTTTAGATGAAATTTGGGTCAACCCTGTGAGATGATGAGCTGACTTAAGGTTTCAGTCTATTTTTATTTTTACTAGGGATGTTTGACACCGCTTTTTTTTTTTTTCAGACGGATCCTTGTAAAAGTATTCAACTTTTGAGTACCGATACCGGTATTACATTTGATAAGTAAAATTGATCTGAAATCAATCATAGATGATTACATTTCATTTATTTCTGACAAAAGGCAGATCAGTCACTCTGCAATAGAGAATTTAAGGTTGTATTCACACCAGGGAATCCCTTTGGCTCAGTTAAAGCTAACAAACCCGGAAATGGAGGAGAACATGTAATTCCTACGTGCCACATTTTTTTGCACTGCATATTCGTGCTGTTATTAGCGCTGCAAAATCATTTTGAGTGACAAGAGCAGTTAATTCAAGGCTGGTTTTGTGATGCTATATTTCTAAATCTTGGGACGGCGTTGGCGAATGCGTGAGAAGCTATGAACTTTTGATAATGCAGAGTTGTCGAGTGAAAGTCATTCCAGGTCATAAAGCATCATCCACATCATAAAGCTGACTGAGAAAAAAACAAGATGTGCAAAGCTGTTATGTGAGCAAAAGGTGCCTCTCTAAATCTATTTAATTGAATAATTCCATCAATATTTATTCCTAATGCCGATGACTTAACTATTAATCTAAAAAAATCAGGACATTTTTAAATAACAAAACATTGAATTAGTCTGTGTTTCCATATTGTATCTATGAAATGCCGTGATGGAGAAAGTCATCAGTCGAATTGAGTTAACAAATAAATGTATAGATTTTGGTAGCCACACGCTGATAACGCATTCCAAGCATAAACATGAATATATTCATGCAAATTACATTTTAATGGGCATTTGAGAGGATTGCCAGATGCAGCTCACTTAGAAAAACGTTCTGTAAGCCAAAGGTGCCATTTAACTACTGATAGCAGAAGAGCAACAAGATGGCACCAGAGACTGGTGTCGGCAGCCTTCGTGAGTACTCGATACCTTAAACAAGGCCAATATCGGCCAGATACCGCTACCTGGTATCCGTACTTGTCCAATTCCTACTTTTTACCCAGTAGAGGAAGTCGTAGAGGAAGTAGAGGAATGCTCCTTACAATTTGATCTCTTTCAAAACTGTGAAATAATGACACTCCCATTGACTGTGTTACATGAAGGTGCACGCTGACATCTGAATGAGACCCAACGAGCCCCTCCCGACCAATTCTACTGCAAACACACCCGTGTAAATACAAGATGCACTTAGTCTTAAACATGCGGTACGAAAGCAAACAGGTGCTTGGAGCGTTAGACGGGCTAGACCTCGACACTGCACTGACCAGTCAGTGAGGGATGTTTTTTTTTCTTCCTGTATTTGCACCCTTTGGTTCGTACGTCACTTGCGAGAATGCAATGAATGCATCACTGACAAGTGCACAGAAAAAAAATGCTTACGATGATGACAATTGTTCAAAACCTTGTTTGACACGCTTATGATGAAATTGCCTTTTGATCTGAGAGGCAAATCACGACCTTTCATCAAACTTATCATATGGACGAGAACAGCTTTACGCCATCAATGACTATTAATGAATCGCTGACGAACAGAATGAACAATGCAGATCCAGTGCAGAAACTACAGCATTACATTATCGCTGTTAGTTATGAACCAAGCTGTCCAGGATGATTTTGAGCCATCATATTAGTATGAGGATTCCTGCTAATCAATTAGACAAAGATGAACATCCAGCATTTAGCGCTAGTTCTTAAGTTTTTCTGTGACCGTGTTCAATACAAGAAGTTCTGTATGACAAAATTAAATTCCTGATACCAAGTGCAAATGAATGCTACATCGGATCGCTGGTGTGATAGCAACTAACTTTCTTGTGAGTGGCTTAGTGTATACTGTAGTTATGAGACAAGAAGCATTCATAATTAACATTATCCACTACAATATACAATATACAAATACAATATACAAATTTCCCCACTGTGGGATCAATAAAGGCCTTCTTATCTTATCTTATCTTATGGCTATATGAAACATGGACTACAATATACATGGCTATATGAAACATGGACAATAATGGCGTGGACAATACTATACAACCTGTATCATAATCTACAGCCAAGTCCATTGGGACATTGGAACTATTGTCATCATTTTAGCTTTAAACACCATTACAATGGATTTAAAATGAAACAAAGATGTGCTTTAACTGCGGACTTTCAGCTGTAATTTGAAATGCATGCTCAATTGGATTCAGGTCAGGGCATTGACTTGTCCATTGCATAACATTCCACTTCTTTTCCTTAATTTGTTTGCTTTCAAAGCATGCTCCGGGTCATTGTCCCTCAGTGCTGTGAAGCGCCGTCCAAAGACGGAAGCACTTGGCTGGATATGAGCAGATAATATTGTCCCAAACACTCCCAAATTCATCCTGCTGCATTTGTCAGCGCTCGCGTCAATAAATACAAGGGGGACCAGTTCCACTGGGAGGCAAACATTGAGAAAGAATTGTGTCGACGCGCCAATATTCATGGATGGGGATGTGAATGGCAAAGTGTACACGCGGCGTACTTCCCGGCCGTTTTTGCGTCGCTTGTACTGTGTATTATATTTATAGACAGAGGGGTCACAAGGATTGGCACATTCAAAAAATGTTGGACGGATTGAAAATAGTAGCGGCTAGATAAACTTCCAGATGTCCTCTCTGTCGGGAGTGTTAAGAGGGCAGCAGCGGAGTGAGTGTCAGCCATACCCTGTCCACCACCGTGGCCCTGAGCCACAGCCCACAAGCAAGCCTCCATCTCTGAGGTGCGCAGCACAAACAAACTAGATGAAAATATTGTTGTTTGCCTTGCTCTCGCCAATAACAAGCTAAGAACCACTTCCTACCGGGTGTCAAGTTTTGTGCTTTCGAGCCCCCATCGCCAGGCTCCGCAATCACCCAGCCCGTGCCGAGACGCCTTGGAATGAAGCAACAAGACTGTCATCAACTCGCTGCGGAGTCATTTTTTTTTTTTTTTTCAGTCTCTTGAAAATGGGCCGGAAACGGCCTCATCCCAAATATAGCTCAGCGCCAGATACAGAATGTGCACGTGTTTCTTAATCATTCATTCACGGTCAGCGCTTCATTAGCCGCCGCTGCTCATCTCGCCGCATCCCGCGTCCTACTTTGTTCTACATTACAGCCTTCGCACATTGATGTGTGTCAACCTGTGGCCTGAATTGACTGAGACTCCACTTGAGTGAGGACAATTAAATGGAAGGGAGACACACAAGAGTGCTGACTTTACAGTTGGGTTAAAAAAAAAAAAATCAGCGTGAAGGATTTAGTAGCTTTAACCAGGGATTGTGTGCGCACCTCCGCACTGTCCAATTAAACTCGCAGCGTTCTCTCTCACCAAGTCTACAAGCTGGAAGTCTCTCAAAGTTCAAACAAACATCTATTTACATAAGAGAACACCTCGCTGAACTTCTATTCAACCCTGCCAACCTTGAGGAGACAAAATCTTCCCCTTCTTATTCCTCTTTTGTTCTTCTATCAGCGCGACGCGTCGGAGATAAGCTGACGTCTGCAGCGCTCTCCTCTGACATCCCGCCCCGCGAATAAAAACTAGGTCACATCCTGCAAAGTCTCTGATGATGAGATGAGCTCTTCGGGTATTACAGCAGTTTAGTCATAAGTCATCCATGCAACAATACAAGAGGCCACTTTTCATGGGTGTTGGGGACCAAGGTAAATACTTGATGCATCATGACAGGTGTACTGTATTTTGGAAAATCTTACCGGGAATTTCTATGACAAACTGCAATTTGTTATGAATTAGCATAGGGCGTTCTATAATGCCTGATATAAATTACACCCTTTTAAGTGACAGTATTTAAAATACAGCTATAACTTTGAATATGTAACAAAAGCGTTAACCAAACCGTACCTTTACCTACCGTATTTTACCTAAACCTTTACCTAACACTAAAATATTGTAATGCATTACTTACAAGCTGACTTTTGGCAAGTCACCAGCCAATTGCAGGGCACATAAAAAGAACCAATCTCACTCATGGCCAATTTAGTCTTCAATGAACCTGAATTCATAAAAAAATGTCGTATAACATTTAGTCTGCTTGTACCATAGTAATGTTGCGTCTAATTTGGTTTTATTTGTAAAAATTCTTTAATTTCAAAGTGGAAGTCAATCCAAACATTTTTTTCAAGAATACGTTCTATGCAGGCCCACTAGTTGAAACAAGGCATTCTGATAAATACTGCATTTGTGGACCCACCTGTTTTTAGCCATGTCTAGGGTCGGCCATTTTGTCACTTCTGTCGACTGAAAATGACATCACAGTTGCTAAGGGCTCAGGTAACGACCAATCACAGCTCACCCGTTTTCTGAAGCTGAACCTTGATTGTTGGATTTGGCTTGTGGGCCTGCATAGAACATATTCTTGAAACAAATATATTTGGGTTGACTTCCCCCTTTAAGTGTTAAAAGGAAAAAAAACAAAACAATTTGAACTCAAACACTGTACATTATGATACTATCTCGCACCAGCAGGTCCAGGTGACTCCCTCCCACAACCCCGCGAGCGAGCACAGTAGTCGCTCGCTGGGGCGGAGAGATCTCCTCTCGTCCACCCGCTGATGGGAGCGTACGGAGAGTGAGAGTCATTGCAATTCAAGCTGGCTAATGTTTTACAGGTTTTAGCGAGGGGGGCCAGTCATCACGGGTCATTTGCGTCATCACTGGAGGGAACTATTAAGGTGGGCTGCCAAAGCAGAGGGGCCGTGCGCAGGAAATGAGGAACACACTTGTGTCTATGCAAAGTTTAACACGCCGCAACCTCTCTATTGGCATCTGCTGCACTCTCACCGTAAACTTAATGGCCATTAAAATGCCCACATGCACTAAAATTATTCATGATGTGTTTTAAACTTTATGTGGACCACCTAATCTCCCCTTCACGCTTTTCTTACCTCGATTCTGCTTATTGTTGACTAATGTGCGACTAATGAGCTTGATCGCCCTTAGCTTCCCCAGGGAAGCCTGAGCGTAGAGCAACCCTTACCGTATGAGTCACTAAAGACCACGGTGATGCTACAGGACCGACGCGGTACCTACAGTACGCTTGTAACCTTATTCTGGCTTGGAAAGGCCTGGATGCTTTCAACATCCCAAAGATGGACGATTATTTCTCTGTGATATTATTGGTGGGCACGCTCATTTGTCTTACTCATGAGCTCAGGTGGGATTAAGGAACGAGGTTCTCGGCTCTGTGCGTTTAGGGGATCTGGCGGGCTAAGACCTGGCAGCCCACCTCAAAGGAGCATGCCAAAGACATTAGAGTATAACGGTCCAGTCAGGATTACCGCTGGGGCGAAGGAGGGAACACAGCGTTCACTTGTTTGTTTGTTTTACAAGACTCCGCTCTGTTCCGTCTGCAAGGTGCCAGTTTGCTTTGTGTGTTTTAACTCGGAATCGATTGAATGCACTGGACAGCGTGCTTGTTGCTACTTGTTGACCAGGTCAGGCTAGAATCAGATGAAGAGCACACTAAACATGCTGTGACACACAAGTGAACGTTGGCTCTGTAGATGTGTCTTGCTAAACAAAAAACTGAAAAAGAGACTCAACTGAGGCAAGCTGAAGAGCACGACTTGGCTAAAATAAGGCAAGCGCTGTTGATTCCATCTCACCTAGTTTGTGAAATAAAGAGCATGAAGACGCCTGTGGAAAGGTGACCTACATCGATGTAGTGTTATTTGAAATCCAGGAAATTCGGACAGAGTACGCGATCCATCCATCAATTTTTCAAAAGGGTTTGTCCTCATTTAGAGTCTTGTGGTGTCTTTTGGCGTGAGGAGGGCTACATTCTGGACTGGCCACCATCATATCCAGGGGCACATATATACAAACCACCATTCACATTCAGATATGCGCTACATGTATGGACAAGTCTTCAGTGAACCCAACATGCGTGTTTGGAATGTGGAAGGAAGCTGGAGTATCTGGACAACATGTAAACGCCACGTAGGTTCGCGTCAGAGACAAGACTGGAACCCCAAACTTCAGAACTGTGAAGCAGACAAGCCAACCAGTGGGATACTCTACTTATCTAGAAAATGCATACCCAAAAATCGGGGTAAGCAATGTTCGCACGGTGTCAAGCATATGCTACGGGAGCAGATGGTACTACAACTTAGGGAATTTTAGCCAATCAGAAGCTGAAAAGAAAGTCATTGCTGGAAAAAGGAATGAGAATGACTGCAATGGCAGACAGTGGAAAAGAGAACAAATCTATTCCGCCTGTTTTGACTCCACTCAGCTCCCGTAGGTGTCGTTCACGCGCATCAAAGTCAGTGAAAAAAGCCTACTTCGACTCTCGGGCATCGATCTTCTGGATCACTGCCCTACTTGTCCGTAATGCAAGCAGACTGGAACTGCAAAAAGCCAGTGATCAGAACATAAACTGTTGACCGGAATGCATAACGCTTGGCAGTACTGACTTGATTCCTAACCTGTTAATCTGATGGTGTTATTTCATGTCTTAGATCACTAAAATTGGTGAGATAAAGGGTGCATCGGTGATTCCGCTCCACCAGAGCTTTGGAAGTGGGAACATTAATGTAAGAGCCCTCCCCTGCATGTGTCTTGCATGTGTGAAACATCAGACAAGTCTGAACGTTAGGCAGACCCCGTTTTCTCTGTTTTGATGACTATGGAGTGTATTAAAGCCATTAAATGAGATTTGTGCAAGCGGTGCAAAGGGTTGGGTGCAGTTCCACTGTAAAATGTTTTTATGAAGCCATAAGTCTGACTGGGATAGGCGACAATATTTATCTTGGACGAGTGCGTCTACGTCAAGAGCAACTTAATGACCAGTTGAACAACACGGCAATTTGACCTTGAAATGAGAGCTTTGGAGTACAAGCGAGGGGTAATTTCGATAGTGGCGCAAACGGCACGTAAAGCTTTTTGATGTTGGAGCGGTCGGGAGTATTGAAGGCGCGACTTGGCAGCCCGTGTCGAATAAAACGACAGCGCTGAGGCCAAAGGCGATGGAAGCCAGAATGTGAGCGTGCAGTGCGGCCCACGTTGCATACATTATTTCATCTTTTATTCACACGTTTGACTCAGCGAGGTCCGTGCTCTGTCTACTGCCAACACACACTCGACGCTTGAAGAACATTTACAATTCCATCAAGTTTCCCACAGGACTCCAGCAAACACACAAACCAGTGACGACCCACTCAAGTATGCTCTTTTAAATGACACCCTTTATAAATCACTGATAAAAGTATAGAAGAGCAAAGCATGCCTACCAACTAATCCCCAGCCTCTAATAAACCTGTATACATGTATAGGGACATAAATCTCTACTTCCTTTTTTTTTTTTTTTTTTTTTTTTTTTTTTTGGGATGGTGGAAAAAGTTCTATTAGAGCGTTAAAAAAGAGGCTAACGGGCCCGTGGGTAGGTTTCCACCATTAGCTTGTAAAGCGAGAGAGTTGTCCCGTGACATTCCCACAGGGCCCCAGTTCCCCACATAGCAGGAATGCGGGAATCGGCAGGAACCGTGAAGGTACAAAGACAGATTTCCCGGACCGACTGCGCTGGGCTTCTCAAAGGACACGCCGGCGTGACAATGGAGCTTGAAGCTTAGCCAGCCTATAGGGGAGAAAAAGCCAAACGCATGAGGAGCTTGTGGTCTTCTGGGGAAATGAATGACACACAAGCATGTTGTTTGCGCGCCGCCTCGCTAGGAGCGTGCGAGGAATAAATAGCATCTAAGCTGCATGTTCTACTTTGAAACAATCAACTCTGTTCTAATGTCGTGCTGCATTCCCGTCATGGTTTTAGTAGAAGGATCGCGGACCACCCAGAGTGTTGACTGCAGAGATATTTATTATTATGTGTATATTTAAAAGGAAATACATGCTTAAAAGCTGTTTACGTGTGTAGCCATTGATGGAAGACATTCAGAGTAGTCAACACTTTGTTTGGTTGTTGGGAACTTCAGACTTAATTTACAAATATATACACCCACTGTCCAAAGTAATAAAATTGTTGTGATTGACACTGTGAGAAAGGTTATAATTGTAGCTATTTATACTATCAATATTTATATTGTAGAGATAGTTTGGAGTAGTGTGTAAGTGCATTGCATCACACTGTAGCAAGAGGTGCACCCATTAAGCTTTTCTAACCAAAATATTAGAACCTTGTTATTTGTGCCAAGGCTGGTATGATTTCATCATGTGTTTGTTTAAGTAACAGGGCAAAAGCAAATAATACTGAACGCATTTCCAAACACTTGCTGGAAGGGTGGAAGAACTATCAATGAAGAACCCATTCAATACTAGCTTTGTACTATAGAAAAACAAAATTTTGTTTACCTTCATTTACTAACTTTTGTTTTTCTCCCGTTACACTGGTCAACACATTTTTAATACATTTTTTTTTTAACTTTTCTGGATTATCTTTTTGTCACTGATTCTAAATCAGGTTGTAATATTATTATTATTATTATTATTATTATTATTATTATTATTACAATAATAATACATTTAGTAATGTATATGACTTAAGGGCAGGGCTCAGCAAGAGGTGGAGTTTTCTTCTGAGACATCATAGCTATAAATGACAACACATGGTGAAATCCGTAGGCTATAGCGCAATCTTTTGTCAATCTCAAAAGACATCTTTACTAGAAATGTTTGAAATCAGCATTAAAAATATGTTTAGAGACACAGGCATTTATGGTTCAAATGAACTGTTAACCAGTGTAATGGTAATTATGACCAAGTCTACATTTATTTCTCGGTCACATCCAAAAAAAAAAAAGGTCCACAATGAGGATGAGCCAACATACGTCAGTCAACATGCATTCTTCCACTGATGTGACTTGTTGCTCTAAACATGTCTTCTAAATTTGACACACCACATATAAGTGTTCCTAACAGCCCTGCAAATTTTATTAATACAATACAATTGCCAAAAAGCAAGCTATTCTCTCCGCTCTTGACACTTCAGTGTCCACTGAACACGCCCAACTGCCCACCAGTCAATCAAACACCAAATTTTCAACGTTTGAGCCATGAAAATAAAAAAGTTAAAGCCTCCAGTTACTGGAAGACATCCCACCGGGTCGCCGCGGGGCTTTTCCACGCCGTGTGAATGAGGTGCTCTAAAGTGGCCATGCCAGCCTGAAGCCCAAGTCCACACGCTAGCTGTCAAGTTGGACTTAGAAAGAAAAACAACAAAAATCCCCTCTCCACGCTCTTCCACCTTTCTCTGGGTGACGTGCATTCATTCACAACTGACAACAAGGCGCTCTAAAGTGACCACGCCCGCTTACCATCTGAAGGGATGAAGCATTTCAAGGGTGCAGGCATAGCTAGGTAGCTAACAGCATGTTGCAAACGTGCCGGATAAGTGCCGATCGAAACGATGGCACTCAATTTCTTATACAGGTATGGCTGGTGTAGCTAATGTGTCCATTTAGTGATTGCGGTAAGTAGGGATTTTGTACACAATTTGTATTTACTACCTGCAAAGCAAACTGCCAAGTTGTGTTACATGAGTGCACGCATGCATGCATATAGTCCACACGGCTTATTCAGTAACGCACGTACGCATGTGTTCAGTCTGACCACAAGCTGGACAAACATTGGCGACAACATTTTAAGAGAAATGTTTAAACATGGAAGGAATCCTTACACAAATACACAAAGCACTTGTTATTCTTTTCACAACAACACGGAACGCCTGAAACATTTTGGTCACAGCCACGAGTGCTACCGCACACACGAATACACAAAACCACGCTAGGAGTGTTTACCTAGCCATGTGACTGGAGATGCGGTTCATGCGGTGACGTCAGCGTGCATTCCAGGCATTCATCAGGCTTCGGTTCTCACTGATAGCGTGTCGGAAGTGGCGGCGGGGTGGGAGCGGAGATCACGCATTCGCTGGGCCTGGGTTTGACGTATTGAACTTCTCCTAATCCAATAAATAAATATTCTGCTTTGTCTTGGCCATCTGCATGCTCATGAAACCAAGAGCACAACTGTAAACCACTCAGTGCATCAAAGGACACATGTCTAAATAATAGCACATCTGATGTCAAGATGAAGCCCAACAAATGTTATATTAAAAAAAAAAAAAGCATAATTGGACAAAAACAACATTGGCTTTTTATGTCTGTAATCATGTCTGCACATTGTAAAAATATGTAATATATAAAACTATGTTGTTGATGACAGTTATATACAGTACGTAACACTGAAAAAAATGTGTACAATGTTAATATTTATCCCTATAAATGCTCATTCATTTTATATTCTAAGATGGATTTTTTTCTCTTACTCATTTTATCTTGTATGTGATCTCTACATGAGAGAAAATGATTACTAACACCCAACCACAGGGCAAGTACAATATAGACAACCGCCTCACACTGGGAACTGAATGCAACGCTACCTGCATCTAAGTCATGCTAATGAATCAATCCATTGTCAAACTACAACAACAATAATATATGCTTAAAGTGGAAGTCAACCCAAACATATTTTTTTCAAGAATATGTTTTATGCAAGGGCCACTAGTTGAAACAAGATAAATATTGCATTTGTGGAATAAGAGTTAATTACCCCGTTTTTAGCAATCTCCGGGGGGCGGCCATTTTGTTACTTCTGTCAACTGAAAATGACATCACAGTTGCTCAGGGCTCGGGTAACGACTAATCACAGCTCACCTGATTTCTGAAGCTGATCCATGATTAGTTGTTATCTCAGACCTGGGCACTTGTGATGTCATTTTCAGTCAACAGAAGTGACAAAATGGCCGCCCCCCGGAGATTGCTAAAAACGGGGGAATTAACTCTTATTCCACAAATGCAATATTTATCTTGAGAAGCCCCTCAGATGGCTATAAACAGGTGGATTTTGCTGCTTGACTCATATTCCACAAACTCAATATTAATCAGAATGCTTTGTTTCAACTAGTGGGCCTGCAGAGAACATATTCTTGAAAAAAAAAATGTTTGGGTTGACTCCCTCTTTAAATGAATACTATACTTCAAAAAATTGAGCAGCACTAGCTAAATTAAAGAAACTAGAGGCATCAGGGTCTCATTCAATGGAGCTAATGTTGTGGTGAGTGCAAAAAACAGACAAGTGTGAACTGAATTACTAAAAGCATTATTCATATGAATAGATTCCATCTTCAGAGCACCAAAGAATGAAAAAAAAAAAGAATTTAACTGAACGAGTCAATTGTGAATGTGATTTGTGGAGCTAGTCGAAGTGGAAATGTGCACCTACATAATAAGATGCTGGTGCTCACAACATGAAAATTTCGGCCAAAATGAAGTGGGTTTTATATCCAATGTTAAGTTATTTTGGTTGGGTGGAACAAATAATCACATAAAATTGCCAGATCTTATTTTATTTGAAGTGTGTCATCACTGGACTACACAAAGCACTAATATGTGACATAAGTTATTTTGTGCCTAACAAATAGAAGTCTCTGATGGCCAAACGGTCATGAATTTAAGGCTGGACTTGAGGAAAAAAAACCCAAAAACATTAAAAGACGTCGAAATGGCTTCAATTGTGAACGCAGCTGTGGAAACAGAAGCCTATGAAATCACGCTCTCAGCGTGGCGCTCCAAAGAGAGCAAACAACAACAACAGGCTCATCATGCAACCATTTCAACGGGGAGAACACAATGCACACTTTCACGAACGCCGCTCTCTCCATCCGCAATTTGTTGTTTTCTTAATTAGCCACTTAGATATGATGGCAGGGGGAATTAATCAAACATGGTTGTGAGCTCGCGTCCAGCCGAGAATCACATGTCCAAAAAAGGAGGTCTGCTGCCTGAAGCAGCAGAGACTTATCATCTAGAGCAGCTCTAATTGCACTTTACGTAAAGCAAGCAGAAACAACTAACATCTGCTGCAACTCTGGATAAATGACGCTCATCAGCTTGGATTGTTTTCACAATTGTGTACAAAAATAAAAAACGAAACGGGCCCAGTGGAAGAGTTATCCAGCATAATGGGAAGTACTTCCATTAATTAGAAGAGGGCTATCATAAAAAAAAAGAGTCATAAACAGCTTATTGGGGCTGAGTTGTGCGGGGCTTACAGTACGCAATGATAAGACTAGAACCATATGGGTCCATACGGTTGAGTGCATTTGCATATGCACTGCATGCCTGCAAATAGGAATCTGCAGCAAACGAAAGGTGCACGAACAACGCGTGCGAGAACTTGACAACGCTGCCACAACCTTCGGGACGTCAATTGACTTTCTCTGTCACTGATCCCAATGTTACACCAAAAAATTCCAATGAGCTGTCACACACATAATAAATGGCCATTGTTACAGTGAAAAAGGGGGCGGGAGGGGTTGGTGCATTTTCCACGTCACAGTTCATTTCATCCATTACCAACTGGTGGTAATGGGCAGTAAACAAGCGCCCAACATTGAGCACATCGCAAATGTCTGCAAAAAAAAAAAAAAAACGTAACGGTTGCACATTGTCCTCTTTGCATTGTGGGGCTACATCCGATGACTTTGTCCTTTGCCAGGTTCCATCCTTCTGCTGAGATGGCACTTTTACTCAAAACTGTGCGTGTGTTGTGTGTGTTTGGGGGGGTTGGGGTGGAGGTGCATTCAAGAGTGCCTGTGTTGGCAGAGCACAGCCTGCCTCTGGCAATAAAGTCCTCAAATGCACCTCATTAGATTAGAGCGCCATACAGCTGCCAGTGTCAAAACTCCAGTCACATGGAGCAGCACACTAATGTACTGCGGTGCGTGTGCACGTGTGCACGCATGTGTGTGCGTGTGCAGCAAAGGAAGGCCGAGCCAGCAAGCAGCCAGGCTGTGAGCCGAGGTGGCTTCTTATTTTTTTTTTTTTTTGTACGGGTTGGCATGTCTGATAAATAGTTCTAAAGTGCAGGTTTGAATCCCGTGTTCTGGCCTTTTTGTATAAAATATATGTTCAGAAAATGTATGTTCAGCGTTATGTTGTCCAATAAAGAAAAAATGCATCTACTACATCAAAATCTGTGCAAAAAAATTTTTCAGCAATTTTTTTTCCTATAATAAATAATAACTCATACCATAAATTGAATGACAGTACACAATAGTACAGTCGAACCTCACGTCATAAATGAGCATTTTTACGAAATTTCAACCATACACCGAATACATTTTTTTTTTAATTAATTAAAAAAAAAACAATTTGGGGTCTGGAACGGATCCACTGCATTTCCATTCATTCCAATGGGCAAAGTTGGTTTCATTTCCGAACATTTTGAGTGCTCTTATTCTTCTGATTTTCCGGCAGTCTGCATGCCTTTTGGCATCATGCTGCCACTCACAGGTCAGGCCTGGTACTGCAACGGACATTTGGCTTGAGGAAGGAGACTCACAATGGTCTGAGGAAGTCTCTTTTTTTTCTGTTTGAGTGAAAATCACAAAAGTATCAGTCATTCCATCTTCTAGTTTAACAATGCCAACAGTTTTCTGAAATATACAAACAAATATACAAAGGTATATGTTTCATTTTTACATGAGACATTTCTGTTACTCGAACAAGCAACGAACAAAGGCAAAAGTGTAAAGAGATCCAGAGGGCCCGGCAGTTGGTTGGAACGTAACGGTGCACGTGACAGGCCAGTAGACAGAAAGGACACGTCTGGTGTGGAACCCGATGAGAGGGATTGTCAGGAGTTAGAGTTTCGAGAGGAGAAGAAAGGAGCTGCAGTGAGCGTCAGAATGTGGGTCTCATCAGAAAAGAGCTGGAAGGCAGGAAGATGACTAAAACAAGGAGAATGGAGCGAGTGGCTCAAAGCAAGAGCGAAGAGGTAGATGGTGGACGAAGATGGAAAAGAACATGAAAGAAGAGTACAAAGTGCGGGATTACACATAATTACGAGAGCGCATTGGGACACTATGGATTGGCACTTGGGGGGATTTACACCGAGTCGTCCTGTGTCCATCCAGAGCGCATGACAAGACGTGCGGTGGGGGGGTATGAACACACCTCCCCAGATTGAGAAGCACTGTGTTGCCATGGAAATGGCTCTGACGTCAGACCAGGCATTATGTGATTACTCATAGTCTGTTGAGGAGCAGACCAATAAAACAGGGGCTATTACTCACACGCGGGGAGATGGCCAGAGCTCAGGTTACACACAAGCTCGCATATGCACGTGCATGTGCGTACACACACACACACACACACACACACACACACACACACACACAAAAAACGGTCATATGGATACACACGTGGACGCCACTCTCAAAGTCATTTTTGAAGCACAAATCAAAGTTAGCTGCTTTAAAAAATCTTGTGGCCACAAATCCACACAGCGAAATTTGAAATAATAAGAAATAACTCCCTCAGGAAATGGCAATAAAATGCCGCCATTTATTATAATCAACAAGCAATAACTTTTTTAAAGCGGGAGTCAACCCAAACATATTTTTTCGAGAATATGTTCTACTGTATGTAAGGCCACTAGTTGAAACAAGGCATTCTGACAAATATTACTATTATTATTACATTTTGTGGAATAAGAGTTAATCTATCTGTATTTAACCATCTCTGGGGGCGGCCATTTTGTCACCTCTGTCAACTGAAAATGACATCACAACTCTCAGGGCTCAGTTAACGACCAATCACAGCTCAGCTTCAGAAAGCAGGTCAGCCCTGAGCAGTTGTGATGTCATTTTCAGTTGACAGAAGTGACAAAATGGCCGCCCCCTGAGATGGCTAAAAAGGGGATTTTCCTCCTTTTAGATGCCTACAACTGTCCAACAAGTATAAAAAGGACACCACCTGTATTAAACAAAGCAAAATTCATTCAAATTAAATAACTTACAACTGAAACTAAAAAGCGATGAATAATGGAGGGACAGCATTCAAGGAAGTGAAAAGGTAAGCTATTAAACTTCCCTTAACCGTTAAACACTGCACAGTTCAACTAACCAAAATATATTCTCTCTCGCACACGCGCGGGCACCCATGTTTGACAATGTGCATCAAACACGTATGGTGACACGTCCACTATTGTGTGGCGCACACACACATGCAACTGACTTCCTCTTAGCATCTCCCACACATTCTCCACTGGGAGTTAAAACACTGTTAGGGCTGATAAGGATCCTGGCAAACAGTGAGGATAAACAGTCTGTCTGGTAATTAAGAGCAAGTGGCCAATCACAGATGAGGACGCCCAGACAAAAATGTGATGCAGACTCCATTACCGACTGCATTGTACGTTCCCACCCCAAAGATCATTAGTCTATACGTAGGGCAAGTGTCACAGTCCAAAAATAATGAACACCAGCTCCAGCAGTTTCCGTAATGACCGTTCTTCTTGAGAAATAGACCACTTCTTTGCTTTAGAAGAATGGCGCCGTCCAAAGAGCAATTTCACAATTTGAATTTGAAAAACAACAAGTACCTGCCTTCATTTTTTCCCCAGAAAAAGTACAAAATCAAAAAAATGAGGAATTACAGTGGCACCTTGAAGTTCGACCACAAAAAATGCGCTCCGCGTGGGCGGAGGGAAAGTGCTGACGGCAGGGGGATCGAATCTGCAAAGTTCAACTCTATTGTCATCAATACATCATATTTCTTGGATTTTTTACCCTCTTTTTCTTTTTTTTTACTGTGGCTCAAACTCTATGAAAAGTATATTTTAAACAAAAAAATTTGGTCCAAGTTCAAACTGAGGGAGATTTGGGGCATTCAAACGCCAAGGTTCCACTGGTACCATTTTAGATATTTCACTCCAATGTTATCAAAATCCATCCATCCATCCATCCATTATCTGTACCGCTTCTCCTCACAAGGGTCGCGGGGCGTGCTGGAGCCTATCCCAGCTGTCTTTGGGCAGTAGGCGGAGGACACCCTGAACTGGTTGCCAGCCAATCGCAGGGCACACAGAGACAAACATCCGCACTCACAATCACACCTAGGGGCAATTTAGAGTGTCCAATCAACTTACCATGCATGTTTTTGGAATGTGGGAGGAAACCGGAGTACCCGGAGAAAACCCACGCAGGCACGGGGAGAACATGCAAACTCCACACAGGGAGGCCGGAGCCGGGATCGAACCCACGACCTCTGAACTGTGAGGCGGACGTGCTAACCAGTCGACCACCGTGCCGCCTGTTATCAAAATCAGTTCATAAATTATTGTGATATCTCCATAAGGCCAATGTGATATTTGAACATCAAATTCAAATCCTGAGTCCATGTGGACTTGGTTTGAGATGTATGACCTTTTCACAAGGAGGGCAATTTACTCTATTTCCTGACATGTTATCCTAACGCGGAATCTGACATTCTTAACCAAATAAACTATTCCATATACAATGTTGTAACAGTGCTTTCTACTATTTTTTTAACTCAAGATCCTGTTGACAATGACGGATGATTGTGACCTAAAGATACTGCGGTGCTGAGTGACTCCAGCATATCCAAGCAGACATTAACGTTCACCATGACCTCACTTTGTATTTGTGCGCCGCGTCACATTGTGCGAGCGTCATCCGGCATCTATTCCACTGGAGTATCCGTAGCAAAGATTGTGCTTAATGCGCATGAAGCGAGTCCAGTTATTACATTTGGGACAAGTGTTCCGTGTCACTTCCCTGCCACAAATGTGACTGAGCGCCGGCCAAACCTAATCTAACGCACACTGCATCATGGCTAATTTGGTTACAATGATAGTGTATCTGAGCTGATCTCATTAAAGGATTACGATCCCAACAGTTCACCATCCATCCATCTGTCCCCGTGAACAGCTTTCGCTGGAACACCTTACACTAGTGTGTGTGTGCGCGCGCGTGTGTGTGTGTGCAGTCCACCCCCTTTTAGCCATCTCAGGGGGCGGCCATTTTGTTCACGGCTCACCTGTTTTCTGAAGCTGAGCCATGATTGGTCGTAACCTGAGCCCTGTGCAGTTGTGATGTCATTTACAGTCGGCAGAAGTGACAAAATGGCCGCCCCCTGAGATGGTTAAAAAGGGGTGGATTATAACTCTTATTCCACAAACGCAATATTTATCAGAATGACTTGTTTCAACTAGTGGTCTTGCATAGAACATATTCTTGAAAAAAATATGTTTGTGTTGACTTTATCCCATTAAGGACAGGAGCACATAACCGGGCCGGGAGAGCGTATACGTCATTTTCTTTTTTTAATCCAGATCTCGGTCTCTTAGCCAATGAAATGCATCAGAATATACATGTGACGGTGTCGTGAGTTGTCGGAGGATATCCGGAATATTTTCAAGGAGTAATGGCCGCACAGTTGATCGCGGGAGCTCTGATATAAGTCACGGCAGTGATATAGACGACACGCTTGCGGACTTTAAAGCCGTGAAACCATCCAAACGTGATGTATGGTTAAGATATATGTTCGTAGACAATGAGGATTTCAACGTCTTTGTAAGAGAATACAGCATGGTAATTAGCACTTGATTTTTTTTTTAACTTAAAAATAGTGCTTCACTTGCATCTTCGTTTGAAACAGTAAAGATGAATAAACGCGGGCCTGTGTGAAAACCACATGTCTAAACTCTGAAATTCTTTTGGAATTATGTTTCTAACTGCTACAGGGGCTGAGATATTAATTATTTTGTAGGTGGCGAAAATGTCAGGTTTTCAAGAGTGACTCCAAAGACGACCGTAGGTTTTAGAGAGATGTCTCACCAGGGGCTTCAGGCTTTAATCGGTTAATGAATGTGAACCTCCTGCAAGGCAACATCCACTATTGTGGGAGCCGTGTCTCTGTCCAAGTGCTATGACAAGACGCCTATTATATGTCATCATTCAGTAATCCTTCCTGCTGTCTTACCAACTTAAATGTGCAACTCCCTCTACTAAAGTCGTCATCCTCGAATCAGTTTAGTTTCAAATAGCTAATTAGCTAAACCCAACTCGGAACGGTTTGAGGTATGCTGATATGTCAGTCGATTCACACTCACTTTAATTGGAATTTACAGAAAACGTATTGTGATTTGTTATTGGCTTGACCAGTCGTGATTAAACCATGCCGGAAAACTGTGAAGGCTCAACAAGCGTAACATCAGCTTGCCCACAAAGATTTTCCCCACAAAATTGCCGAAACAAGACCTCAAGGCTAATGATGTCATCGTCGGGCCCCGTTAAATCCGACTTAACTCAAAATATATTAAACCGTGCAAAATGTTCAACTCCAATGACAGAAAAGGAAAAACAATCATTTACAACACAGAGATCAATCGACTTAAGAATATCAACGGTGTAAGTGAGGTTTCCTGCTCAGTGATCTTAAATAAACACAAATGTAAGCTCATGTCGCAGCAGTTCAACGGCGTTAATGAGAGGTTAATCAATCCGCAGATCAGTTGCTCAGTGTCAAATGCAGACAATGCAGTTCAGCACACATCTTTTCTTTTTCACATCTCTTCCTTGCTTTTGGAAAATCCAAAACGATTATTACGACCCACAAATACATTGAGAGGCAGTCATGTTCCATCCATTACACATGTGAGAGGAATGTTGTTTTGCGGTGGCCTTAAAAGTCAAATAAAATACAAGAGGTGAAGCGTGTTTGCCCAGTAGAACACATCCTGGTCTGGTCTGGCCTGACTCCATACTCGGTCCGGTCCACTCAGACCTAGAAACACAAATACACTAATGAATTGCAGCTGCGGGGCTCAAACTGACGGCCTCCTCTTTACTTTCCGTCCTTAAAACTTGGGCACAATCCTCCCCCCCTGCTTGCTTAACACTCTGCTCCTTAAGCTTCCCCTCTCACTAACGTACAGTAAGTGAGACCTGCCCACAAGAGGACCATTTCTCCAAATATTACAGTGGTGTGGAGTTTTCCTCCTCGCAATTGAGTGGCTACTTCTTCTCAAAGAGTTCCGCTCTGTGCTCGGAGGTGAAAGTGGGAGCTTATTCCCGGTTCCAACTTGGGTGTGAGCGTTGTCCACCGTGCAGTGCATCGCCTCCTCCGATGTTTCCTCTCAAACGTAAACCCCCTGCTTTCACATCCTCGCCGCGGCTCACCCCCATATGTCAAAGGCCTGCACAGAGTCCCTGTTTGTCTAATGGACTGCACAGATGCCACTTTCCTGGAAGGATTCCTCTTCTCCTCAGCGGAGCATGTGTGTGCAAACAGTCCTACACGTCTCTCTCAATATGTTTCACTGCTGTCTGGAAACAATAAAAAAAAAAAAGAAAAAAAAAAAGGTGCACGGCGAGGCAAGATGAGGGGTGTGGAGCGAAGAAAAAAAAAAGTGGAAATTGGCGCGAGAAGAAAGTGGAAACATAGCAGGAAAGTTATGCTGCTGTTTGGACGAGCTGGGTAAGCAAAAAGAGGAAGGAGGAAAGGCAACAGAGGTCATTTGTAAGGGTGGCGAGAACAGTGCGGACAGATTTTTGACTTGATGGCACAATCGAGCCTGTCAGGGGCTAAGGGGAGTTGTTTGTGTAGTTTGGAGCTGGCATGGAGATGATTGAAATCTTACACTCAAAACGAGCCTTTTCATCTAACCGGCCGTTGAATCGGGTCTTAACATTCAGCCCGGCGCGAACATGAATGAGTGCCTCTCACGTGTGCGGCAACATGGCAAACCATTTGAACCGAATCATTTCCTGTTGGTTTTGTCTGTGCATCCGGTGACCTCAAAACGCACTGCAGCCACCAGAGAGCTGAATGACCATGCATCAAGGGTACGGGCGTGTAATGTTGTCAAGTCACTGACCCTCAACATCAGGGAGGGCAACGCAGGGCGTGACCAAGAGTAATGACTTTAGTCACAGTGAATGACGTTGTTTCTTTGAAGGACACCAATCTTCATTACCACTGACATATAAAAGAAATAATAAACTCATCATACAGTCACAGTGTAAAAAAAAATACAACAACAAAAACACCTCCACAACCTGCAACCTGTCACCTGACATTTGTCTCCCTTCATCAAACTTGAATTGCTTTGAATTGCTAAGATGCTAGCCATTCATTCATTTTCCGCCACTTATCCAGGACACAGAGGCAGCGGTATGAAGAGCTTGGCCCAGACCTCGCTGGCTACGGACACCTACCTCAATTCCTCTTAGATGCTCCAAGGTCATCTGTGATACATAGTCCCTACCAACACGTCCAATATCTGCCACAAGGTCCCCTCAAGGTTGGACAGGCTCAGAATACCCAGCAATACACTGGATAAGGATGACTAAGATCCCCACCTTGCGGAAATGTATGTCACTAGTTTATTTGTGACCTTGTACTTTTGGCAATTACCTAAAGTTTGTGACCATAGATTAGAGCGTTCCACGCTACTGAGAAGATATCCCTTTACAAATCTTACATGCGTTTCATCAATTGTGATGGGCTAGAATCCATCCATCCATTTCCTGTAACGCTTTTCCTCACTAAGGTCGCGAACTCGCGGGTGTGGTGGAGCCTATCCCAGCTGTCTTCAGGCGGTAGGCGGGATACACCCTGAACTGGTCGCCAGCCAATCGCAGGGCACATAAGACGAACAACCGTTCACACTCGTGGTCACACCTACGAACACACCATAAATAAACCAGAACTAAAAATAGGAAGCACACGGGCACAAAACAAACAGAAGAACAAACCTAAACCTGAGGTAAGCAAAAGTAGGAAGATATAATTGCATCCCTGGGGGTGAAGACAAAGTACATTGGGATGGATTAATAACCGCCAAATGTAAAAATACCAATATCAGACAGTGAAGCCGATGACCGAGATCAATAAGCATTGATGTTTCCTTTTACAATAGGATTGGATTTACTTCCCACGAAGAGAGAACTCACTGCCAGTAGCATCTTGGCATCGAGCAAACCAATCTGTTAATAGTGAAAAACTTTGCTCCCGTTAAGGAGATGCCCATCCATAGGTTGCATGGATACAAAACAAAAATAGACATCAACAGGAGTCCAAATAATAGCAAAGCAAGTTAGCAAAAAGTATTCCTCACTGGGAATGAGTCAAGGCAGTGACACTTGGATGCAAACCACCAAAACTCTCAGATTGCTGATGAACTGCCAACCTCCAATAAAAGGACAACAAAGGGGCTGGGTGGCAGAGGGTGGTCCATTCATTTATTTTATGGAAAACTCAAATCAAATAAAAGGCAGAGGGGATGAAGGCATGTCATGCGTGTCTTTGGGAAGGAGTACAAAGACTGTTTCCTATAAAAGATGCATGGAGCAGTCGGGTACTCTTTCAGCAGTACAGATGTGAGTGGGGATGCTTTCACACTTCCAGTTTCCTCTCTCTGGCCTGAATTAGCTGATGGGTTTGTAAACTTGGGTGTATTTTCCATCTCTTTCTTGTTTCTATTCATACAGTAGCAAAATATAACTCAACAACATGAGCTCACCGTCTCCTATGGGTTGCAAGGATCTAAACCGGAAGAATGCTCATACAGATGGATAATCTACAAGTCTAAGATTTGACTTTGGGGCAAATCTTCAGTAAATGATCCTCCTTTATGTGGTGAAGTGACTACATTGACAAGATAAACTGAAAGACATACCGGGTAAATTGACAGCCGTGTCTGCCTAGGAACTATTTGTATAAAAGGGCCACTCTGCCCTTCAGGGTCAAATCTGATTGTTCAGATTTGTCAGTCGGAATGGATCACGGTTCTGTATACTTCCACAGTTTGTTTTGAACACTAACTTTGAGCGGGTGGTTGTGTTGGTCTGCCCTCACGTTCGATTAAGTAGTTCATACCGAATGAAACAAATCACACCAAAGGGAAAGACACGCTTGCGTTTGATTGAAACAGACTTTCGGATCCGAGTGTGAAAGCAACCGCGGACACAAAAGGAAAGAAGAGCTCAGTGTACTGTCTGTGAAGTTTCTCCTGGGGTCAGCCTTTCCAACTACGTTTGCCTGACATGACATGAGCGTTGTAGCTGAAAGACATTTTGTAGCTGCTGCTTCAAGCTTAAATCGACCCTCCAGGGACTGGTTCAGGAAAAAAAAAAAAACTCCAACTGAATAACTCCTTTTTTTTTTTTCTCTCCCCACCTCTTCTGTCAGCGCTCCACATGAAGACCACGTCAGTTCACGCCTGTACGTAACCGAAAACCCCAACGAGATCTGACGAAGGTTCCAACATTCATTTTCTGTGGTTTTTTCTTTTTAAATGAAAAACAAAGGTTGAGTAGGTGCCAGTGTGTAAATTTGCGCATACACATGTGAGAAGAGTGCGCTCATACATGTGGCCTCATCTGTGCGACATCTGCTCGAGCTGCCCAAGGCTCCTCGCTACTTGAGAAGTGTGTCACGTTTCCCAGTGATGTCAAAAGGGGCTCCTGCATCTCCACTCGGCGCAACCCGGCCAAAACCACCACACGTCAATCCACATCCTCACAATGGAGGAACTGTCTGCGGCGCTCTGACTGATCAGCTGTCAAAGCGCTCACTCGTCCTACTTCATGTCAACACGTAAGTGCAGGCAAGACAAAACGCTAAGGTAGATTATCTCCAGAGGGCCAAAACAATACAGCACAAAATGTCAATGGGATGAATGAGAGGTAATGACAGATTTAACAGACAACGTTGCAAGCAAAGAACTTTGGTCTTAGATCACAAGCAAAGAACTTTGGTCTTAGATCACATCACTGATCGTAAGAATGTGTGAGCAGTTGACAATTTAACACTGCCAAACGGTTCATTGTCACTGATGTCAACAATAATACGGTACAACGATTGAAGCCGATAGAAGCTTTCCGACTTTCTTTTTTTCTTTTTCGAAATCTTGAGGAAACCTCCAGGCACAGAACTATTTGAAAAATGTCAATTCCAACGACAGTTTCAATTCACTGCATAACACAAAAACTTAAAGACAAAATCAAAGATAGATTTAGGTTGTCTTAAATTGGAAGTCAACCCCAAAATGTTCTTTACAATAATATGTTCTATGCACCCCCACTAGTCTAAACTTGATATTCTGATTAATATCGTGTTATTATTTTGCACCAATGGGGCTAATCATATACAGACATTTTTTTTAAAGTCCAGAACTATTACTACGTGCGCAATTAGAGTGCCTTTGAACTATGATAAAATAAAAATAAAAAATAGGGGGGAGGGGTCCATTATTCGCAAAGTTCACGTCGGGGCTTGGTCCCTACCCCTTGTGAAGAGCGAGGGTAATTGTAATGTCACGGAAATGAGGGCCATACCTGTAATTACTGCTTTCCTCGGTCCCAGACAGTCATGTGCACTCTATGCTAAGAGGATTTAAAAAAATAATAATTATAATCATCATGGTTTGCTCATTCACTCAAGTAACTAATAAACTCAGAGGTTTGGGGCATGAAGCAAAAGCTTGGAAGCAACAAGCCACTATCACTATGACAAAGGACATCCACCATCAGCAATTCATTTTGGTTTTGGGTAAGCAAATGTCACTTACACAAAATCCCATCAGGCCTGGCATTCTAGAGACTTTCCATGCATAACAAAAAAAAGTTAATGAGACCTCGTGAAGCTGCTTCTATCGTCTGTACTAAAACTGCAGTGAGTAATTAAAATATGCAAGAAATCATCTGACTGTTTTTTCATTTCCCACCTCACATGCTACATTTTCTGGGAGTGCTATTTTCCGTTGAAATTTGAGTGGATACATATGCCTTATTCCATGTCTATTAGTTTACATACAAAAAGGGGGTCACTGCAGTAAAGTTGCGGACATGCTTTTATCATGTAAATATCATTTATCTTAGTGCACATTTAGCATATTTGAAGAGGAAGTCAACCCAAACAGATTTTCATTCCAGAGTAAGTTCTATGCAGGCCCACTAGTTGAAATACGGCATTCTGATTAAGATTGAGTTTGTGGAATATGAGTTAAGCAGCAAAATGCATCCACTTTTAGCCATCTCAGGGGGCAGTCATTTTGCCACTTCTGTCGACTGAGGATAACATCAAAGTTGCTCAGTGCTCAGATAATGACCAATCATGGCTCAGCTTCAGGAAACAGGTGAGCCGTGATTGGTCGTTATCTGAGTAGTGACAAAATGGCCTCCCCCTGAGCTATCTAAAAATTGGCGGATTTATCATATTCCACAAATGCAATATTAATCAGAAGGCCTTATTTCAAATAGTGGGCCTGCATAGAACATATTCTGGAAAAAATATGTTTGGGTTAACTTTTTCTTTAAGTGTCCCTAACCCCCAAAAAATCCAGCCCCGGCAAGAGTTGAAACAAGCAATGTGACAGACGGGACATTTCTGACTAAGTGAGTAAAACACAGGGCATTGAGCAGAGCGGGAACAGCAGAAGCCTTGTTGGCTGCACAGCCAGACAAGACGCATGGCCAGCCAGTGAGGCAGCGGCAGGCAGAGGTTACAATAACACATTTGCTTGCATCACGCCAGCAGGAGACACGCGCACATACACACAAAGACCTGGCAAGTTAAATGCAGATCTGCAAAATATCTTTCTAGTTTCACCACACTAAAGCTATAGTAAAGAATAATTGGCATCGTCACCAAGTTCCCTCCTAGTAAAAAAAAAGTTAAGATAAGCATGGCTTGATTTTGGCATGTCAATGTTTGCACAAGCACTGCACAAAATGTAAGACACTAATGTAAACAGTGAACTTACGTCTCCATGCGCAGTGGAACTTGATTGGTCATTTTTAAAATATCACATCTTGAAATATCTGACACCAAAGTTTCTCCAAACACCGCTTAACCTGTCATTAGCTGGTGTGTTTTTAAATGATTTTAAGTGTTGTGTCTTTGCTTGTGCGAAGCACGTTGAGTTGCCTTGTGTATGAAATGTGCATAAATAAAGCTGCCTTGCCTTGCACAAAGTAACATTAGCACAGATGCTAGTGCTAACGTAGCATAAGGGGTTCTATTTTCGTGACCGGCAGAAATCCTGAAATCCTGGTGGTTGAGGGCCCCTGATATGGTGTGACCACGGTGGTAATGAGAGATGTGCTACTCTACTCATTACAAGAATAATATTACCGATTGTGTCTTACACAGGATGTCCCCAAAGAATTTTGAAATTTTGTAATTTGAACATCTGAGTACATATCCAAGGCAAACAAAATTAAAGGGGGCTCATTTCAAAATCTACAGCTTTATCAAAACTCCAACAACATTTTCAAAGGGATGTAGATTTTAGAACCGATTTCACAAAGTGAATGTAATTCTTGGTCTTTGGGGTATTTTGACGAAATCATCAGAGAAAAATGTTAAGACACCTAGGAACTGCCTCCCTTGAGCTTGGGCCCAGTAAACACAAAGACAATACTATTTTTGTCCTAAGTTTGTCCATTACCAATCAAAGATGTGAAACACCCTATTATCTTATATCGGTAAGATTATCCTTCTGTCTGAGGTGTTCAGAGTGGATTTGTCCTAAAAAGGTCCAAAACGGGTCAGGGCCGAAAATCAAAAATATGAAACGTGGTCAATCTTGACAACCAAAAATCTGCTTTCTATAAAAATATTCCTGTTCATCCATGATACAACACAAGTGTTGTCACCATACTACAGAAAAAACGCAGTTGAAAAGTCAGTTTAATGTATAGCAGCGATACCAACAAGAGAAATTGATGTACCGCCTCTAAATTCACCAATAAAATGGCAATGTGATCATTTTGGGGACACTGTTGGCCCAGTTGTGCTACTTCACAATGCGGGAGAAGGAATTTCCTTTGCGCACACCTCAGCGATTGCAGCCAGTTACATTTAAGGTGACATGACTCCTTCCTCCCCCTTTCACATTCAAATACGGTACATACACAGCGGAGAACTTACTTCCTGGGGCCACGTAAGAGTGTCCATTGATTGAGCAGAGGCCCGCTGCACACCTGCTGACAGCCTTGGATGCTGCTGTTGGCTGGAGTCTACAGGCGTGGTGGGGGGTGGAGGGGTACTTTGGTGAGTGGGCCCCCAGGTTGGCCCTTCAGGGTACGCTAAAACTGCACATTGCAGTTAATTTAACACAGCAGCCAGCTAAGGAATGTCCTGATGTAAAGGGTCAGTGTCAGAGAGGTGGCCTCCTTGTGTGACTGAAAAAGGCATGAAAGGCCCCTCGTCTTTATGCATTTCTCCAAAGTGATGTGCTGCTCTACCGGATACCAACTGTTAAGTGTTAACCTTCCATCCACAAGAACATTGATGCCAATCTGTACATTTCCAGATTTTAAAAATTATGTGAAGAATGTTAAGGTGGGACTCTCTCTCTATATATATATATATATATATATATATATATATATATATATATATATATATAATATATATATATAAACACACATATTATACACACACACACATTTGTATACATATACGAATACATGGAAGGTTCCACCGCAAGTCCAGCATTCTTAGGCTGTACACAAAGTCGAGAGAGTGGGGTCGTGGATTCGTGCGTGTGTCATGGGCACCAAGGGCAAACAACAGGCCTCTGCAAATAAATCAAGAAGATGCCCCGCAGTGACAACCTGCTTTGTGAATGCCTCAGTTAACTGAAGCCCAGGAAGGAGAAGGAGCCAGATGGACTGTTGTATAAAGGCAAGGCCCTGCATGGTATGTACCGCCAACAAATTGTAAACGTTTATGTCATTGAGAAAACATACCAGCGGCTGGACACGGCGTGACTGAAACACCACACAGAGGCACCAATTATGGCAGCACAAGACTAAGCCGCAAACACAAGATCAATAGAGACTGGGGTCTACCACATCAGACAGGACCCCCCAGGTGCATGCTGTGCAAAAAAGCCCCAGAGAGATCGCAGCATCACAGCCTGGTGTAAAATGCCGACAGGCAAGGCATTCATGGAGTGGTATAACTAAGTTGAAGTAATAGTGTACTGGAACAGCTGTACCAAATATGGACTAGAGGTCACAGACTCAAGAGGGCAGACACCACCGAAGGTGGTTGAGAACAACCAGGACTTTGATCTTTTGGGACTTCCAAATCCAGACTGATAAACTGTTGATAGCCAACCAGCGTGACACAGTGGTGGAGGATAAATATCACAAGACAGCAGTCATGATAAATATAGCATTCCCGAGTGACAGCAACGTCCAGCAAAAGGAAGACAAAAGCTGGAGAAATACCAAGGACTGAAGGAAGAACTAGAGAAAATCTGGAGGGTAAAGGCAACAGTGGTGCAAGCAGTGATCAGAGAACTGTGGGCAGTAATTCCCAAGCGGAGTGAATGGCTCTGGCAGATACCAGGAGCAACATCCAACATCTCACTGCAGAACCGTACAACACTGGGAACATCTTGCAAAAAACCCTCGACTTCCCAGGCCTCAGGTAGAGGACCCGAGCTTGAAGGAGATACCGGCCTAGTGGGCGAGATACACGGGCAGGCAGATTTGTTGGTACCTTTAGTTCACTAAAGAAAACCCTACCATAACTGAAATAACTTGAAACTGATGAGACTGGACTTACTGTGTTTTTGGTGACAATGTTCTTGTGAAGATTCTTGAATTTTAAATTAAAAAAAAAAAAAAAAAAATCAAGGCGATGCTACTGCTAATGAAGCAACAGGCTTCTAACTCGAAGTAGACAGGGCATCTATCAAAGCCCTTTAGTACATCATTATTCTATATTGTTCAGTTGAGATGCTTTTCAGTTAAGGGAAAAAAAGCAAGCCTTAAGTTTGGGAAATACAGTTTCACCTGTCGCTGACTACATTTCTCACTTGACACAAATTCATTATTGTACGGCCTGCAGTGTGGGGGAAAGTGAACCAACCACTCCTTGTATCCCACTTTTGGTGACTGGCCGCCAGCAAGTTTCAGGGCAAAAGTATTATAGACAACCATTCCCACTCATATTCACAGCTTTGGACAATTTAGAGCAGACTTTGCTAAAGTACAGCCCACGGGCCACATCCGGCCCATCAATAAAATGCTTTTACTATGAAAGAGTTGTATAAGTGAGCAAGGGCAACAATTTGACTTGGGTTTTTTTTCCAGTGCTATCGCACTTTTGCAGATACTCAAAGACACACACCAATTAGTAAAAAGTGCTTATTTCACAAAGGGAAGTGAAGCAATGATATATGGGGAGGACGGTAAATAGAAGCAACGCAGGACGTTGGTCAGGACTGTTTGTTGTTGACAATAAATGATGACCCCAATTAGCCCCTACAACAGGAAGGCGGAAAAAAAACAAAAACTTTTGGACCAGAGTGGACGGCTGCTTTGTTTCTTATATTACATGAAAAATTACTCGAATGGTCCAACTTCATCCATCCATCCATCCATTAACTATACCGCTTATCCTCACAAGGGTCGCGGGCGTGCTGGAGCCTATCCCAGCAGTAGGCGGGGTACACCCTGAATTGGTTGCCACCCAATCGCAGCAGTCCAACATCACACAAACATATTTCAAACAATACGAACAGTCCTTTTTAAAAGGCAACCACTTACACATATGCAAATGCGTTCAGTACTTCACAAACACACACAAATGCTTTTGCTCTTTGCCTGACACGCACTGCGCGCATACACGCTTTGCTTCCAGGAACATTCTGTTCACCTCAACTCGATTCTCTTATGCTAACTGATGATAATTGTTTTTGTCTTGAGCAGAAAGCAGAAGAAACCACCGCATGTAACTGGATCGCATAGAGAAGAATCCCGAATTCCGTTCGGTTTCTGATTGTATTCGAACGCCCAGTATTTCATAAGCTCCTGAGGTGTTAATACGGCAGTCAAGACAGGAGGCCCGTCTAGCACTTCCAGCTGCGTTGGGGTTGAGTCTGTGGTTTGAGGCCCAACGTGGTTGTTGGGGGCGAATTCAACCTCGCGGCGTGCAGCAGATGGCAGCCATCAAGCTGCTGGCAACACACACGCTTGCTTACACACACACACAGTCACCCCTTCTGTAATTTCCATAGTAAACGGTAGGGAGTCAGATGAGGTTCATTGTCATGAGTTGTGGGGAGGAGGCCACAACTCGTTTCTGGAGCTGCAATATGTCATGATTAAAAGACATGAGCTCCTGAAAGGGAAGCCATTGCGAGGATTACACACAAGAAAATGTCAAGACATTTGTCTTCCACTACAGTCACAGTCTGAATACAATAAATAAGGTGATATTGTACGTACCTTTCCGCTAAATTAAAACGATAAGTTATATGCCGCCATGTCTACGTTGAATGAGATTATGAAGATAAGGGCAAGAGGTTTCAGAACACACACAATGAGGTGTGTAAAAGCTGGGCATACAAGTGTGAAATGAGCAGGGTTGCCAACTGTCCCGTATTAGCCGGGACGTCCCGTACTTTGGGCTAGTTTGGTTTGTCCCGTATATTGACTATCAACTCTTGCAAATACAGAAAACTGCAATCTACCGATCCTGTAATACAAGATGCTTTTAGTAAAGCTTTGGATGGCGATCGGTCGTCAATAACGACGGACACAGACGGGTTGGCAGCTCAATGTCATTTACTTAATGTATACTTGCTCGAACATACATTGCTGGTTCTTAAACTGTGATAGCACATTAGAGCGCTCCTATTGGGAGACTCTCAGCGTCAATCTCAGAACAAGCGGCAATCACTCCACCTGTCATGTAAGGACTTCTCTCTGGCTGCGCAAAATGACAGAAGACTGTTGAGTCATTCAAAAGCAGCCAGAAATATCCATAGAAAATTACATTTGGTAAGTCACACTCCTCTTTTATATTTGAGATTCCTTACACCCGTTTTTTGATGAAAAGAGCCAAATTGTGGTTTCATATGAGGTGACATATAGTCGCTGTCCTGTGAAAAACAATGCCCAGTTTTGAATTTTTTTCTTATTTTTACGTGAATACGGTTTCAGCATTAAGGTGAAAATTTGAAGAAAAAAAAAATCCAAAATTCATACATCATACTCACACCACCGTGGCACCGTGCACCTGTCCCTTATTTAGGAGCGAGAAAGTTGGCAACCCCTAGAAATGAGTCAAGTAGCCTACTTGCACTTTGAAGAGTTGTGTGAAATCCATTTGACTGCTCATACTGTATGTCCAAGTTGTTGCTGTTTCTCTGTCGTGGTCTGTATTTTAAACACAATTCAAGGAGAAGAGGGCATCACCATTTACCACCTTCTTGAGAGTGAACGTGAACGAATGCTAACAACAAAGCAACGGGCTTGGTTTAACTTTGAGCGTCTGAGTTGATAGCTCAAAGCCTCACACTTCAAAGCAACACACCTCACAAAATCATGTTATAAAGCCAATTGGAAGACTGAGATTGGGACATCCGGTTTCAACTGGCTCTGACTCCACTGCACAGTGCTCATGATGATATCAATACATTTAAATTGCCATAATGTGTACTTTAACGGATACTTTACCCACTTAATTCTGACCGGAACACATCAGTCAGATAGTCTGACGAAATAAGACCTTTGTTGACAACCGTCAGTGACAAACATTGTGTTCATTATCCAAGGTTGTGGTTTATTCAAACTAACAATGATCGACTTCATTCTTGATAAACTGTGGGAAGCGGAGCATGCAGCCAAATGTAAATTCCATTTTGTTGCGCTAATTAGAGAGTTGCTAGTAGTGAGTAAATGTCAAATGTTTAAAACCTGCTTACTTGACTGTTCCTGCGGCATTGGACTTTGATGTAAAACCTCAGTGACTGAATAATCAAAGGAACAGCGGATAGATAGGCAGAAAAATGTTTTCGAGAGCCCAAAGGTGAGGAGGATTGCTCATTTACACTGCCGTCTTGTTTTGTGCGTTGATGCTACGTGGCCAACACGGAGATGGTAACACGCACAAATCAGAACAGAAGCAGAGGCATGATAAAAGTTATGACAGACTATCACGCACCACTCTTCCACAATTTGGGGGAGTAAGAGCACGCCTGCTGTTTTGCCTGGCTACTAAACAAAACCTCCAATGACCTACTTTCATTCTAGCCCGACTCCTCCACCACTCGCCTCCTCGCACATGCACGGCTAATAGACTCGGACTGCATGTGCACCAGGAGCGGGACAACCTCCAATCGCAAGACACACGACCCCATGTTAGTATGAGCTTGTGTTTCTCTCACATCCAGAGTGCAGACTCTTCAAAAACGAAAATATGTTAAACAAAAGTGTAAAACGTGACATCCCAAGAGCCTCTGTGTTCCCAAGTATGAAAATGCATTTTTGGTCGAGCATGTATTAAATCGCTGCTCCCGCCATCCGAGAGACAATTCGATTATAGAGGGTGCAGCGAAACTAGTGTAACAGGAAACATTTACTACAGCAGCAGTAATTGTGTTTGGATCCCATTCCACAGGAAGTCATTAACATAGATTTCAAGTATATCTTGATCATCCAAGTTATGAAAGAATTTCCTCCTCTGGCTATGATAATATTTGTGTTGGTGTCAGGAGGAGGACAGAGAGCAGAGCCCGCCATCAAAAGGGAAGGCGACGCTGCATTCTCAAGTTCGCTCGCCTTCTGCTTGATCAGTTGCTGTTGCTTTATGCCCCACTTTTGGGCAGAATGTCACCTATCCTACTTGCTTTCTCTGGTGCTCTTGAACCAAACGTGAGAATTCTCTCTGCTATGCTATCTTGTGCCGCACCAGCTAGCTACGAGCCGCGGGTGGATAGCTAGCGCAGCTAAACACTGTTCTACACGAAAGAGACACTCCTCTAAGTGAATAATCCTCACCTCAATCGCGGCATACAAGCAACAGCTGACAAGTATTGACAACGCAAAAGGAGGATGAGGAGTAATTAATAGGTGAAGGCTTAGAAGTCATGCTAACTGCTAAGCTATTGAGCATGGTTGACGGGAAACATAAATGCTTGGTAGTACAGAAGTCTGTCTGGAGCAGAGAGATACCAACTATGAACACAAAATTGGCAGGTAAATAAATGTCTGGAGAGAAAATAATAAACAGCCACAATGTCAGCACACGCAACATGTCAGAAAAGCAAAACTGAATCATTACGTTCCCATGTACATCAGCTAGGAGGAGGATCAAATGATTAATAAGGTATAGTACATATTTATAACAGCAATGTTTTTTGTGACCATTTGCACTACTGTATTTTGCACAATTAATCAATTTAGCTCTGCTAAAGGGCTATGTAACCCATTCAGAAAGTTATAATTTTTTAACTGACGTTTGTATGACAATATGTACTGTTACCAAGAAGGAATTACATTTTTTTGGGTGATATCAATTTTAGGCCTGATCACTCGGCTATGTATGCAGCAAGAGAAGCATGGACTAAGATTTCCTTGTACTGTATGCTGCGAAAATAGAACTGCGTTGTGATCTTACACCTCTTCCTGCTGTTCGTCATCCACAGCTGATAAGCACACAACTGACCCGTCTGTCACTTTGGATGAAAACCAACAAGAACCGCTGTCCATCGTGCTAGCTGCTATCAGCCAAGATAATAATGACTTTCTGGTCTGAGCCCAATGCTGGGGAATGCACCAACTACTGTAAAACAAACGAGAAAGCAATTAGGAAAAGTTTAGCCAAAGAAATGACCTGCCATAAAAAAGTGCTGTACTATGCGTGCCAGGCCAGTAGTTGATGATGTCACTTTGAATTTTAAAAAAAAAAAAAAAAAAAAAAAAACCTGACACGACAGAGGGACCTTGGTTTTGGTGAGTAATACATTCCGAAAACTGCACCTGTACAAAAATACGTTTTAAAGGGCATATAGAGAAACAATAAGAACCAAATATACATGACCAATGAAATGGATACATCAATTGTATTTATGACTCTTGGTACATGAAACATGCCATTTTCATACTTTGCTATGAGATTTCCAATGAATTTTATGGCCGTAACTTGGCATTCTTTGGCCTCAAGGCGGCTGATTGAACAGTCACACTCAATGAATGAGCACAAAAAAAATCCTGAATTGCTTCTGATAAATACTCGAGTGAGTGGCCGAGTAACGCGGTTAAGTTTGGTGCGGACCATTTTTAACTTTATGAAAGCAGACCGGATGTACGAGAAATCATTGAAAACTGTTCAGTTGTGCTTTTTCTCACACAGCTGATCACTCACTCAGTACGTCACAGATTTGACATACCAATACCTGCATGTATCTTTTTGTTTTGTTTCTAATTTTGAGGAGCATTTTTTTTTGCAGGTTAATTCCAGGAACATGAAGTAAGGGTTTGATTCAATACAACAAATGAACATTGTGTTTCCTTTTTTTTTTTACATGACAATTTTTTTTTTTTTAATTCACAATGCAAGGAAGTCAATTTGACTGCTGATTTGATTTGACTAAACAAAGTTAACTAAAGTAAACTAAACTAAAGTAAAAAAAGTGCCATCGCCTCAACTGAATTTAAAACGTGATTAGTGACTAGTTGACGTCACACTCTAGACGTCATTGTGGAGTAGTAAAGCCAAGGAGCCTATATAACCCCTACTAGAAATGGTATACAGTACCAAGTATTATCTGTTGTTGCCAATAAAAAAGCATCACAGTGAGTAAACTGAGTAGAACATAAACAAACCGCAAAACCACTCTATTATTCATCTGTTTTCAGTCAAGCATATAGCAGCCCAAATATCTAGCAGACGCTACCATAGCAGGCTTGAGCGGAAGACAACACTTGGAAATTCCTCATTGCTTTATTTATTTTTGAAGTAAACTGTTTTTAGACAGAAACGATCAATCTGATTTACTGTTAGAAAAAGGTTCTGTGAAAGAAGGAAACTAAAGTCTTCAGCGCTAATGTAAATATCATCAGGCCAACAAAGTGCAGATATCCTACTGCTGCATTTAAACATCCTGACTTGATAAAACATTTTCTACAGAGAGGAAGCGCGCGCGCACGCCCGGACACATGCACACACTCACTCAGGTTTGACACTTCGCACCACCTCTCAGTATATGCTAGCACCACTGTAGCTTCCCGATGTGCGTCTGAGCCGCTGCGTGAGCAAGGCGATGACTAGCGTGGGTCACTATGGGCTTGTTTACACATTACAGACCACACAGACAAGAGACGCTTACGACGGCATGTGTCGACCATGTGTGTCTCAATTACAGGCAGGTCGTGACTGGTCAACCGCCGCCTGAGAAGAGAGGCCCCCGGCTGCGTGGGGACGCTGCATCCACCGGGGCCGGTTGGAGGGAAAACAGATTCATCATCTTAACTAGATTGTGAGTCAAAATGCGGCGTGTGATCGCTGCGCAGATGACGCCGCTTGTTCCATCACGCTCTGGTTCAGCTTTGCAAACGCTCACCGGGAGTAAAATGCTTAACTTGCACTCAGTCCTGAAAAAAGGCCATCCGTTGATGCACCGTTTTGACTGCTGTGGTAATCAAATGTGCTACTTTTGCATTCTGCATTTTAAAAGCATTGACAGAACTAATTTGAGAATTTTTTGTTGGGTTTAATTCATGTGGGTATGTGGACAGACCACAAGCTTGCGCACTCTCGTTAAATGAGTACGTTCCACAAACATGTGGATGAGCCATGTGTACACCTGCTTATAAATGTGACACTTTTGCCATATACGTGCTTCAGTAGAACCAAAGTCGATTGCAACCTCATAACACAAAACTGCAGCAGTGACATTTAAATAATACTGTTAACATTTGGATGATTTCAGTAAAAATGCAAAATATGAGTTTCAGTGTGTATGTGTATGTGAACACTAAGCCAAAAAGGACCACTAAAGTGCTAACTAGCACAGTTAGGGCGCCTCTAAGTGGGCCGACCGACAGCCCTGCAGTACGCACACACCAACAAGCACACGCACTCACACAAACTGTCACACACAGCTTTGATCACACCTGAAAAACTCCCCCATTCACACACTCAGCACAGTCATTGATGTTGCATAAAGAGTATGCAAGGGGCAACGTGCGGATCACAGTCATTCCTCTACTTTGAGGACAGACACCCTTAATAATGTGAAGAAGAAAGTTATAAATATGTGTCCTTTTAATGGACTAATTACTTATTAATTAGCAGACAAGATGAGGGAAATCATTCTCAGCTTCCCTTTTACTTGTCACCACCCTAAAGCACTGCTTCAAAATAAACTTAAACTACTTATACATAAAGTTGCATTTGATTCTATAAAAAAATTAAGAAATTATGTCTATTGAAAGTTTTATATATATATTATATATATATATTTATATATATATACACACACATATATGCACACACTGTATCATGCTCAGTATAGCGAATCGGGGCTTAATTGGTCAATTTGATGGAAGATCATATATACTCAGGTCTAAAATCCAAACAAAACCAAACCCTATAAAGTAAACCTGACAGGGGAAAAATGCTAATTGCCTCATGACAAACAACATCACAAACTATTGGTCCAAAAATTTATCAATTGATCTATTAGAAAGAAAGATAGTTGAAAATAGGTGGTGAATATTGTAATCTTAACATTAAAATGTTAATATCATTGCAAATAACAATAAAGTGTGCATCATTCTTCGTAAAATCGTTGCAAAATCAGCCCGCAATAGTGAAAGTGAGGACTTGGGTCATGGTGAGCGTGAGGGGGTAGGGGGTGGGGGGGTCCTACCTGGTCCCTCTGGATGCATGGCAGAGAGGTCCGGCGATGTGACTTGCTGTTGGACTGACTGTGTGCCATGTCTGTGGATATCACCGAACTGGACCTCCTGCGCCTTTTAAATGCGGGGACGTCTTCCTTGGCTCCAGTCACAGGGGTGCAGCCCTCCTCGAGTGTCCCTTGGCCGGCGAGGAGCCTGTCAGCATACCTCGCCAGGAGGATGCCCACGACCCCCAGCAGGTACGCCACGTAGGGCCTCCAAGCAGGTCGAACCTTGTGCAGCGACAAGAGGGACACGGCGCGCACGACGCTGACGACCACGACCACAGACGTGCCCCGGTCCAGGCGCGCTAGCATCAGTGCGCCGCCGGCCACGCACGCGAGCACCAGCGCGGCCGCTACTTCATGCGGGCCGTCCAGGAAGCTCCAGGCCGCGGCTTCGGCCAGGTGGACCGCGGTGAGGAGCGAGATGGCGGTTTGGAGCAGCACGCCGCAGCGGATCAGGTAGACGCCGAGCCAGAAGAAGGCACACAGGAGGCTGAGGAAGGGCGAGAGCGCAGCCCAGCAAGCGAGCAGCAGCTCCGCGAGGCAGCCTGCGAGCGAGTGAGGACGAGAGCACGACTGCAGCTGCGGGAGTGCGCACAGCTCACAGCTCCACTGTGCGCACCTCAGCAGCGCGGCCAGCACGAGCGCACACGCCGCGCAGCCCACTCCGCCGCAAGTCCACGCACGGGCCCACGCCAGCCTCACCCACGACGACGCGCGCCGTGCGTCGCGGCTCAGTGGGACAACACGTGTTTGCGCGTAACCGTTGCGGCTCGGCGCGCCGGCGGAGCCTTTTTCTGCAGCGCGCGTCCGCTCCAAATGTGCAGGCATGGCCACAGGAAAAGGGAGCGAGCCTGTGGTGCATCTACGGCGCTGTGCTCACGGGACGCCGCTCCACAAACACACTTTAATGCAGGCGCGAGGAGGTCGAGAAAGGTCTCCCGTTACGCATTGGCACCCGCCGCCACTGGACGCCGCATTTTCTCTTGTTTTCTTCCAAGCAGTAGTGGGTGTCAGATGGTGTGGAGATCCAACGCGTGGATCTGACGTCTGCCCTCCTTTGTGGCGCAAAACAGTCTCCCGTGTGTCATTGCTGCGCAAACGTTGCACCATAAAAGTCCCGCTCTATACGTCCGTGTGTCAAACACACTCCCGAGCTCCGTGACGGTGTGTTTTTCCTTTAATCCTCCCTTTACTTTCCCAGGACACAAGTAGAGCCGCGTGCGTGAGCGTGTCCGCCAGGTCGTGTCGAGGTTGACAAAGTCCGCTTGTCGGGCTCTTTCCAAGCAAGCCGTGAGCTCATTTCACACCCCCGAGTTCCGTCAAGGCACTGCCGTCAAAAGCTCCCCCAAATCCTCCAACAGTCTCAGCCAACCCCTGGCGTCCTCACTATCTCACTAATGTATTGATTTGAACTGCGAAGCAAAACACCCTACCTGCTATCTGACAAATTTGAGTTTCTCCCTGCAATCAAATCTATTTAGGCAAAACAACAAACACAATGTGGTACTTAAAAAAAAAAAGAAAAGAAACAAAAGAAGAAAAAAATCATTTCACAATTCTAAATGTTGCACAAAAACACCAAGGTTAAACTGGGGTCACGGCATTTCGTAAAATGTAATCTCACCAGACTTCAGCTCAGTTGGACTCTACACTGAAAAAACTATAACCCCGCTTCAACTTAAAAAAAAAAAGTCCATATATCACATCTAAAATATTTGACTTTAATGGCAGTAATTTGTTTGAATGAACAACTGCATGTAACGCTTTTTAGAGTATAAAAGGTAAACACAACATTGTGCTTTGCTTTTTCATTTTTGTGTGGGTGATGCCAACACAGAAGTGTAACGACGACCACAAATGGAACTGAATGCAACGGGGTGGTAGATGAGTGCAAATGGTAAACACGGCTCAGATTCAGAAAACAGGTGATTGGTCCTTGTGAGCAGTTGTGATGTCATCTTCAGATGACAGAAGACAAAATGGCCGCCCCCAGAGACGGCTAAAAACGAGTGCATTTTGCTGCTCAACTTATATTCCACAAACGTACAATTAATAAGAATGTCGTGTTTCAATTAGTGGGCCTGCTGGGAACATATTCTTGAAAAAAATATATTAGGGTTGACTTCCGCTTTGAGGAGAAAGCATCTTTTTTGCTCAGCGGGAGATAGATTTGACAGTCATCCGCATAACAGTGGAAGAAAATACCGTGTTTTCAAAGGATGGAATCCAGGGTCAGTAAATACAATGAGAACAGCAAGGGTCCCAGAATAGAACCCTGTGGAACACCGTGCAATCGAGGCGCAGAGCGGGACTCAGAGGAACCTAAGCTAACAGAAAAAAATCCTGCCAGCTAAATAGGATCTAAAGCACTCTAGAACGCTTCCACTAATGCCCACTTGGTGCTGCCAATGAGCCAAAAGAATACCGTGGTCCATCGTATCGAATGCTGCAGTCAAATCCAACGAAACAAGACATAGTCTCCAGTGTCATTTGCCAGGAGGATATCATTAAAATCACGTAACTCTGTGCTATGCATCATCTTGAAACCTGACTGGAAAACCTCCATGACATTATGTTCATCCAAGAAAGATTTTAACTGTGACCGCACCACTTTTTCCAGAATTTTAGAAATAAAAGGCAGGTTGGAAATGGGTCTAACATTTGACAGCACACCTTGATCAAGGCCAGGTTTCTAATGCAGGGGTTGCACTACTGTATGGTTAAAATGTTGGGGGAATTCACCAGAAGACAGGCTGTGTTGATAATGGCCAAAACCAATTCACCGATACTCGGGAGAACCTCCTAAAAGAAGTGGATGGAGTCATAAGGGGAGCCAGATGGCTTAATATGGCAAACCATATCCTCCAAAAATGCCAAGGAAACCGCCTCAAAAGGAATCGACACTGCAAAACAAGGAACATGGACAGAGGGGTCAAATGTGGCGTTCGAAACGAGAGCCCTAGCTGTTGCAACCAAAAACTGCAAAAATCTATCGCACATTCTAGGGGATGAGCCCGCGCGAATCGGCTGACGGGGCTTGAGTTTAGAATCGATATCAATTGTTTTAAATAGAGTATGTGGATCATGGCGATTTGCCTGAATGAGACTTGACAACTGTTCCCTCGTGGACTCCTTCACCTCATATTTTTTTCTTTTTTTTTATAAATTTCAGCCAACACGTCTTTTTTTTTTTTTAAACAGAGTATGGTTTGAGGCCAGGTTGAGGTCCTAAGGAACCGGTCGTCATTTAGTGCCCGTTTTAGTGTTGAGAAATAAAATAAAGTAACACAAAATAATCAGTTTTTTTCTTAAAAAAACAAATGTAAGTATAACAAACCCCATGTCTATTGATCAGATGTGGCAGTTAATTGTTCTGTAAAGTTGAGTTACATGTCACAATAATAAAAGATTAACAATCTACACAGACAAACAATGAACATTTGCTCTTACCTGAGTCAAGCTAAATGTGAAATGAAATAAAAAAATAAAAATCTAAAATCTCAATAATTCTATTTTGCTGTATTTATGGAGTATGTGGTCTACCCTAGCTGACTTAACATGGCCAATGGTCGAGTAGCATAATAGCATGTGCTAACATTTCTCAAAGCACACACATACAGAAGAGTTTGGGAATAGCCTTGGCTGAGGGGCAAAAAAAAAAAAAAAAGTGACCTAAGTGTCTCCAGATTGAATTCCACAACCACTGTTCCGGCTCAGGAGTGCCACGCACTTCTCCGGTGTGTCACTGATTTCGCATTCGCACGATGGCATTAAAAGGGATGTTTTTGATGTTAAGAGATTCGGGCCGAGTTGAAATTGGCCAGTGATGTCACAAGCGTCCTGATCTGGCATGCAAAGCGGAACGCGCTGAATCTGCCGCAATTCCCTGAGCTTGACTTAATGCCCCCGCTCCGTCGGGTCATTGAAATATTCATCTCACTTTTAGTGTCACCCGTGATGCGTTTTGTCAGAGCGGACGGTTTCTATCAATGTTTCAGCTCGCGGGTCCAGCGAGTGCACAGTGTGTTCATGCAGTGCAATGCACACACAAGCATTGGAACGCACACTCCCGTGTCCACATTCATGTGAACACACTTCATGTTTGGATAAAAAAAGATGCCGGTACCGGGTGCATCTTAATTACTGCAAATTGAACACAGGTTGAGGCATGTGTACATTGTCAAGGAATGCGGTCGTGTTGGTGGACAAACCACATGTTGTGGAGGCCCGATTGCTGCGATGTTGAAATTTTTGAATGCCACTTGCGAGGCAGATGTTCGGCAAAAAAGGAGTTCTGTATATTCCATGTCAGTCAGTGATTAGTCAGAAGCAGGGGGAGAGGAAGAGGCGCTAACAGCAGGTCTTGATCCTGTCCATCAACTCAATGCCACACAGCCTCCTCAATAGACGGACAGCTGCTGGCTCCGCGTGCGAGCACATCTTTGGAACAGCAGTTTCCCCCCCCCCCCCCTGCTTTTATTTTTTGAAGAATAAGGGGGAGTTGAAAACAAATCTTCCTACTGGTGTATTTCATGATGACTGAAAGAGAAACAAAGTGATGATAAGAGCAAAAAACCCAGATAACCTTTAAGAAAAGATTACGTGTGTGTATAAGTTGAATATTCACATGGTGAAGTCTGGACACTTGCAGATGGAGATTCATCATAAGAACGCTGACAGGTTTTTCCATGTGTGTGGTAGTAATGCACAGGGCAATCTACCGAGAGCAGATCTAAACTTTTTCTTCTTTTTGCCTTTGCAAAGTTAGACCATTTTCCTTCCAAGACAAGCAGTTTGGTTAAATACTGGGACATCATGTAAAACTGATTCGCATACAAATAGTTGGATCTCCAGTGTACTGTTTTCCAACCTTTATTTTTGGCAAGACATCCATTTCACATTAGAGAAATTAGAAGATGGCTGACAAGTGACTACACTGTCTGAAACCCTTTAAGAGAAAGGCACATTCATGTAGAAATACAGGTGTGCGATAGGCAATGAGTTTTGAATGGAGAGATTAGCGTTAATGTTCGTTTCTGATCAACAGCACATACTTGATTGCTCAATGTGGTTCTCGATGTGCTGGAGGTATTTTTGTTTGGTGATGCCCATATAGCACATACTGTATAAACAGCGTTGTGTAGAGAGTGCTGCTGAAGTCAACCCCCCCAAAAATATTTTCAATAATAAGAGCCCTCACTAGTCTGAACATGGCAATCTGATTCATATTGTATTTGTGGAATATTAGTTAAGCAGCAAAATCCACCCGTTTTTAGCCATCTCAGGGGGCGGCCATTTTGTCACTTGTGTCGACTCAAAATGTCATCACAGTTGCTCAGGGCTCAGGTAATGACCCATCACTGCTCACCTGTTTTCTGAAGCTGAGCCATGATTGGTCATGATCTGAGCCCTGAGCAACTTTGATGTCATTTTCAGTTGGCAGCAAGTGGCAAAATGGCCGCCCCCTGAGATGGACAAAAACGGGTGAATTAAAAAAAAACCCCTCATATTAATCAGAATGCCATGTTTAGACTACTGGGGATGCATATAACATATTCTTGTCAAGAAAAAAATGGGGTTGACTTCCATTTTAAGGACAGAAAAGTGATTAATTGTCTTTATGGGCGCTTGTTTGTTTTTTTTCTCCCCCATATGCCAGGCAGTCAAAGATGCCCGTTTGCCAGTTACAATCTCGAGCTCTCTTCTTGGTAGCCATGGAAATGAAATCTGTATTTGCCACAAGTCCAGCAGTATATGGGACAAAGTGTCCAGTCACTTACATGTAAGAGGGTAGGAAAAGCAATAACAATCATATAGTGTATTTAGAAGAATCCTTTATGACATATATCGTTTGAACATTTCATTGAGGGGCAATTGTCTGATTGGAGCACTCCCAGATCTGTGACACAAGGCGACTGCGGTATATGACCCATGTACAACAGATGGTTAGTTGGAAATTAACAGTTCACTTCACAGTCGAGAGGGTGAAACTTAGTTGCTGTCTTAATCCTTTAAGCGCCAAAAGAGCAAAATTGCGCCAAGCAACATTTAAGGTATGTATGCCTTTATCTTTCACCATTTTCAAGCGACAAACTTTTGAAATAGTGATATCAAAAAGGAACCTTTTATTGCAAAAACTGTGGTGCCTAAAAGGGTTCATTCAATTCATAGAGAACAGGACAGGGAACTCACACTTCTTGACTTTGTAGAAGAATCCCCAACAGCGACAGGGACGGATAAACATGCTAAAGCAGAACACAAAGTCCGAAGCAAAATACAGGACGGATGAATGTCTGACAATTTGAAATTCAGTGAGTCATTGACTAAGCCTTAAAGTGGAAATCAACTCAAACATATTTTTTTCAAGAATAGGTTCCCAGCAGGCCCACTAGCTGAAACACGGCATTCTGATTAATACTGCGTTTGTGGAATATGAGTTAAGCAGCAAAATCCACCCCTTTTTAGCCATTTTGTCACTTCTGTTGACTGAAAATGACATCACAGTTGCTCAGGGCTCAGATAACAACCAATCATAGCTCAGATTCAGAAAACAGGTGAGCAGTCGTTGGCCATTACCTGAGCAACTGTGATGTCATTTTCAGTCGATAGAAACGACAAAATGGCCGCCCCCAGAGATGGTTCAAAATGGGTGGATTAACTCTTATTCCACAAATTCCGCAATACTTATCAGAATGCCTCATTTTAACCAGTGGGCTTGCATAGAACATATTCTTGAAAAAAATATGTTTGCATTGACTTCCCCTATAAGGCAAGTTTAGCTGACTGTGGCTGACAGACATTGATGGCTGACCGGCTGAAAGATTATGATTGGCTGTCACGGAACACTGCGATTGGCTGACAGACTGTGACACATGTGCTGCCTATAAGGTGGCCGAAAGATTGGCAGAAAGTTCAAAATAATACCCAAAAGGGAGGTGTCCTATACCAAGTTATTTACCAGAGGCCCACTTGCAGCCACTTGCCTTAAACGTGCATTCTACAGGATTGTATACTGTAGAGACAGCAGATGCAGGGAGAGAGCAGGGGACAAAAGAAAAAAACAAAAACAAACAAAAAAAATGGAAAAATTAAGTGATGGAAATGAGTTCATATTGAATTTGACACTCCCGTGCAGAAAGTGAGATCAATCCAGCATGCTTACCAGCCCAAATTGGGCACACGGTCGGCTCGAGGCCAAGTTTCCATTTACTGAGGTGATGCGAACATCCGCACAACGCCACCCCCCCCCCCCCACACACACACGCAAGCACATCATCTATCTGCACAAGAGCACGCGTGCACACACTCACCGGCAGTAGCAGCCACATGACAATTTGCTCACATGCTGAGCATGAACCAACAAGCATCTCGTCTCTCTAGGTCTGCCAAACATCGAACAATGCGGCCGAACGCCACTCAACTGGACAATCGTGAACAAATTACAACAAACATGATTTTTTTTTTGTCCTCAATGATTATTCTCCTCCTACACACTTTAAACACATTTAAACGTATCAAAGCACACTTACAATGTATTAAAATGCACATTCCAAAGAATTCCTTAACACCTTTGCTTACTTGCAAAGTTCTTCAAATAAGAGGCAGTGTATTTGTTTCAAGCTGTTTTTTTGCCACTCACAGCTAACACCAAAATGTTCAATTAAACCATTGATAGTCTGCTAGCTTAATGTTATAACGCAAAACACCATAGGAGGCTAACTGTAGTTAACATAGGTGGTAGGCGGAGCCATGGGTGGGCCTGGGTGTGCACAGGCCCACCCAGATTGACAGACTGCCCACCCAGTGAGATTCATGAAAAAATAAGTTTAAATTATTATTAAACAATTTTTTTATTTGCATTTTGTCGTTTTTTTTTTTTTTGACAGGGGGTCGTACTCGGTGAAATATTCAGGACCACCCTGATTTTTCCAGGCCCACCCAATAGCCATGTTCTGGCTCCGCCACTGGCAGGTACAGTAAATATAAACCATAAAAAAAAAATAAACTTTAGGCCTTTTGCATACGAAGCAACGTGGCCAAAACCAACCAAACATTCGCACACTGTCAAAGAAATGTCAGCCGTTCAAAAATGCACGAGATTTTGCAATACAAAGTTTGCTCAAAATATGCTCACTCTCTCTCTTCATTATTCTTGTTTCCTTTATTTTGTTGCAGTCTTGACAATCACGCTATGTTTTTGTGGTTCAATAAAATTAATAAAGCAGAGTTCACTGTATGTGGGGTCTCAAAACCCGGGTCGCAGTTTTTCCGTAGCTGTGCGTCAGAAGAAGCTCGATCATTGGAAGTGCATGTTACCAGCTATAATTTTTTGTGACGGTCCACTTTAGTCGGCATCTGCTGCTCTTTCTCCTAAAATAAGTCTCCCAAAAGTAACTACAAAAAGCCACGGAAAAAGCCAAACGCGTGCAAAATATAATGATGAACTAAGGAACTTGACGTCTCATGTTGATGGTTCGACCTTTTGTGCCGGTTAGCAAAACACGGCAAACCATAGCAATCAGATACAATGATAATATGCCGTCTAGTGATACTTGTCCGTGCTATGATCTGGTGCTCTAAATACTCAAAATCTCAGCATTCACACACACAAAACAAAACTCACAGCACATCACTCTAAGAATGGCACATGCGAATATTATACTAATATATTCTTCCTTTCAACCCATTATGTCTCAGCGTATGAAGGTAAAAAAAGTATTCTGTGTTTTCAGGATGCAAATACGGAGAGAACACGAGCGCTGCTCCGTTCCCGCAGAATGATGGGGCAGAATATTGAAATGGAATTAGAACTTCATTCACTGGTGTGGGTGGCAGCGCTGCGGGCACAGAAAGAGGGAATGTTGAAACACTCCCTCAGATGAATAATGTAATTCCGTGCGTTGTGGGAGGGAGGGAGAAAGGAGCTACTCTATTATTACTTATATATCCAGGAGTCAAAAAAGTTGTAGAGGAGTTTTCAATATTTCACATCAAAGTTTCCAAAGGAGCACACTCAGACCACGCAGGAGTTAGCTGATGGTGCTAGACAACAAATATCTGCTCGAGATCAACGCTAATCGTCAGGGGCGTGCGCGTGCATTCTACGGAGAGCAGACGTACTTGCCGCTTCATCCTGAATAATGTAAAACCAAATTGCGGCTCAGTGTTTGACACAGCAGGCAGCACGTCCTAATGTGTCGGTGTTTGGACTAGCGCGCGCGCCAGGAAAAACACCAGCATCCGCCGTGTACGCCGCTTGGCCAGCACACAAAAGTCAGCTTTCATACGGGGCAACTGGGCCAGACGTGACTGGCCATGAGAGCCGGCGACCCACTTCTAGCTGTTTTCGACATCGGTTTACATGTTTTTGTAAACACGAGGGATGCCATAGTGAGGGGAGGCCCAGGAACACATTTTTAGGCTCCATTCACTTGTGAGAGAAACACAGGCTCATGGGCAAAGTGCTTCATGGCAACTTTCTATCAAGTGTAAAAAAAAAAAATAATAAAATAAAAAACTAAAATGGCATAAACCATAAACCAGGAAGTAGCCTGTTACCAAATAAACAGGTTTGTCTTTGCTTAGCCTCAGAAGAGGTCCATGCTCTACTTTTTCATTCCGCTTAACCAATCAGGGTCACAGCAGGAGCTCGGGTACATCCTGGTTGCGATTCGATCACAGCGCAACTGTCAAGAGCACACGTGAGAGGGCATCCATCCTGTGCCAGTTATAAAGAATGTGAAATTCCAATAATCCATCCATTTTCTTTAGCAAGCAGCCCATCCGAGGCGACGATGGGCGAGAGGCGCAGTATACCCTGGAGTGGTCGGCAGTTAATTGCATGTAAAGCGCTATGTTGTTAACATTGCTTTGCAAAGACAACAAATCTAATGGTGCTTAAGACTTGCACACAGTACTGAAGCGTAATCATTTATTGACATTGCCAGACTTCCTCCTGCAGGGGTGTAAATATGCTATTCGGGAATGTGTTTGCCGTGTAGGGAGGACTTCATACGCAGGCGAGTCGGAGGTGCATACTTTTGGTCTTTTACACGCCAGACCCAAACAATCATTGAAGATGAAAAAATATGAATAATGTGGGCTACTGTGAAGAATGAGCCAATAGGAAATCAACTTTCCTGTCTTGAGGCCAAGTCTTCCGAAAACCTCAGCAGACCTTTGAGTTGTGCTTCGTCTGAATGGGGCCGGTGTTCCAAATCATTTCTTAAACATGCTATGAAAATGCGAAGATTAATTGTAGCTTGATGTCGCCTCACATTTAAAAAAAAAAAAAAAAAAAAAAAAAAAAAAAAAAAAAAAGAACGAAAGAAGGATCACCGAAGCATAACTAAGAGACTTCCTGTCCTTGAAAAAGAACTGCAGCAGGCTCAGTCAAGTCCCACGAGTCCAATCAGTTCGCATGTCATACAGCAGGCATTCAACTTTTCGCCTTGTCCGTTTCCTTGTAAATACGTGGTGGGGAGGCTTTTAAGCTGCCATGCGTCGCCTGATGTTTGGGGCGCTTATCCGCATGGCCATCGCACAGCATGGCGCCGACACGTCAAGGCTGTTGTCGGATGAGAGGAAAAAAAAAAAAAAAAAAAAAAGGTGATCACTGTAATGCCTGGCCCCTTAAGGGGAAAAAAAAAAAAAAAAAAAAAAAGAGCTCTCCACACACAAGTCCTACTCACAAATCACTCTTCTATCAATAGCATTTCTTGGGAAACACCTAGCTGCACTGTACCCCAAACACAGACCCTTTAAGGCAAAGTCTTTTCTCTTAAATTGAATATATTTAAGCGGAGAGGGCAACAGACTTTGAAAACCCCTATTTAGTCTTTGGCAGTGGCTCTTTGACGTCATTTAATGGTGGAAAGGTTCTCTTAAGTAAACAGACAAAAATGAGAAACCTCTCAAACAGCTTACAGTTGTCATTTGGTTAAGCCGGAACATTGTAAACAAGGAAAAAATGTGCGCGTTGCCTGCTGTTCACGAGGCACGCCACAATACAATAAGCGCTTCAGCTGAAGCTCTGGCAGCGCACCAAGGAGGAACCCCCCCCCCCCCAACAACTTATACGATATGAAATTTTCTTCACACTCCTGATGAATTAAACACATGCAAAGGAAAGCAATTTTTTGTTCAAGCAACAATATGTACCTCAAAAGAACCAATTTCAAACGATTGTTGTGAAAATGTTTTTAATTGTGCACTGGCTTGTAATTAAAAGTCTGGTGTACGTCAATGTCATTACCCACCTACAGTACTTTAGTGGTCTATCAATATTACAGGACCAGCCTGGACACCTTGCTGAGTACTAGTGAGTAGATGACGCGTACAATTTCTTTTAGTGTCTATTTATCGGCAGTTGTGCAAGTTTAAGTAGTTTTTTGTTACTAACAATCTGATATGTGTTTTCAAGGCACAAACTGTCAGGAAAATTGTGAAAGATGCTTTTGGATGCGTTTGTTTTCATTTTTTCTGGTGAAAAAAAAAAATAATAATAATGTCATAAGAAAGGAGTGCTTGTTGAAATTACTACTCATATGACAATAAGACATTTTTATGTGATTGTTGACGCAGTTTCTATTCACAACATTCTCCTTTTTACAATGTACACTTCATCGCTGTCTGGAGGAAACTCCATCCAAATAAGGTCAGTTTTATATTGGTTACACAAATCAATACTATTGGTCTGTCCCTCCGTCATCTGGTATTTATGCACATTACAAAACAATTGGAAGTGTTGAAAATAGCTTGAGAACAAATCTATAAACTCTCCAATGCTTGAAGTGTCTGAGAAGTGCGTAAAGCGTCGCCTCCTCCTTACTCTGCAGGAGCTGTGCGGCTTTGCGTCGCCTCATGATTAAAGTCTGGATGTTTTTTTATATAACGAGTGAAAACGACAGAGGGCCGTACTCTACCATTTGAAATCATTGAGAGTGTAATAAAGTAGCGGTTTTTAGCATATTATATTAGCAATTGAACATGGTGAACTCATTCACTGCCAGACTCTCTTTTAACCTAACGTTTGAAAATAATTTGAAAAAATTCCTGGGATTGAATGGCTGGACTGTGAAAAGACAAGTGAATTTGTCAATGGCAGTGAAAAGTTAATATTAATATACTAAATACACAATGTGTATTGTGGTGATTGCAGTAGTTATAATATAATGAATATAAATAATTATCATTTTGTAATACCAAATTGAATAACGCAGTGTTTGTTAACTCAAGCAAAAGTAGTCATTTTGGAGATGGGACGATTCCGTCCGACACTAATGGTTTCTTTCTTCAAACTTATGTTTCAGGACTATTGGAGCATGACCAAAACATGTTTTATTTTTTTCTTTGTTTATTCAGGTAAGTTAACTTTCCATGGAAATTTATGTAAATAGAAAAACAGGCTGCAGCCATTCAGCAAAATAATTTAGTTCAATTTGCCTATAAAAGCACCGTTTTATGGTATCCTTCTCTGAATACATGCGCTCATCTTTATTTACCAACAAAGACTTGAATTACTCACTAAATTATGCATCGTAACATTTAAATATAAAGTACCGTTAAGATGCACTTTCCCTTCCTCCTGTTTCCCGTACAGCAATCGTTCATCTACCAGCTCTTGTGTTTAGCGCCGAGGAGCTCTAAGATGCTTCAATTTACAGCAGTGTGAGGCAGCCGGTTACACTGAACATTACCAGTAGAGTCAGCAGTGTTTATAAGAGCCTGGCACACGCACAGACACACTCTGTACCAGCACATCTGTGTTAGCCTTTAAAGGCAAAGCGGTACGGTGACAAATGTTCTTGTTGAAATAATGATTGAAAGCTAAGAGTTGGCCTTGTTTTGAGAAAAGTCAAACCTGAAGTACAGTAATAATGTTTCCAAAAAAAAAAAAAAAAAAAAAAAAATCCTCCTCATGTACAGTTGGTATAAAAGACATCACGTCATAACCAATAAGCCTTTTTGTAGGAATCAGAAGGTCTAAAGGTGAAGAGAAGGTCATCAGGACCACCTGGACTCTCTAATCTGCGCCGACATGCTCTCTTATCAATGAGATTCACGCCACTCGGAGACCAGTTTCATAAAATCGGTAAGCTTTACGTTGAGGTCATAGTCGGGATTAATTTGTTCTTGTGCTCTGGCATCCTTGCTCACTTGAGCACTGTCATGCAACAAAAGTCTAGTTTTATTTGTATGACCTTAAAACAGCATTCAGCTCAGAGTCTAAATCTACTGTATGATGTTGACACATTTCTCTACGGCTACATTATGCCCAAGTTATTCACGCCTCACCGGGAGTATTCAATAATTAAAGTACTAAAATGGCAACTGTTTAAAAATTGAAACGCCGCCCTTTTTACCGGACCTTTACGCTGGCTCATCTCACTACAATGCCCATGTGTCATTTTAGCGTCCTAAACAGACAGAACATGATACTATAAGCGGTAAACGGCCATAAATAGAAAGATTAAAACACGAGTTTATGTTAGCCACACTGGGAAATCATTTAAACCATGCTAAGTATGAGAGGGTAAAAAACAAAAAAACAAAAAAAAAAAAACCCACATGGACTGGAAAGAGTTCATAAAGTGTCCATGATGGCGTTGGGAGCTGCTGAAGTGCACCCCTGCGCTATCAGATGGTAGCTGTAATGACTTGCAAAGGCTTAAGTCATTTCCTGTCTGCACATCCTGGTGTTTCAGACGTGGGTACGTTGGAGCCGGACTTTCCCTGCAGCGCCGCTCTCGGCCGCACGCTCCCCAAGGAGAGGCGAGCCTCCATGCGGAGCAAGTGGTGAAAGCTAAAGACTCTCTCAAAGCTCTCGCACAGGCCAAACCACCAGACCAAGGCCCTGATCTAATCTGTGCTGGGCAAAGAAATGTCCACCAGGGATTGTTATTACTAGGGTGTGCTAGGAAAGGGCTCCTTCCTCCAACACATGCGCTCTAATTTTGTCCTCATCAGCCTGATAAGCCTGCAGAATGACTGACCGCTCAGGAATCCTGAGATAAAGTGTGCGAGCGTATATAACCAAGGCTGAGTGTGCATGTCGAAACGGAGGCTGCTCATGCAGTGTACTGTACGCAATTTAGGGAATAAAGACGTTGTTCTTGCCTGTTTTCATGGATCCGTTGGGGAACACTGACTGTGTGGTAGTCATGGACACGATGAGGAGTAGGACCCAAATGGAAAGACGAGTCCAAAAAACACAAACGGGATGGGTTGGGTACACTTGGTAGGCAGTCAGTGAAGGCAACGGTATCCCAACACGTGAGGCAAAAATCAAACAAGGTCCAAAGTCCTGAAGGGTGGAAGCATACTACGACTCGGTGGCGAGAACAAGAAACGCCGTGATGAGACCGAATGAGACATGAGGTTGAATACCTGAGGCGATCGGTGATAACGAGGCACAGGTGAGGGAGGCACAATCGGGAGCAGGTGAGCACACTCACACGTATGTATAGCACTTCCTTGGACCTACAAAAAGCCACTATGATTGCTTTCCGCAGAGAGGTGTTTGTGTTCAAATATGTATTCATGTAAGATCTAAATGGCCATCTGTTCAGTCTTCTTTGTCAGACATTACATGCAGTGCCAGAGATTGTTGGTCATACAGTATCATTTTGCTATTAAAAATAATACTGGTCAACAACAAATTTTAATCAGAGATGGCTTTGTGTGTCCCTAAACGTATTATGACGCTGATTTTAAAAATGTCTTCATATCAGGTTTCGGAGATATTTCCAATTTTTTGTTTTAAAATTTGACCGATAAAAGCTCGCGCAATATGGACTTTACCAGGCGTTGTAATTGATAGCTATGAAGTTTCGGGGGCTGAAAAAAAATCCACCTGTTGCTGAACCCAACCAACCAATTCATAAATATTACTTAATGTGCTAGATAAAAAATGAGGGCAGATTCGGAATTTTAAAAAAATCCATCGAGAAAATTTTACTTGCATTTCGGATTTGTTTAAAAATGTAATTATTTGTTGACCAGTGTAATCTAAAAGGTTTTTGGAATAATTTATTTTAGCGTTGTTGTTGAAGTGGTACGACCTTGACAAGTTGCAAGCAAATTGCTAGGTACAGAGAGAGTAGGGCCTGACTGATTAATCGGTCGGTTGATTCATTCCCCCCCACATTAACACATTACAACATGAAAACATTTTTTTTTTTAATTGGTAGAAGAAAAATCAAAAGATTTTTGCTGATTTGTAAAGTTAAAACAAAACAGTCCATCATTTTTCTTGTCATTCATATCTTCTATTATTATTTCACTCAGCATCTATTTTTAACATTTTTAATGGGCTGATTAATCGGCTATCAGAATTTTACTGGGCCAAATGCTAAAATTGGCTTGGGCCTCATAAAATCCATAACAGTCAGGCCCAAACCTTCACAAACACATTTTTGGTATGTGGGAGGAAGCCGTAATACCTGTAAAAAAAAAAAAACACACACACAAGTACAGGGAGCTTGCAAACATGCCACAAGCAAATTACAAAGAGGAAGCCCTGAGCTGAGATTTGAACCCCGAACCTTAGAACTGCAAGCCAGAAGTGCTTACCACAAGGCGACTGACCGTGTATGAAGTGCAGTATCATGTGAAATGTATATCTTCCCGTTTTGTCCTAAGATCACCCTGTGCTGATTGCTGTTGATTTTGTTTCTTTGCATTTACAAGCCTAATGTTGAACGTTTCACGTAAGAAAAGTGCTCATTCTTTTCAGGTTACATTGCATGAGTCATTGTGGTTATTGGTTTCTCGAACACATCTCGACTAAACACCACGTTCTACCCTATTTTCCATCCCACATTTAGGAAATAGGATTGGGTTTAGCAATCTGCTCTGAGCCTTGTTAATGGAAATAATTACAAGAATCACCGCGGCAGTAAATGATGAGGTCGGTTGGTCTTTCCTGATGGGGCGATGTCATAACCACAATGTTTATATGCAAAAACCCCTGTTAGAAAATGACCATCTTATATCACATTTTTGGACAACTGGTCCATATTTAACTGGTTCCAGTAAAGAGAAGTGATCTGCATGCAGATGTTTGGCACACTGCTTTGTTTTAAACGGGGTAAATTCCTAGAAACAGCACCAAAAATCACTTCATTCATAGTTAAAGAGGAAGTCGAGCAAAACATTTTTTTTTTTTTTCAAGAATATGTTTCAACGCAAGCCCACTAGTTGAAACAAGGAATTCTGATAAGTATTGCGTTTGTGGAACAAGAGTTAGTCCACCTGTTTTTAGCCATCTCTGGGGGTGGCCATTTTGTCACTTCTGCTGAGGGTCTGTGATGTCATTTTCTGTCGACAGAAGTGACAAAATGGCCACCCCCGGAGATGGCTAAAAAGGGGTGGATTTAGCTGCTTAACTCATATTCCACAAACGCAATATTAATCAGAATGCCGTGTTTGAAAAAGTGGGCCTGCATAGAACATAATCTTGGAAAAAAATATGTTTGGTTTGAAGTGCCATAACAGCAGCCGTGCTTGTGTGCTGATAACTCACTATCACTTTTGTTTTTGTCTAGTCTTCCAACTTTTTGGGGGTTTTAATTTATGCTTCTGTACAAACATTCAAAAGAATAATGGCCTGTAACAGCGGAAGGTAAGTTTCCACAGCCAATTTCCTACTACATTTCTAGTAGCACACAAAACAGCTGCTGGTGAGTTAGAAGAGTCAGTGTGTCTTCAGCATGAATGAGCACGACTTGGGCTAATAGAAGACAATGCCGAGCATTGGAAGCACTAACAATTCGGAATGCTCGGAATACAAACACGTTTGCGCGGGAGTACATACAGTATACTTGTTTACATTCCGTACAGTCAACTACGCACAGTTGCTAAACAATAGGAATGTGAGCGTTGATGATCGTGGCAGAGTGGTTTTAATTGGGTCACCGCATTAAAATTAGATTTGCACTTTATTATTTATGTCAGTAAAATAAAAGCCATCTTCCGAAAATGTTCATTTGGCTTTAACTATGATTCATAAAATTTGCATAGCTGCTCATTTCATAACGTATTCCACTCTGCAACTATTTACTGCCACTCCCAGTTGAAATTTCCCGTCAAACAAAACAAAACAAAGACAACTTCATACTGTTTACCACAACCAAATTTGCATTGGGAGAGTCTGCTAGCTCAATGCTCATGCACAATGCAAAACGGTATAGATAGGCAATATAACAATACACACAGGCATATTTTTTTTACCCTCATCAAAAAATGAAAAAAGAACCACATTTACCAGGAGAGGCTCAGGGTAGAGCCACTGCACCTCAGCATTGAGAGGTGAGGTGGTGTGGGCATGCCACAATGGGAAATCGCAGGTATTAAACTTGTAAGTCATGCGTTTTCCTCCCAAGTTGAGGTTAAATCCTGGACTGTATGACCATGGAGTCATCAGTGTACTAATATAGTGTGATTCCTTTTTTTTTTTCCTTTAATTGTTCATTTTACTTGTGGATAAGAACCAAAACAATAATGTTACAATAAGTGTCTAGCCTACGGATGAACACGTTTACAGGTATATTGGACAGCCAATAATGACCCGACTTCAATTCTAAACGATGGCATGCATTCTGATGCCGAGTCATTTTCAATTAAGAGGTCACAGCTAATAGAGTTCTTTAGGGATTACTGAGTCTTAATTACAAATACTAGCTGCGCTTATCCATTTGTCCTAGGTGTATACATCATAGCGACAGCAGAGTATTGAGTGGAGCTACAGAGCGAGTGGCAGGCACTGCGGTGTGCTGCCATCCACATACAAGAAGCTGTGCATGCAGGTGCCTTAAGTCTGCAGGGACTCCGAGAGGCTCCATGAGCTAACACTTGACTCTGACAATGAGGAGTGAACAGAATGAAAGTCCCCGTTTACCTCACCAGACCACACCAGACGATAGCCCATGTGACAAGGAAGAATGTAGGAGATACAGCCATGCCAACACGGACAGATACACAGTTAAACTACCAGGAAACTGCGTGAACAGTGTTAGTTTACCAGGAAAGGAAGATCGGGGAAAGAATAGCACAGACGATGGATCAGCGCTCACTTAAATAATTCAATGTCTGTCTGCACTACTTGCAGCATGTAATTATGCATGTTGTTTTGATATTTTCTCTAATGTTCGGCCACCATCAAATAGTTGGTCCGTTCTCCCATGAGGGCAAAAAAGGCGAGGAAAACTTTCCAGCCGGTCTGTGTGACTTTGCAGTAATCAAGACAGGAATCTGTTTGGTTAGCGACGTACAATGAGCTGGTTTTAGCCCGGCTTTATTGCTGGAGAGAAGCCTAATGTAATTGGAGAGGATTAAGTCAAACGATGAAAAGGACTCGCCAGTTTTCCAAAGACCATCTTACCAATTACAACCTTCATTCCCAAACAAACGGGGACACTGTGTAAAAGGAAAGGTAAATAGTGGCTTCAATCACTGTCAACTGGCAAGATCTCCAAACGAATAAAACACAAAGACCAAAGCACTCCTTGGATTTAAGACCTGAATTTGGGGAATAATTGAAATTATGATTATTCTAACGATCATTTCTTTTTTGGTACAAAACATTAAAATCGTCACTCTCATGTGAAAAACAATTATCTCCATTTTTTTCCATGTTCTTATTTTTACATGAATCATGTTTCTGCGTTACAGACATTGCATTAAAGTGAAAATTAAAAAAGTTTCCAAAATGGGAGACACGCGTTCTTCACAGGACAGCGACGAAATGTTTTAATGGAAGAAATATAAAGACAAATACATTTCCTTGAAACACTATTATTATGTAAGTTCCTTTTGGACCAAACAAAATTTATAACATTTGTTATTATAGAATTAAAAAACAAAAGGTGCAAATGTATAAATTTAAGTATATGCACAACTCTCATTTATTGTGCAATAATCTAATTGTAACATGTATTTCTCACATGTTTGGATGCATTTTTATGCTTTATAAAACATTTATGTCTGAATATTGGGGGTCTTAGAACGGATTAGCGCATTTACATGGAAAACACGTCTCTACTTACAACATTTTCTACTTAAGAAATTTCCTCCAGAACCAATTAATTTTCGTAAGTAGAGGTACCACTGTAGCAGTGTTTATAGATTGCCACTGTTTCAACGATATACGGGGCTTGCGACTTATGCTTACGCTGATTTGACTGAGTTTCAAGAAGCTGGCGGAGATGACAAATTCTGTTGGTCACATTTCCTTTCTAGCGACCCCGTTTGTCTGTTCAGAAGCCATCATTCATCATGGCCCTAATCAATGTTTAACTCATACAAGCCCTGCACAGCGCGGCTCCTACAAGGAAGCCAAGGGCATTTTCCTGCCTGGGGTTGTGTTTGTTTTCAATCAGGACACAGCCCAGAGCAGAAAATGTACGGGCTTTCCATCAGATAGGACGGAAACGTCAAGAGCGTTGTCGTCTGCTAAAATACACGGTACACATTTAATTGATGCGCAAACACTTGAACAAGCTCGCTCAGCAGTTTGTTGCTAATTACCGGTAGATCCTACATATAAGCCTATGCTGGGCATGACACACTCTTATCTAGCACTGTAGGGGGCGGGGGGCTCGGTCTCTTTCCAAATTGCGTCAGAGCAGCCTCTCGCAGAGGTGCAGTCTCCATAGCCTAATTAGGCGCTCCACTAGCTTCTGTCAGCAGCACCGTCGTAGCTTTCAAAGCAAGGGCTCAAGCTTGTGATCTGTCTAAATATTTCTTGCCCGAAGCCCCTCTCGTAGCGGGGCGGCGATCACAAAACGGGTCAGTGGGAATGAGGATGAGATGCTGGATGTGGTCAGAGGAGCCGAGCGAAAGCATTTGAAGCTCTTGTGCATGCCGTGAGTAGAGCCAAGAGGACTTCTGTGATGCATAAAAAATGTCCTTTCATCACTTACACTCTGCCACACGCCACCGCTTGAAATGCTCCACACTGGCTGTGGGCTGTTGCCACTGCATCATGCATTGTTAGGAGATGTGTGGACAAGATAAATATATAGCATGGAGATTTTCAAACGCAAATTGCATCACAAAACTACTTTGATGATGCTTGATTATTACGACAGTGTGCAGTATTGCAAGTTTTAAAGCGGAAGTCAACTCAAACTCAAACATATTTTTTTCAAGAATATGTTCCCAGCAGGCCCTTTAGTTGAAATACTGCATTCTGATTAATTTTGCATTTGTGGAATATAAATTAAGCAGCAAAATGCACGCGTTTTTAGCCATCTCTGGGGGCGGCCATTTTGTATTCTGTCGACTGAAAATGACATCACAACTGCTCACAACGACCAATCACGGCTGACCTCTTTTCTGAATCTGAGCCATGATTGGTCGTTGTGAGCAGTTGTGATGTCATTTTCAGCCGACAGAAGACAAAATGGCTGCCCCCAGAGATGGCTAAAAATGAGTGGATTAACACTTATTCCACAAACACAATATTTATCAGAATGCCCTGTTTCAACTAGTGGGCTTGCATAGAACATATTCTTGAAAAAAATATGTTTGCGGTGACTTCCCCTTTAAATGCGTATAACTGGACTATGATGAAAACCAATCCAATCCCAGAATCTTTGATATGTACATACATTTCCCATTTGTCCCTCATATATGTTTGATAACACATATGGCAATTCGGGCGGGTGGAGAAGTAGGTAACTTAATTTGATACCAATCTCAATTAAAATAGCTTGCTGCACTCACTTGACAGCTATAGTTATATTAAATTTTCAGCTGTTTGGATATGTGCATGGGGCTGGAAGATGCCCGTTAGAAGTTAAAACCAGAAATGTAAATGTATTGGATCCTACCAGTTATGTGCCATTTGTTTACGATATTGTGGAGCGGTTGGCGATATAAAAAAAAGATAACGTTACCGTAGAAAAACACATTTCTGTGTTTGACTGAAGCGGGCGAAAAGTAATGTTTTATGTCAGAGATCTGTTGATTTTAATATCGTAACATGATGACAATATTGTGGCTATTTTATACACATTTATCGTTACATCGGTAGAAAACAACATAAAACTATTTAAAAAAAAAAACAGTATGATTTTTTTCCCAATGTTGAAATACCAATGAAACTGTGACTGCGAATCCTGTGATGGGTACACATCAGATTCTTTTTTGTATGATGATTTTGAGTTGCAATAAATTGGTCCCAAAACATTAAAGTTTATCTTCAGTAACATAACCATAAAGCTTTATGCAGCATATAAAGTTCAAGTCATTCAAATATGTGGAAAAATTGCATACATGACAAAGAAGAACTTGCGGTTGGACCATCATAGTGTAACAGCGATCCACATTTGGCAGGGAAGAATTAGCCTACATTGCTGGAACCGAGGCTGGAAAGATGGTCGAGAGCGAGTTCTCCAGACATTCTTGGAGCGTTACTGTCATCATGAGGGCCTGACCGTGGGTCCGCAAACTGACAGACCGTCATCTACATGCGGACCCCCAGGCAGGCACGCTTGTGGTTCCGTGCTTCTCGAGAAAGAGACGTCTGCAGTTAAGGGTTACATAAGACGCGACTCGGAGGTGATGCGCTGTTTAAAAGAACTGTGGCAGCGGCGGTGACGGCATGCGGTGGTTGTGGCGAGGCTGAACCATTCGGAACACATACCAGCTCAGTAGCAATCTACTGCAAATGAAGTCATGCACGTTACATTTGGGTAAAAAAAAAAAAACAAAGACAACCATGAGGGAAAGAATTTACATAACTGTGTTCAAAGGCATGGACCTCACTTTAAGTGTTCCTCATGAGCTCATGTAAAGGGAGAAAAAGAAATGATGACATGAGTGTAAGTGGTATTCAAATGGATGGATGAAAAAGGAAAAAAAAATGCTGCGTAATCTCTTGGGGATTCATGTATGGAGAGAACATGCACATGAAGCCTCATGATGCCTCTTTTATTGCTTTTTCTTTTCTCCTCACACTGAGAGCTGCTTCATGTAACTCACTGTGTGGCCATGTTGGCCAGGACTCCAACCTGACCACCCTGCTATAAAGTAATGGCACACTTCCCCTCACACCAGATCTCCATAACAATAAGCAATTAGATCACACACGGCTCTTGCAATAGAGACAAAAAAAAGCTCAGAAACCACAATGTGATCCATCCCCTTGTGATAAATGATGTACTTCCACTCTGCAATAAATCTCTCTCTCATATATATATATATATATATATATATATATATATATATATATATATATATATATATATATATATATATATATATATATATATATATATATATATATGGCACCACATCGCACGATTTTACAATGAACAATAACCTCGAGAGTAATACAGGTGAAAGGAAGTTAGAGAAAAAAAATCGGAGCAAAATTAGGATAACAACAGACCACGGTGCCATAAAACTCTCATGCAAGTCCACAGCACACTTTTTCCCAGACTCCATATCAACAACATGTTATCTGCAGCCCGACTGCAGACTTCCTCTTGGACAACCATAAATAAAGTGGACTTTCTTAAGTCTACTTTCAAAGATTATCAGTTTAAACATTGTATTTTCTTGAAAGGGAACGCCTCCTATTTGATTTATGAATTATGAACATTCTAAATGTTAAAAGTAAATATGTAATGGGTGTTATACTAATATACGTGGGATGCTAATGGATGCTCTAGAATCTGTATTACAGTAAACATTGTCTGTAAATATCTTATGTATGTATGTATGTATGTTGAAAATACCTCAATCTGTCCCTCTCCCTCTCTCTCCCCCCTCAACTGTCTCTGGTGATATGATACGCTTTTGGCAGTACAAAAAGCTCATTTTAAACAGCTTTTGAAAGTATATTATACTAAACATGTTTGGGCTGCACGATATTGCAAAATCATGTAATATGCAATATGGGTGTTGAATTCTACAATATGGATATTATCGCGATATTTAACATGTACCTAAAGAAATGACATTTTTAGTATCTGATAAAATAAATATTTTTTTCATGCGGCACAATAAGAAGGCTCAATGTATTCTTAGCTAATTAAAGTTAAAACAATTATAAATTACTTCAAATTTGTTAGACATTTATATTTTCCAAATAGTTTTAGAAATGCCCCTACATACTGTTCACTTATTGGATGGCGATGCACTTTTAAGGCTGCAATGGATTGGTCAAAGTCAGATAAAAGCATACAATTCCATATCGTCGCTGCCATGTGAAAAACACGTGCCTCCATTTTTTTCTCTCTTATTTTTACATGAATCATGTTTCCGCGTTACAGACATCGCATTAAAGTGAACATTTTAAAAAGTTTCCAAAATTGGAGATAAGTGTTTTTCTCTGTCCCAGAGTGACAACAGCTGACAAACACTGTCTACGACCACCTGTACTACCTTGTATGTATGTATTGTGTATTATAACAGATTGCAACATTTATTCCAGTTACCAGGTAGAAGAATTCAACCCTGAAAGTTAGTTATGGTCCAAAACCTGAACAAAAACAAGCTAAAAAAAAAAAAAGTATACTGAAGATATCACTTTCTTGCATATCTGTATTTTGAATGTTTATTCTTTTGTTTTGCTTGGTGGCTTTCTTACTCTTACTCAGATTGCACCCCGGAGGACAAAAATTTGCGTGTGTGTGCATATACACAGTAAATCATAATGCAACTGCCTGGCCGCTATCTATAATATGTAATAGCGATAATAAAAACTACAGAGGTCAGGATTTTGAGAAACCATAGCTGGCACAATAACTAAAGCAGCGGGGGGGGTCACCGTGGTCGAAAGGGTCACCGCCTCCAGAACACTGTGTCCCAAACTGCTACATGCTTCACCAGCATGAGAAGATGGACGAAATGGAGCCATTTTAGTGGAGACAAAGCGCGTCAGGAGGCGCCGGTGATGGAGCTGTCAGATGGATACAACACGCTACTGCCTGCGCGGCATGTTAAAAGGCGCTCATCATTGTACTACGGCCCTGAGAATGAAGGATCTTCGCTGTAAGTCAAGCTAATAAATCAGCTGAGAGGCCGCTTTTATATGGGACCTCACACTATATACCGTTATCTTCACTGTTTAACTACGCGGAGCCTGACAGAGGCTGGCAGTAAAGGAAGAAAAGTCCTGATAAACAGCGTCGAGCAAATGTGATCACTGTAGCGACCTACAGAAGTGGCCTTCATCTGTCATGAGGTGATCTACCTGAGAGTCCGTGACAGTATAGTATCCAAAGTACACAAATGGTCCTCATTAGGATTTGAAAGAAGAAGTGAAGCATGCCAATGCAAGCAATGAAACCCCACATGGAAATCTGAACAAACATCAGCAAGAGTTTCCGGCACAGGGTGCGATGCCCCGACAATCATGTGAAAGCCAAAGGGTAAGCAGAGCTGTAAGGACTTCTGTTGGATACACAGTGTGAAATTAACTGAATGTTGCAGTGAAGTAAAGTAGATGCACGCACAAAGACTGACCGCAGTAGCGGTCATGGAAACATGGGAGTTGGACATGCTTTTAGCTTTACCTATCCGTTATTATGACATGCGAGGCAGTATTAACGAGCGAGACTTTAAACAGAAGTCCGATTGATAAGAATTCTCACAAGTGTAAAACATTTAGTCCGAGTTTTGGGGAAGTGGGGTAACCGTCTCTATAGCGACGACCTGTTTGATTGCACTGGCTCAGGGAATAACTCATCTGTCCAAAGCAAACTGAGGACACGGTTATCTGTCTCCCGTTTCAACTTCCCCGCTAATCTCCTTTCTCATTACATTCTCAGACAGAACATTCTTTTGATGCCGAGAGAAGGAAGACATTGTTTCCATGCTCGGGCACCGTCTGCATCTCCAGCGACGCCTCCGAGCGCAGTTAGTGGCTTGGAGCTGAAGAGAAATGAGACAAACTCCCTTTTTCCCATTGCTCTTTTCCTACTTATCGCACACAGAGAAGCCCAAAAAAAAAAAAACGGCCCATTGGAGGGTGCGGCCTTGCCGGTATGTTCTTGCCGTACCACCTCGTCCCACCCAAATAAAGAAAGTGGTCAGCGGTCATTTTTTTCCGAGTGTGCTCTGAAGGTGGAGGTCTAAAAATACAAACCTGGATTCCATTACTCATCCATTCAACGTTTTTATATGATTGATTCAGTCAATGGTGTGACAGCACGTGTGAAAGCATGACAGTGATTTAAATGTACATCACGCTTCACAGCCACATCATTTTTCAATAAAAGCCTGCTACGTTGCACCTAATCCAATGTGACAGCCCAATTGGATGCCATAAAGTCTTAAAATTACCATTTAGCTCCTCGGATTAGACCGGGGCACTTTCAATTCCAATTATTATTATGATGGGCACCTAATTCTGTGGAAATTCTTGAATCCATCCAGAACTGGCCCACATGTGGCTTCAATCCTAAGGTGAATTGTTTAAAACGAAGAAAGCATTACATGGAGGTGCATGAATTTATTTCCAGTGTCATTGGTTGGTGTACTGGTTTCTTCGAACTTAATGAATAGATTAACACAAAAAGTCCTCAAATGCAATTAAAGGTGACGTAGAGTGAGATCCTAACATTCCTTTTCTGTTTACTTATCACTCTGTTCACCCAGTTTTCTGATGTAAAAAAACAGCAGAATCTAAGAGAAGCTTGAAGGTTTTGCGCTACCAGTGAATGCTAAATTGAACTGTTCATAATTCCCTCCACCTTGTTTAAGGCCCCAGTTGCAGCTGAAGAAAAGCAGCTCCTGTTCATGATGTTGCTACCACCACCTTCCTTCACTGGTGTTCTTTTGGTGATTGGCTATGATGTGTTTACATTAACATAACTTTAGGAATCCCGGCGTTTTTAGCCATCTGTGGGGGCGGCCATTTTGTCAATTCTGTCCAAAAAATGACATCACAACTGCTCAGGGCTTAGGTAACGACCAATCACGGCTGACCTGTTTTCTGAAGCTGAGTCGTGATTGGTCGTTATTGAGCCCTGAGCAGTTGTGATGTCATTTTCAGTCGACAGAAGTGACAAAATAGCCGCCCCCAGAGATGGCTAAAACCAAGTGGATTAACTCTTATTCCACAGAGGCAATGTTTATCAGAATGCCTTGTTTCAACTTGTGGGCTTGCATACAACATATCCTTGAAAAAAATATGTTTGGGTTGACTTCCCCTTTAAAAGGTACATTTGTATTTCCACAATCACCATGAACATTATGATGAAGTAAACTTACTTTCATGAGTGAAAACGTTTTTTTTTTTTTTTACATAAACCTCTAACAAATTCTGCCATGTAGCACTTCACAAGCTCAATTTTGTTAAAATGTTTCTTAGAAACGAGGGGGAGCTCAACTTGCCCCTATGCTCAATTTAACCCAGAAATGAGACTCTTTCAGAGAGTGACAAAGATGATCGGACTCAATTTGAGCCCAACAGGGTGTGAAGATGGGCGATCCAGGAGGGAGTGGAACCACTACTTCTCCATGTTGAGGAGACAGTTGCAGTGGCTTAGTCACTGATTTCAATTGCTTCCTGGACAACTCCCTGGTGTTTTTGTGTAAAATACCCTTCAACATCTCAAAAGTTGGACAAGGTTGACCTAAAAATTGAGCCCAAGAGATTTGTGAAACCGAAAGGACCTTTGGCAACCCTCACAGCTGTCCTGGGAATGCCAGCGAAGTTTGTGTTTATCCCAGCTTAGACCGTTACCCTGGTGACCAGGATAAGCGGAAGAACGAATAGACGGAAGATTTCTATTTGAGTCGCTGCTACATCACACACAGACCAATATATGTATGTGGAGAGTCGTCTTTGTGTTTACTTTCCTCGGTCCATCTACGTTACTTTGCCCGCTACATTGTAGAGAATGACATCAAGCGTTAAGATTCGATGGGCAGACACCTGCTTTCTGTGGCAGGAGGAATGGTTCTAACAGCCAGAGGACCTGTTCTAACTTACTGAACCGCCATCGGTATTTTTCAGAAGGGCCTAACTCTCTTCCCCGGGACAAAATCGACAACCATCGAAACGATACATCTCACCTTTGCGCAAACAAAGGTAATTAAACTTGTAGATGAAGTTTGGATGCTAACTTGCAAAATCCTTTGACATTTGTTTGTGTACACACGGTTTTATGTCTGGTTCCAGTATGTACTCCACATTAGCTCAGTGTCCCTATAGAAAAAGAAAACCGTGGTCCCAGCGCGCCTGTAAATGTCACATCATACCATATCATATGGTTGATGTGCAAACGTGTTCTGCTGCACAGTTGTAGTGTATGGAGGCCATGTTGCATCATGGCTGGCTGATGTAAGCTGGGCAGCACAAAAAGGAAAAGGCTTCCATCCATTTCAGCTCACTGCAGCAGCACTGCCCTCTTGGCTAATGTCATTACTTTGCACACTCGCTATATATACTGTATATATATCCCGAGGACACATACAGAATCCAACTGGCCGAATTCTGATTTGACCATGGACACATTCAACTGTCTATATTAGCCACACGCATGACAAGAAACCCTGATTAATTGCAGAGGAATTAAAACTATGTTGAGCTTCAAATAAACTGTTTTAAAAGGTAATACAACCTTGAGTAAGTCTGTTGAAAACATCCGTAAATCAAAACAAGGAGCGGCGGGATGAAAATGCAGGAACGTGGTGGGTGGTGGTGTTCCTTAGCTTTTGGATGAGCTGTTGGAAGTAGAAGTCTGCTGCTGCCACTGTCAGCTATGCCAGATTCTGGAACACATCTAAGAGCTGGCGCCATGTCCTGATCTGAATTCAGTTGTAATGGAAAAAGTGGGACATCTAATTCATATGATCCCCAACCAAAGTCACTTTAATTTATTGCCAGATTTCCCACGTCAAAGAATTACCGACATGTAACCCATCTTTTTTTTTTTTCCCCCTTAATTTGCATCATGCATTACAGTCACAATCAATTTGGGGTTAGAGGATGTTTGTTCTCTCTCTCTCTTCCTGGGAGTTCTCTGTGGAGTTGGTGTACTTTTGACAGCCCCTTAGGGAGAGAAGGTATCACATAAACTACTAGCGTAAGCGTTGTGCTTAGTATTAAATGAGGCACGTTAAACAGGGTTCAAGCTGGACAGGCATGTCCAGTTTAAACTATTTATGCTTTAGTAACTTATGAAAGACAAATGATGAGCATGCCTATGTTTGACTAACAGCTGTACAAGCCTTTGTGCCAGTCAAACTTGTGTTATACTCTGTGTCTGGACTCCTTTCAAATGTCCATCAATCCTTTCATCGTCTGTACCAATTAATCTTCAGTAGGGTCACAGGTGTGCTGGAATCGATCCTAATTGAGCAAGAGGCGGGGTACACCAGCCAATCACAGTGCACATATAGTCAAACCAGCATTCACCCTGACATTCGCCTCTTAGCTAGCTAGCTAGCTAGCATGTGTTTGAGAAAGAGCAAGGATAGGATTCAGCTCAGCCGCAATCAGAATGAAAACAAGTACCATAAAAAATAGATGGAGCTAAATTAGGGGAGGACTTCAGAGTGAATGTTATACAGATAATGTGTGGCGGAGTGGTAAAAAAAAAAAAAATAGGTGAGGCTGAATCAACAACAGAATGCACTTTAATATGAAACGTACATGTGTATCGGATTTTGTTTGTGTGTACCATTCATTAGTCTGAGGTTTTGGGGCGTTTCAGCTGAACTGCGAGTGCACGTACGCCTCATCCCGTTGAAGGTTGTACCAGGGCATAAATGGGCCCGTGTGAGGCAGGTCTGCACTCTGCAGAGGGACAGCTTGGAGATAACCTGGCGACGTCACAGATTGAGTTAGGTTTGCTATCTCTCTCTGACAGCAGGGTCGTGCGTCACTTCTTACACGCTGCGAGCCGGTGAGCGAGGGAGGGGGAGAAGGAGCGAGGGGAGGGAAGCGGGACAGGACGAGAATTGAAGCTCCTGCAGGATGCCACGGATTATTAAGTGGAGGCAAGTGGGACCTGCGCCAGGGTGACTAAAGTGGGAGGGATTTGAAATAAGAAAAGGGAAGAGACGGCATGGAGGAGAATAAGACACAGTGCGGGGTGAACTTTCCTATCGAGTATGGAAAACTGAATTACATGACGGCAATGAGGATACAAATAAATGTATGTGAAGAAGAAAAATAAACAGAGATGAGTGCAGGAAGAGGTAAGTTAATGATGCAAGAAAATGGGCTTCAAAGAGTTTGGGGCAAGGATCGTCACTATACGCAAGTGCACCTCCTCTAATTATAGGCATTGTTGTCTGATAATTACATTCAGGCAAATCCCTTTTGAAGAACCCATCTCGTCCCAAAGGACTTCATCCCCTCAATGTTGCTCCAAATCAGCAGACGACCACAAACATGCTTTTCATTACTGAAGGGGAAAGCAGGCTGTGAGAGTGCGGCTAAGGCAAATAGTTGAAAATATGTGAAATAGGAGTCCTGTGAAAGAAAAACTGGCAATTACTCATTATATTGGTGACATATCATTTCCGCAGAAATGTCAGTGTTTGTGCAACTAAAATATGCGTGATGTCATAGCGGGATCAGGGTGAAACCACTGCACAAACTTGACCCAAAAAGAGAAGACTAGGATATACTCGCTAGAGTAAAACATGCTCTTATGCGAAATATAATGCAGATAGATGGCATGAGCTCTGCTGATGCTAATGGCTGAGTGAACCGCAAAAGATCAACATCTCCAAATTAGTCAAGTCAAAATCAAGCAGAGGGGGGAAAAAAGTCTTCTGTGTCAGCAGCCAAGCGAGCACCATAATTATTATTAAGTGTTGAAGCAGCAATCCTATAAGCAACCACACTCATTTCTACAAGAGATGCATGTTAAAGGCTTACACTTGATAGAATACACCAAATGCACCCACTGCAAGCTGGTACTAGCTGGTAGTTGGTTGACGGAAACGCTAACGGAACCTGAATTGTTGAACAATGGACGGCAAATACAGATCGCACTCCGAGAAGTGGAAAAGGAAACATATAGAGACAGTAAATGTATTGGACAAAAAAAATGGATAGCTTTGAAACACATTGGTGCAGAAAGGCATAGGACAGATGGAGAGAATTGGGCAATTTCCATGTCCTTCTAAGGACTTACAAAGGCTGAAGAAGGAGTAAGAGCTTAGCTTGAGGCAGTACATACAAAATATTAACAGTGACATGGTCACAAGCTCAGCGAGCCAATTCAACAAATGTAGAGTACACAGGAACAAAACCTGTCTGCCGTGACATAAATGAAATTGGCTTGATCATTTGAGCTTGTATAAACATTCAAACCAACGTTAGGGCAAACATACCATTTCTGGAATGGTCCACCAACATCAAAGAGCAAAAGTAAAGTGATTTGTGGTCAGTAATGTACCAAAGTACTTAAGTCAACTCTGCACGGTTCTATATTTCTATTGACGCGTCTCTCTTGGCAAGAAAAGCAGTTACTTCGAGCAAGGCTCTACACTGCGCCCAATTTGGGTGACTGAAAAATGTTTTTGTTGTACACGTACAACCAGCCGATGGAGGGTGGAGAAGTCTCCTCGACTATGAAAAAAAAAAAAAAATACTTTCATTGTATATAATAGATAACATATTTTCCTCAGTGTTGCAAATCCCCAACTGTATATATTGCAGTAACCAAAGGTTTTTAGAGGGTATTTTGTCAAAACATGTGTGAAGGCCCAAGAAAGACCTTTCATTTTTCCAGGTCGTAGAGTTTAATTGCCAGTTGATCGGGGTGTGGGTTCGACACATTCAGCGAGCACACCCGCAGCGTTTGAAAGCACAGAGAAAGGCTTGATTTGTCATGATATGAAGCTTCATTTTAAATACTTGGCAATTTTTTTCAATGACTAAAATTTGGCAGGGGTGTCAACAACGTTCTTCTCTGTGGTGTGTAAAATTTAGAAGACATTTATTTTCTATTAGGGATGTCCCAATCGTCCCGAAAGTTTAGTCGGAATCGCCGATGGAAGCCTGTTTAAAATTAGAGGCGGACCAGACTATAGACGGGTAGGACTATTTTTTTGGCTCCCGGAAAAAAAGGCGAATGACAGACAACGGCAGGGTGCACACGCTGCTGACGGATGAGGGATGGCGGACGCTCATTTGTAATAAAATATCCATCTTTGGCTACTATTGTTCTATTTGGCAAGATATTTGCACATTTGGATGATTTTGTAGTTTTGTGACCTTTTAATGTTCAGAAAATAATTTAAAAAAAATATTTGCCCCCCGGTACCGGATCAGCTGAAAATCACGTGATCGGCTCCAATTTCCGATAATTGTCGCAGTGGCTTAATACGTGGCAGTATGATGAAATGGTGTACACCAAACTGCTAGCTTGTACATCATCCATGCATGCAAGTCTGGCGTTCCTCAGATCAAAGTCCCAGGAGCAAGTTTATCACTGAGGAGGCTGCCGCCATTTGTTGCCTTTTTGAGTCAGCGAGCTAGCACTGCGCTGTGCGTCATCACAACAGCTCAGCGTGTTTACAGTCAACTTGAGCATCAGTGAATGAATGTGAAACCCGCATGGAGAGAAAACCTGAAGTTGCACAATTTGCAGGGGCACCCTGCAAAATGCGCTGCTGCAGCACTTTAGAATATCATTAAAGTTCACATTCGCAAAACCTGAATTAATGAGCGCATGTTGCCATCTGTCACCGAGCAGAAAATCTATAGTGTACGTATAAGAAAGAAGTGATGACATGTATCTACATCATTAAGCGATCCTGAAAGGTCTGCTAAACAAATCCGCCACTCGGTTTTCAGACAGGTTGAGTGTGATACATCAACAAATTAAAAAGGTGGCGGTTATTCCCCTCGCAGATGTCAGTAATTGTGAGGTGAGGGGCGCATCATTAACTTTATAGCGCGCGCGCTCGAGCCCAGCCACCTTTCAGCATTAAGAAATTACCGAGTGCTGTTTTCGCGCTCCATCTGGGGCCCACCTTTGAAATGATGTACATTAAGGTGCTCCAAACCAAAGAACACATTCAAATTGTAAATACACAAAACGAGCAATAAAAAAACTCCAATAAATTGGATGCACTTGTGTGATTTACAACTATAGATTACTAATGAGCTTCAGATTCAAAAAGCCTTACTGTTTGAATGGAAACCTGATTAAGGGGTCATTGACAAAAAAAAAAAGAAGTGCTGGATGCCTTTAAGAGGATGCACAGCAGTGCATGTTGAATGGATCCTGACACTCCATTAAGGCCGTTTTCATTCAGACAAGTTAAGGGGTGTTATTACGTCCCTATTCCCATAAAATATTCATCTCCGTATCTCTTTCTTTGCATTTTCTTACAAACTAATTCATGCATGAGGACCGTGGTGGCTATTTTTACACCTGAAAAGGGTGTTTTAGTGCTTCTGCACAATGGGTGAAACTACTGCACGCTGTGTAGCGAAGACGCAGTGGAGCGCAATAGCATGACATGAATGTTGCATGGGCATTTTATTTGTTGCGCGAGACTGTTGGCTGTGTGAGCAAACACAGCTGAAGAATCATCCCGAACGGATGACAAGTGCTTAAGAGTGAGGAAAAGAAGCTGAGACAAGACGTAAGGAAGCGGCATAAAGGAAGGAGGAGCACATGTGAAAAATGGCTGTTTATTAGCGGATGGGTGATTACGACCAGACAAGGTGAAGTGGACATTGCGAGGAGAGGGAAAATTGGAAGGACGGACGTAAGGAGTGCCAGAAAAGGGGAAAAGGAAAGAGAGCCCTGTGTGTGTGTGTGTGTCTGCTTTTAAGAACATCTGGGAGCCATCAGGGGGGAAAACGCTGGACTCAGCTGAAAGCTCTCCTGGTTGTTCAGCTCGCCTGCTGCATGTCCAGCTCACACCTTCCCCCCAAAGACACAAAGAGGCGGAGGACGGCTGCAGCTCCTTTTACACACGCGTCAGACCACTGCTTTGTGTAAAATACACACAGACCCAACAGCCGCTAATCATCACGGTATACATCCACCAACCTGAGGCAGGATAGAATAAAACGTGAAATAAATTAGCAAGGTGGCATAATGGTGGACTCAATTAGGGCCTAGTTTCGACCTAGTCACTTTCGTACCACAAGTCTTCTATCCCAACCACTTGGCACATTAATGTGCTGTGAAAGATCATCAGGTGTGCCTCGGAATTTTATCCAATTTCACTTTACTGGACCGATGTTTTTTTTAAATGAGAAACAACATACCTTAGTTTATTTATCTTTGCCAGAATGCCTATATTAAAATTTGAAACTGAAAATGCAGTTTCAATTAGGCATTCGGGAATTTGCCTATTCAGATTTGTTTGTTGTAATAGTACTGCTTTGGTGCCATCTGGTGGCATTTCGGTGTCAGGGAAATATTTTGAAGTAAGTTGAGTAGCGTGATTTAGACAAACTTAGTCCTTCGCCGCCCTTCTGAATTTTTGAAAATTCTTGATTTTCAAAACTAGCGTGTGCGATTGGCATAATTATAAAAGATCCTATCATTGGCCCAAAGAATTACAACATGTGCTCAATGTGAGAAAACTGTTGACCTGTTGCTGCACCTGCGCAAGTTAAAGGTAAGTAAACCCAAAAGTTTTTTTACAATTATATGTTCTATGCAGCCCCACTAGTCTAAATTCGGCATTTAGATTAACATTGTGATAGAATTCATCTGTTTTTGTCCATCTAAGGGGGCGGACATTTTGCCACTTTCTGTCGATTGAAAATGACGTCACAGTTGCTCAGCGCTCGGGTAACAACCAATCATCGCTTAGCTTCAGAAAACAGGTGAGCAGTTATTGGTCGTTCCCTGAACACTGAGCTACTGTGATGTCATTTTCAGTTTACCGCAAATGACAAAATGGCCGCCCCTTGACACGGCTAAAAAGGGGTGGATTTTGCTGCTTAACTCATATTCCACAAATGCAATAATAATCAGAATGCTGTGTTTAGACTGGTGAAAGAGCATACAACACAATGTAAATTGGTTGACTTCCCTCTTAAACACTTTTTTAGTTATTACAGTTGCCAGGTGTACATGTTTTCATTCGGATTGAAATCATTCCAAATGAAGACCTTAAGGTCACCTGTTTACATGCTGACGTGATCTATTCCGATCGGCCATTTACTTGCTCCACCCTGTTAATCAGATCAGCCGTGTTAACACTTTTATTAAAGCATCATCTACATAAAAACAAGTTTCCAGTACATTAAAACAAGTTCAGACGAGCTCGGGTGAGACGATTCCATTTTAAAATGCGTATACAACGACGTCACTACACATTCACAAAAACACAGCATGCGCAGATCGGACGCAGCCTGGCTATTCCGATTGAAATGTTTACATGACGCTCGTTCGGATTGGCAAAGGGATATGCCACCCCTGCGAATCCAAATAAAATTCCATTCGAATTCGGCCTTTTTATTACGACTGGGGTGTTTATATGGAGCACTTCCATTTCGATTGGTCATTCGGATCCTTTCTAATCGGAATACATGCCTCCATGTAAACCCGGTTATTGATCGGACACATTTGATTAAAAGAAGAATTTAAATACAAAATGCATAATTGGTGAGAGCATTGTAGCTCCCCTTGTAACATGGAACCTACTTAACTGGGTGGTGCCCTACCATTTTTCCATGTTAAAGCTCCACTGTAGCTGTGCAGTGGTACAATTTGGTAAAGTGATAAGGTGGAGAAATACCCTGCTGTCCTTTTCTTGGTCAACCTAAGAAAGACCATGTAAGGCTTCATTGAAAACAAAACAGAATAAGGGCTTTTGATGGGGAGATGATTAAAATACGTTTTGATTTGTAGTTTACGAATAATGGGAGCACACAACACTTAAGTGCATCATTAACCTCTTCCTTCTTGAATTTATTGGTAGCTTTCACATCTCAGGTATGCTATTTATGTAGCACGTAACTATGGCCCATCTGAGCTACACAGTGGAAATATAAATAATTAGAAGGCATTTTGGTCTCAGTTGAACACAAACTAATGTTAGCCATCAACTACGACTTAGCAGTAGCTAGCAAAATCAATTATCTGTGGATGCACCGGTACCAGCAACAGGGGGCACACAAAGAATCACTTCAGGAGGCAGTGCACCTCCATAGATGGTCATGTAAGACTCCTCTACCTCTGCAGGCTTTCTGTGGAAAACACAAACAGACGTGCAGTTTCCTGTGTGGTCGCAGTGGTGGGAGCACATGGTGGCAGTCGTCCATGTATTCACGAAAACGGCACGGCTCATGTGATGGCATTAGCGGAAATGTCAGTCACCGAGTCCCAATGGTTGTGTAAAGGGCAGAGTTTCTTTCTCTATGGGAGCACTAACCGCTTTCCGAAGCCCGTGAGTTCCCATAACTCGTCTCCGTTTCATTGTAAAACGGGCAGATGGACGCGCATGGGTGAACTTTATGTGTTTGGACAATAGAAACATCTTTGAAGCCTGATTTAAAACAGCTCCGTGGCGTTTACTTGTGAAGGCTTATATAGCTTTGTGAGGAAAGGCAAAGTTCAAAAGGTTCAGGCCAGGGATAGTGGAAACAAACGACAAATGACATAGGGACAGTACAAAATAAATGTTTGTCCGCAGATCAGGAGAATAAATGACTGAAAAGTCATATTATTCAATAGTCATGTTGTTCATTACAGTGAGGTTTACAGAACATGATCAGCTAACTTTCCTTTTAGGTTCCAGGAATGCTTCAATGTTCATGCAGACATAGTTACAATGCATTATTGAAAAATGTTCCATGTAAATCACATTTCTTACAAGTAATGTCCTGACACTGGAGCAGCTCAGCGACACGTTTACAACCAGCCTTACATTGGGCCGAAAATGTTATTTCTACACGGGTCATTTGTAGAACGCCACTTTCCATCAAATCTGTAACATTTCCAATTTCTGTTTGTAATCCCACTCTGAGGAAACACATTGATATGCAAAATGTCGTCCCCCAGTGGAAGAATGGTTACTAAAAAGAAAAGGAAGCCTGAAACGAAGCCGGCAAAATATTAATACCGCAGCTGTCCGAACAATATTCGTAATGTAACACGTGACCTCATTTGCAATCTACATTTTGTAACTCTTTATGATTCATTTTCCAAAGCCTTATTCAGCCTTTTAACGGTGACGACTTCAGTCACACTTTAACTGTAACACAGTCACTGGACAGAATGTTGTGGCTGGTCAGTGGATACTGCATGATATATTTCAGTTAAAAATTGAACAAATATAATGGAGCTTACCCTTTGGTGGGACAGTAGGCCAACTAGTAAAGAACCATTTAAGCATGGATCTACACAGATTCACTGACACTGTGTTGCAAACATTTCAAGATAAAAGCTGTATCATATTTTCAACATTCCATTTGCACAGCCACATAAATTATGTAAACATAGCCCACATTCTGGCTCCTTCCACAATACAATGGAGACCACTCCCTTTTCTGCACAGCATTATTGCAAGGTAACCAAGCTTGCTGCCAGCAGTTGGTTCTTACATGAGAGGCCATTCCAAATATTTTGACTTTTTCTTTTTTTAACGTGTTTGTTTGCATCAACCTCAGCTCGAGACATTGAACGAGAATAATCAGTACAGATAGAAAATGTATTTCCCAAAAGTCATAACAGTGCCACCCGATGTTTTACTACACATCTAACTAATCCTGGTGAATTTCGTTGACCTCACTTATGTATTTAAGACAGATCGTGTACCTACAGACATTTTACATGTGCCATTTAATGCAAGAAAAAAAACAAATCTGAAAGCAACCTGATTTAGGCAATCAAAGACGGCATCACTGTCGTATTTACGCTTGGTGAATGATACAGGCTGGGAAAAAAATGCAGTACAGTGCATTACAGTAACAAAGCACCTTGACTAAAAAATACTTGAAATTTGAAATTTACAGAACTATGACTAAAGTATGACCTCAAACTGACATACCTTATGAGCAGAAAAAGGAACAGCCAGAACAATATGATGGCTTGTTTTAATTGTTTGATACAAAAAAGGTTTGAAGGGTTAAGACAGACTTATTTGCTTTTGAAGAAAACTACATTTCGCGAATTTGCTGAAAAATATCCTTATTTGTATGAAGATTTTTGCAAAATAGCCAACAGTTAAAAAAAAAATGTGCTTAACCAAAGTTTTTTTTTTTTCGAAATCAGAACAAACCTGAGTGTCCCCCAGCAGATTGTATGTGTGACTAGAGTTATTCCAAGCTGAAAGATTTGTACTTGAACTAAAGCACTGACCCTCCCTCTCATCACGGCCACCCTTTAGCCTCTTCATTTGCATCATAGCCCCATCTTGAAGAGGTAGAGCAGTGACGACAGCGTCGATGAAGAGTGCACGAGCGAAACACGGACCTCATCCTCATCATTGTCATCATCAACCAGATGAGGAGAGCCAAACTTGAGCCGTGTCTGTCCCCATCAGGCTGGCTGACAGTCACAAATGCATCTCTTATTCACTCTACTCATCAATTATACACAGGCCAAAGGAGCCCTGAGAGGCAGGCGCCTACAAAAGGGCCCTCTGCACACGTCCCCGCCCCAACTGCGGCACGACGACACATCGCGGCACTCTGTGGTCAGCCCTCATCAGCTCTCCTGAGCTCTCTCAGAGAGCAGGAGGCAGCTTGTCATCCTGCCTTTAGCCAACGCGCATATGTGCACAGCATTTCATGGGGAGGCGAAGGTTACGTAACCTGGCCAGCGATGACCCGATTTTGGAACAGCCTACATCTGGGGACTGGTCATAGTCAAAACATGGCGTTTTATGTACATGGAAGCTGTAATCTCATTTGGTTGCTTACTCCTGAAACAAAATTGCACGTTGACACTTCACCAATGTGAACCTCTCGTAGGTACCAATACAAGATGATATGTGAATGTCGAAGATCCGTTTTCTTTGAGTTGAGTGAAGGACAGTCATGGCTGCAGCATCCAACTGCCACTCATGATAAGGAGAAAGTGAAGCCACTATTCCATGATACATCATGATGCTAATCCCGACAAGCACAGCTGCTGCCCATCCATTCAAGACTGATCTGGACCACAAGTGTTTTCCATATCAGGAAATGCAGATGGCTTTGGGAGAGCCCATTCACAGACTTGGACGAAGCATCCATGTCAGAGTTAGTGTGACGTCCATGTGTGTGTGTGTTTAGACGACTTGGACAGACAACGTGCACTACCTTAGGTAATCTGACCTGAGCAGGCAGCCAAACACAAACCCGGTGAGTCAGCTGGATCCAACAAGCTCAGGCCCACAGCTTCATTCGCACGATATTTGACTGGGACAAGCAGCCTGACAATATTAGATCTTGTACTTTGTTCATTTCATTTGTATCTCAGTGATTTCATGTCTGTATGGTATTTGACATTTGGATTAGTTTAGTCAGTGGCGAGAGAAATGACCACAACAATGACTTCAAGGCAGGGGAAACACTGACTGACATGCAAAGATCATTCATAATTCCATCAGAGTGGTAGAGTACTGATTTCACAATCTGTTTATGATTACTTTTGTCTATTTGAACTATTGATTTGTTAAATCAATGTGACAAAGTTTGTTTTCATCAAAGAGGATACATCTTATAGTGATATTAGTTTAAGCAAGAATAATTGAGAATGATTGTGTGTCGCGTATAGCAATATGACGCCATCCGTGATGTAAACACACTGCTGGACCAACAATGCACATGAAGCGGCAATTATGTGCATAAACAAATCCCTTCTGAGATGGACACCATTATTTCATGTTGTGCAATGGCGTTGGAGAAACAATGTGTGCCAGCTGACATTAATGACAAGAGAATGGGAGGAGAAGACGTCATAGAGGAGTGAGAACATGCAGCAATTCTTAGAAATCGCTGAAGTGTCGAAAATGGGGGCGGGGGGGTGGGGGGTGGGGGGGAGTGCCATGAGCAAAGTACACCAGGCCAATCACATTTCAAGGACAAATATATTGAATCATCAGAGTAAGAAGGAGGGAGGGAGGGGCTTCGCTTCAGATTGCAACTGGACCGCCTCAGTTGCTCCGCTGATACCGCTCTCACAGTAATGTGGGCCTAATGCAAATCAAAAGTCCGTCTTTTTAAACCCACTGAGTGATGCAGCCCAAACCAACTGAACTGTCCTGCCTTGTGCGGGATTCGGCGACTTACACGGTGCGGTCAGTAAATGGGGCGAAATCGATAATTGCCAACAGCTTCTCAAAATATCCACTCTCCTTATAAGTTTCCTGTCTTTGTGAATGCCGCTGCTTTTTTTGACAATGGGGCCATGTTATTGTGGTTCATTAAGCAATAATACTGTATGTTAACCCTCAAAATTCGATACAAGTTTGTTGTCGTTGCAGCACGTCAGTAGATGTGCAGTACTCAATCATTGGTGTGTGTGGCAAACATTTTATTTTGCCATGTTCAACTTTCCACATTCCAGCCGCGTCACTTGATGTGCGGCAGGATTTACAGTACGTGTTACACATTACAGTAGCAACACGCTCAAGAACGTTTCAGTTTCCCAAAGGCCGCAGAAGTGATTTTCAACAGAAGCAGCACGACATTATTCCCATATGGCAACCTCCATCCTTCAGAGAAAAGTGTTGGGGCACAATGCATCTGCACTGTTTCACGGAAGGTACCGTAGTAGAGAAGCTGATGCTAATATGCCTTCACTAATTGGTGCTCCCAAGGGCCAGTGTTCAGAACATACACACACAAAGGGAGAAGAAAAAAAAAAGCGAAAAAAAAAAACAGGTCAGGCTAAGTATTTCTGCATCTGTCATCACCGCACAATGAGTTGCAATCGGCCCGTTCGCCGCCCTTGACCCTCGTGAATCCTTTTGTCCAGCTGCCAGGCAGTTTCAAGGCACATTGACAAAAATGATGTTGGTCGGCTATCTAGTGCATCATAGCAAAGAGTCCTTAAATCAGTTTTCCTGCCTCAAAACATTCTACTGCTGACACCACTCACGAGCCTTAAGAATGTTAACATGTCGATTTATTTGACATAATGAATAACAAGGAACTAATTTACATACAAGAAAGCAGTACTTATGTTTGGTTTTGAAATTTTTTGGGAATATGATGATCACCAGCTGCATAGTGCTCAACTCTGCCGAATCTAAATTGAATGGTCAATCTCTTACTATCACATGAACCAGAGGATAAATGAGGTATGAGAAATACATATATTTTTTGCAAAATCTCTGAACATAGAACAGAATTATGAGTTGGAGCAGGGAAAGCAAAGCCACAAGCATATTGACTGTTGCGCTTGCATTTTCTTTCTTCCATACATCTCTGATGACACAATGTGGATATGATGAAATATTGCCTATAAATAAAAGCTCCTGCAACTGTTCAGCTGGGCAGTCTGATGGAAAAGCAGCGAAAGGGAAAGTATGTTGGCCAAATGGCCAAAGGGGCCATCCAGCACAGTGGCACAGAATCTGCCTGGTGAAATGAGTCTTGGGCAAACACAATAGCAAAGCTCGACATTAACTCATTAATAGAGGCCAGCGCATTGCTTGCAGGTCAGCTGTTATGATGACTTACATAATCTCCACACACACAAAGTCTCCCAAAGCACGAGTGTTAATAATTCCATGTCAATGCGAAGTCAATCAGACCGATTGCAACGAGGAAGCATCTTAATGCTTCTGTTTGTAAGAAAACACAACTTTTACAATCTAATGGAAGAAAGAAATAGGCACCATTGAAGTCATGCAACACTACTGCTCTACGTGTTTAGTTTGGAACAATGTAACGGATGACATATCGAGCCACAATTTGCAAAGAGCAGTAAAATGCGGCATTGTGGAAAAAAAAAGCATGACACCACTGAATCAGGACTTTCACATTCTTTCAATGTTTTTACAAAGACAAAAAAAAAAAGCCCGTCACAGAGTATTTATTTTTTTGAATACTTTTTACCTTTATCCATTATATTTTAATACCAGTATCTGTACTTTTTACTTCATACATTTTCAAAATAGGGTCGCTACTTTTGTTTTACATGATGATTAAAAAATAAATTAGACCAATGTTCGTGGCTTCGCCAATCATATGAAGGGTTAAACCCGGTCTCGGACTTCCCAGCTACTAGCTCTATCTCAAGCTATGACATCACCCGAGAAGACGCTATGCTAACCTGCTACAGAAGAGAATTTAATTGGAGGATGAGAAGAAGTAAAATGATCGACCACATGGAGTGTGTCGACGTTGAAACTGTCAACATTATGGGCTCGAGCGAGTCAGCAGCTGGCTGACGCCCAGCCATGGCCTTATCTGAGAAACCATTTTGAGGTACAACTAAATGATTACCCTTTCATTAGCTTGGCCCTGGTTAATTCTGTCAGTTTTATACTGTTTGAATGAAACAGCAGTTCATTAATAAAAACGTGATTTCGAGAGGTGCGCCTACCTGCATGGTGTGTTGAAATTGAATAGCCTTCAAATTATATGACATGAGGATGAAACATCCAGTCAAAAGTACATTTTACTTTTACTCCCGAAGTACATTTCAGAGCCCGTACTTTTTTTTTTTTTTACTTTTACTTAAAGGGGGAAGTCAAATCAAACACATTTTTTTCAAGAATATGTTCTATGTAAGCCCACTAGGTGAAACAAGGCATTCTGACAAATACTGCGTTTGTGGAATAAGATCACCTGTTTTCTGAAGCTGAAGCGTGATTGGTCGTTACCTGAGCCTTGAGCAGTCGTGATGTCATTTTCAGTCGACAGAAGTGACAAAATGGCCACACCCTAAAATGGCTAAAAACAGATGGATTAACTCTTATTCCACAAACGCAATATTTATCAGAATGCCGTGTTTCAACAAGTGGGCCTGCTGGGAACATATTCTTGAAAAAAATATTTTTGGGTTGATTTCCCCTTTAATTATTTGAATGAGTACTTTTACATTTTTTAAAAAGTCATTTTTTAGACAAGTAATTGTACTTTTACTCAAGTACAGAATGTCAATACTTTTCCCATCTCTGCTTTTCAACTAGTCATATAATGCATAGGGAAATAGCATAAACTGCCACGACATGTGTTGCACAGTGAGACAAGGATGGATCATTCCGGAGCAAATGGGAGCCAAGCTGTGGATGGTGTCCAAGTTTTAATAGTTGAACAAGAGATGCAACGGATCCCTCATTTCCTGAAACCCATTGATCCTTTGGTCTTGTGGTAGTGCAATGTATCCTTCAGGGGGTTAGGCTTTTAGAGGGAGTCCACAAGTGAAAGCGTTCCTCAAACAGGTTCGGCCAGGAAGTGTTTCCCGTTCAAGGAAGGAGAGGGCCCGTCAATCATGATTTCATCAGGATTTGGCAGCACGGTGATTGTTGATCGCCTAAAAACAACACTCGCCTTCCAGTTATCATCCTGTCCACTTCAGCTTAAGAAAGGAAAAGCCTCAGAAACAATGTGCTTTTGTTTCATTTGCAATATCCTTCAAATAATTCTCTTGGATTTTGACTTAGGGGACTGAAATGCACAGAAAGGGTCTAGGTCATGGTCATTGTATGTAAAATATTTGGAATGATCTCATAGAATTGTCAGTACTTGTGTCATTTGTTTGACTCAAGTCCGTATCCGCTCCACACGCACACAGTAAACTCAACCTTTTAAGGGCTGCTGAGAAAACACTGATTCTCAGCACAGATGAAGAACAACATTTCACAATGGAGGCGTAGAGCACTAAAAGAAGAAGATTTATTACCGGTGACAATATGAATGATAATGAGCAAGTAAGCGTAACGAACCCTTATGCAGATTAGAATACTAATGACTGAGACAACTATAGATTATAACCTAAATAAGACATGCTCCTGAAAGAGCTGAACATAACTAAGCATGATATATAATGTACATACATATACAGTATACACATAATGCACACACACGCTTACACACATATACAGGTACATACATTTATTTTTGGCCTCACAAATTGTTGTTCCTGAACCTGGACTGATGTCCATGGCAACAATACATAAACAGGCTGTAGAAAAGGCCCCCAAAGTCTTTCATTGTTTGTGGAAAATATGTTCACTTTTTGGATTCAGCTTTCCTAAACATTTATTACTTTTGTGTTCATTTGTATGTTTATTATTGACAAGCCACAATTTATGTGGCTTGCGCATGGTGAGCGACATCACATAGTGGCTGCAGTAGTAGTCTGGATAAAATTCTTTCGGCGGAATACAGCACGCATCGAATCTAGGGCTGGAGCTATCGAATATTTTGGTATTCGGATAGCCTACCAAAAATGCTATCGAATAATTGGGTATTTGGATAAAAATGTATCTTTTGGGTTGGTTACTGATACAGAAGACCAAAAAAAAAAAAATCACATTGCAACTTAACAATAATCGGCCAACTGGTTTTCATTTTTATATAATCAACATTTTATACTTAAATTTAAACTATGCAAACCAGCACACCATTTTCCTTTCTAGAAACATTAGTGAGAATTTAGATAAATCTCTCCCCTTAGATTTTGGTCCATGAGACGAAGTGACGTCAGAACCACAGGAACAATTTTGTCGGCTAAAACACCACACTTTAGTAAGCCTTATTTATTAAAAAGTGATCCGTAGGAACAACAACTGTGTCCGGCTGTCAGCATCAAAGTGTGCAGAGTCATTTAGGTCTATTGAGCGCTGCTGGCGGCTAGCGCTAAACGCTGCCACCGCACAATACAATGTCAGCGTAATTTTGTCTTTTTAATTAGCAATTGAACATTATTTCAGGCCAACGTTTCATTGTTGTAGTCAGTAGCACCAGTTTGTGACAGCAATAAAGACTCCAAACTGTTTGGAGGACGAGTTAAATCAGCCATTACGCAGTGACAAGCTGTAGGGAACAACTTCAAAATAAAAGCGAGCCAAGGCATTGATGTCCATATAGTATTTGGCAAGGTAAGGTTTATTTTGAAGTTGGCCTTCTTTCTTGTAGTTTTCTGTTTAGATTAATAACAGGGGGCATGTTTTGGTTAACTCAACTATTTATTTTAATTTGTGAAAATGGAAATGCCATTTTATTCTAGTTTGTATTTTAAGTTGATGTGGGTGGATTGGGAATTTGCATGAACTTCCATTCCAGCCTTTACTGTAAACGGAATACCTGAACATGTCATTATCAACCCCATTAGTGCTAAAGTTGAATGAAATCCCTATGTGGGAAGAGACAAGTGGACAAGCTAATAAAGAGCAGCACAGCAGACCTCTGCCTGAACTCAGTTTTCAGCTGAGGCCGACGGGGGTTCTGCCTGCTGGCCGAGTCATTAGCTTCTCCACAGCACGTTCCCAAAGCTTTTTGGCTAGGGAATGCCAAATAAGGCAGCCAATCCCTCCTATGTAAACACAACGAATTTCATTGAAACCACAATAGAGGTATAGCTTCTCCCTGCCACTTCCACACCTCGCACCCTCAGTGGTAAAAACGAACGCTATTTATCAACCGTTGTCATGGCCCTTGTTTTATTAGAAACACAATACTTCATTAAAACAGGACAACAGACAGTAGAAAACACAACTAGTTAAGGGAAAAAAAAAAGGAGAAAGGAATTCAGAGTGCTGAAACAGCTGATTTGTAAGAAGTAGGATATATACAGTATACTGTAAAAGGGGGAAATGAAAGAAGTGAGGCGCAATTTGGCTTACCGATGCTTATCAAGTCTTTTTGATAAAGTTATCCGGGATATCATCGGCAGTTATTGCTTGTGTAACATGTAGATACTTACTTACCCACGGGTAGATATAGTCAGTCAAAATCACTGCGTTTTGAGAGTATAATTGTAATACTGCTTAAGACCATCCAAACACACCAAGTGCCCCTACGACTGACTTTTAAAATAGCTTATCACAGTAAACACGGTGCAATTGCTCACACAAATTCACAATCATGACCATTTTGTTGAAGTTATAAAAATAAGTTACAAATCTGCTTCCATAATTTACACAAAACACTGAAAATGTCTGTTCCACTAAACAGTTGTTACAACATCGGGTATGAGGAGATACTGTATTTTCAGATTTTCTTTTTTTGGGGGGGGGAAAAAGCATTCTTCAGAGTTCTTGATGAAGACAAATTGTTCGTATTGTTCCATGTCCCATTCCAGAGAATGACGATGATGAGTCTCCCATCCCAATTAGAAATAACTTCTAAGACCAAGGAATAAAAATTCAGTCCAGAGATGACTCCTTACAGGCTGAGTGAAATGTGAGAGAGAGCGAGAGGTGTTTTTAATGATTAATATTAAAGACATGAGCTACCTTGGTTCATAGTTTAAATGACAATACCTGTCTGGACGATCATTATACAAGTATTCATGCATTTGGTGTTCACCTGCTTTAGTCAATATAAAATGTTTTATTATTTTAGTTTCCAGAAAGACTTTTAAAGAGGAAATTTTTGGCATATCAAGTCCAAGACCAACTAATGACCACTAACAATTAAGTAAGTCAAACAAAACTTTGTTAACAGTGTGCAAGCAAATGACATTTGGAAGGATAAACACTGCATAAACATTTTTTATGGAATACCTAGAAGTGGGTAGCTTGTGCAATGTGGCAGAGCAATTTGGTAGTACAGTGGGGATGAGGCCCAGGCCGGACCGCGAATCTGTGTATTAACTGACGCCCATTGAAAAGCATTGAGAAAAAAATTATATCATTTTTTTAAACCCCCAAAAATCTTTTTAAAATGCTGATAAAGATCCATGCGCTTTCCCCGAGAATTGAGGGAAAATGGGGGGAACCCCCCCTCCCCTAAAAAAAACAGCATATTTTAAAATATTGGTGGGGAGAGGGTTTTTTTTTTGTTTTGTTTTTTTGTTTAAATCAGCAAAAATGCAAATCCGTGTGTAACCGAAGCGTGAGTATGCTGAGGGCCGCTGTAATACATTGATTTATTCATATTTTGCTTCAATGTTTTAAAATGCATTTTGAAATGATTTAGTGGTATAATATGTTAAACATTTTATGAACATGCTGACTGATGTGTGGCTGATTAGAAAGTAGGAATATGCTGCTAAGTGGGCGAAACTTACCTCTGCTTTAATCGCTTCTGTGGAAGTGCTCTGGAAAGATATGGAAAGAATTGTCTTTCAAAAGAAAGTACACAAGGTGAATGGGATCCTGCAATAAGCACATTATAGAGTATAGTGTTGGCATTGTCTTAAGTAATCGGCTTACTTTATAACTAAATATTACCCAAGGTCACAGTGGGGAAACAAGTGTTGAATCTAAACCATTCCAAAGGTTCTTGATATTAATGTCTATGTAGGCAATGATTCTCTCACTGACACATTTTCTTTCAGAGACAAAGTCATCAACAACATCATTTGTTTGTGGCTTTAATCTAGTGAAACAACCTTGAAATAACCTCACTGAGGCGTACGTTGAAGTGTGAAACCGGAGTACAGTAGGAGTTACTGAAGCTAATGCTTATTCGGGTCCAATTAGGATCTACCAGTCTTGCTTCGTATATATTCTTTAGTCCTTATTAGCATATTAGATGGATTGTTCATCTTTAAGAAATCACGTTTAGCTTCTTTGTCGTTTCTATGAATGTAAACCCAGAGCTGTAAACAAATACAATCATGCAACTGCAAAGTCTTTGTAAGAGGTCTGTACTATGTTTAAAAACACACACACACAAAAACGTTTCATTATATTACAATTACTGTTTATATAATTGGACAGATTGTGGCAGCCTTCACAAAGTTGTGCTACGGACAATGGTTGACAAACTATAGTAGTTGCTGACAACAGGAATTGGTGCCCCCTGGTGGTTCTGATAGCTTAACTGAGTCCAAAAATCCAGTGTTAAGCAGTTCTCATGTCATGAAATCCCGTTAACACAAAGACAACATCTGTGTTGGCTGCCTGAATGATGGAGCTTGTCTCTTCAAGTATGCCCATGTACAATGAAACTAAATGTCACACGGACGCTCACCTGTATATATTTGGGTCCAGCAGCATGGCGGTTTCCTGCGGCAACTGGGATAAGTGCACCACTTTCGTCTTCAGCTGAGATCGCTCCGTTTCATTCACCCACACGTCAGGCAGGCTGTAAGGAAACACATCCAGGGAACATGTCGTCAAGCCAAAAAGGAGGTGAAGAAAAGAAAGGACGGAGTGGCAGTCGTGATGAATGATCCAGCGTGAGTGAAATGGACAGAGGCCCTTTCAGACCGCAGAACGTTAACACCTTTCTCTGCATGAGAGTGCGCGGCTTTGACCAGACACACAAGTAAATACAGGAGCTCATTTGAGAACCAAAAAACGACAAACATCGGACCAGTTTTACATCTGCATGTGACACGTGCACATCAAACCATTCGGAGTACTTAGCAATAAGCTGTGGAAGCAGAGCGAACTCGTTCCCATCTTACAGACGGAAGTTAAATGAGGGTGGCAAGCTCACGCACATGCACATGATGTGTTGCAGTGCTCAGCTGCACCTTACTGTACCCACGTCAGCACGGTCCCCTTGAAAGGAGGGAGTGTGCGAGCTTTGGCGTGGCAAGGCCGGTTGCAGAAGACGGAAACAAAGAGCTTAGCGAGTCGACTGTGCCTCCCTCCACCCTCCTCGCCCACCCGCTTCTCCACCCCCAGCATTCCCCTCGTCACCACGTGCGTCATCGCTGGAGCCCCCTGAGACAGACAGACGGACACGCGCGCACACACACACACACACACACACACAAGAAGCAAAGCAGGCAGCCACCCTGCCAAATCGCTTATTCACATACTTTATCGGTCTATTTGGTGAGATGGCGTGAAGGTAGTTGACATGTAAGAAGGGTTTTTCAAAGGTTACAAAAGGGACGTAGGAAATGTATTTGTAAAACTAGTTCTTCTAGCGTGTTTCCTGTGTTTAACGGTCGCAAATTAGATGAGCAATATCAAATGTTAACAATTTACTGTACCTGAAGAGTTATGATATTTATTCATCAAAAGGTCGTAATATTCTGCACTCTGAATAATTCAATAGATCATTAAAAGTGAAAAAGTCCATCTCACCCCTGAAAGCAGACGGCTAGCATGATAAACTTCAGCTGCTATTATCGTGCTGACTTAGTTTACACTCTCATTAATTCATAAGGCAAGGTCAGTAAAAGAATAATAAAATAAGCCAACATTCTATCCTAAAAGCATAATGTTGTTTTCTAGGCATGTTTCCACCCAGATGGAGAAAAAAGACTGCATAAAAAATGCAATGTGTACATTGTACTGTATGTAACGTGAGGTCAAGGAGTATTTGGACGAGGAAGGTTTTCATGTTCTTGCCTACCACAACAGATCTGAAATGACTCAAGATGATTGAAGAGTACATTCCCAACTTTAAATTAGGTAAGGTTTTCAAAAATATCAAATTGACTTCGCTTCTTATACGCATGATACATTTCTGTAACACAAAACGAGACACTTAAAGCTTGGATGAAAAATAATTTGCAGCCAATGACTGGCTGCAGTCTTGCAGGTCATGGTTAGCATCAAATTCTTTTGCCGTAATATTAAAAAATACGGTTATTCACAATGTCCAAAGCCTCTTGAATATTAAATGTAATTCCTAAATGCAAAATGTATATATTTTTTTCTGAATCAAAATTCAGTCAGGCTGAAAGTTTTAACTTTGATCACATCTGGATGGTTTTGTTTAGTGTTTCAAATAAAAGTGTTTTAATACTACTGTGTTATGAGAGGCTAAAATGCATTTTGACTTCAATAAAATTCTGGGTTATGTTGCCAAAGGAACAGAACTTGAGGATCCCTGCGCAATAATATTCTCTCTTTTTTAAATTTTTTTTTTGTTTTTTTTTGTTTTAAATCTGTATAGTTTTTTTCTACAACCAGCCGAGTACATTTATGTGCTGTGGTATCTGTTGTTTATATTGACAGGCAGGCAGACAAGAACGAGAAAGAGAAGAAGCTGAAGGGCGATGAAAAGAAGCAGGCCCCTGTTGACGCACCATTAACGTTTGGCTTGGCCTTGAGTTAGTGTCCATGTACAAAGTAAAGCTCCAAATGACAAACGGGGGACCTGCTGAGTTTAAAACGCTCAGTAAACATTCGACTGTATGCTCGCATGCATTTGCTCAACTCCAGCGTCACCCGCAACGTGTCAGAGTGACTGCGCTGTGGCACAGCCCGGACCCAACAGTCACCCAAATCTGCTGCACACATACAGTATGTGCACGCAAACTCGCTGGGAGACGTCACTCATTCAGTCAACCAAATCTAATTAAAACAAATGGATGTGTTCTGTTTTCCAGAGGAGGATGTTATTTGTCTTGATTATTGAAGGGGCAGAAATGTGTATTGCGAGCGAGGAGGTCTCTTTTGGGAGTCCTACTGGGGGCTTTGCCTGCTAGGCAGAAGCCCATACTTAGAATGTGGATTGATGGCCGCTGCCAAATCTAGATGGTCGCCGAGATGACAGGAGCAATAAGTTCAACACAAAGCAGCCCCGTATATTAAATTGCTAGCATATTGAAAGGCTTTATTTGGGACTCAGCAGAATTCAAATGTCAGTTTAAAAGACATCTCTGTGCAAAGGGGAGGCGGGCAGGCCACAATGCAGGCACTTCAGCGGGTGCACATTTCGCTGCAGCCAAATAAAAGTTATGTTATTTCACATAAAATAATCATGCATCGATAATATTTCTTTGATATTGACTGCACTATTGGTCACAACTTAGCCAAAGTCAACAGCTAATTACCTATGACAAGCCCGTTTAACATTTAACAGGGAGACTGGATATGATATCTGCAATTTAGATTTCGCCAATTCAAAATGAACGTTTCAAATATCGACGACTACACTCTACAATCGTCATTTCAACCATCAGCAATGTTGATTGTGGATAATGACCCCATACACATGAATGGTGAAAATGCTAAAATGAAGTTGCACATACATCAATTTCGGATAGTAAGACTTAGACTTAGATAAATCAGCTTGCCATTAATACCAAGGCAATTCCTATTGGGATGCAGTAAATGTGAGGTAGGGAGACATCTGTTTGCGGTGTCCTTTTTATTAAAAACAAACAAACTAACCAAAAAGACATTGTTAAAGTGTTGGAACTGAACTAAAATGCTGCACAACTGTTGAAAGGTGGCTTGGACTATAGAATGATATTATCCAGAGTCAATATATGCAGCCAAAGCAAACAATGTGCTGCTGAATGCAAAGAAATTGGATATTCTTCACTGGCATGCACTAAATCTTGGGAAAACATCTCAAGGTCAGTCAGTGATTGACTGCGCTGAACTTAAGATCCAAGTCAGAAAGATAGCAATCTCATTAAAAACAGAATAGAAGACAATTTGTAAAATGGTCGAATATTGCTTTCAGGTTGACCTTATAGTAAACTTTTAAAATGAGTGTTTACAGGAATCACAGTTGATTGTGTATGTGGAGTGATATTTTTTGTCTCTCCAAAAGTTGCATTGCTGTTAAAACAATTACAGACAAATCCTTTGCAAGTTTTCGTTAGTTCCGTCAGTCACAACGCGACTTCCACATGGACGGATAAAATTTGCTTTCGTGCCAACAAAACGCACATGCACTAAAAAGACCTTCTTTTATTTGCTTACCACTTCCATCTTAATATTGCCATTACTACTCAATTGCTATTACAACTCATTACAAAGGTTCAAACAATGTAATTGTTCTGTACTTCTCCTTATGTTTCCCTACAATTGACATAACACTGACCTCAGGCAGTTTGAGCTTCTACGATCCTTGTAGCTCGCAGGTACTTTTGAAACCGTGTCGTAAGCTCTCATTTCCATCTTGTATGTATTTCCACTACCCCATTCTGGGTCAAGTATTTTTTTGTTCTTCCTAAAACAAATATCAGTGTCAAAATTTCAGTTGAGACTTTAACACAACTCATCAATTTTTTCCCCTTCACTATTTGTTTGTAAAAATAAAAAATAAAAAAAACTGAAGGTGGAGCATGAATGGATGAAGAATCAGAACAAGAGTTTGGCTGCAGAATGTTAAGCTGAAGCTCTCAACAGCAGTTCTACTTGCTGATACACATTATCCAGTCCCCTTGGCTCCCTACCATCACTGTCCTTCTCATACTACATTTTTTCCCTCTTTTTTCCCCTCTCTGTATCTTTCTGGCCTTTCTTCAGTTCATCTCCCTTTACAACATTTCTGCTTGATTCAACACTTTTCCTCCAGCCCACGTCCCGTTGCTCTATGATCAACTTCAGAGGCTACGCAGTCAAAGCCTTTAATGAGGGTGCAGTAGTGGGCGCTTCCCTCAAGCTACAACCAAAATAGACATGAGTATTCCGTGAAGCTCACTAACAATGAGACGAGCCCCGTTCACAAGTGCGGCGCTGACCCTGCGTGGCCTTTTCAATTGGTCAATCAGCTAGCACCAAGGTTCTCCTCCACTGAGCTATGGTTGCAATGTGATACAACACTGGCATCACACACTCACAGCAGAAACTTCCCAAGTCACAATTTGGTGAGAGTATGTATATATATACATATATATATATATATATATATATATGTATATATATACATACATATATATATATATATATATATATACATATATATACATACACATACATATATATACATATATATATATATATATATATATATATATATATATATATATATATATACATACATACATATACATATATATATACATACATACATATACATATATATATACATACATACATATACATATATATATATATATATATATATATATACATATACATATATATATATATATATATATATATACATATACATATATATATATATATATATACATATACATATACATATATATATATATATATATATATATATATATTTTTTTTTTTTTACATTTTATTATTTATTTATTTATTTATTTTATTTTTCCCCCCCCACAAAATCTATACTTTTGGTCAGTCCACACGTGTGGGTGTTATTTATGCAAATTAATGACCAATGAAAAGTTTAAACAATGTCTTGCTCTCTTTGACAATGCAATGTTAATAGTTGAACAAACAGGCTGTTTTGGGGGTCTCATGAAAAGTGAGGATTTTGGAGGTACAAGGATTCTGCCCAGTGCTAGTGACATGTATTCTGATAATGATCATTCTGTGTTCCAATTTTCCAATTATTTGCACTGTGGAAGATGTTTTACTCACATGTCCTCAGGTGTCCAGTGTAGGAGAACTTTCACTTTTCCTGAGCCCTCCTTCCTTTTGGCTAGCACCTACACAGCAACAAATTGAGACAAAAAAAAACATTGATGGACAGCCAGTAAAATTATTTGTTTTGCTAAAGTATTTGTAAAGAAATTAAGGCCATCGTCATCTGCACCATCAATGAAAAGTGCTTTAAAAAAATAAAGGCACACATAGAGAAGTTCAATCAAAAGACTATGTACAGTTGGTGTAAAAATTCAAAGCAAGCTGTGATCCAACAAGCGCGATGGAACCATTCTCCCTTGTGCCTAGAGAAGCGGCTTCAAAGACATGCCCTCCTCCCAGGAATAATGAGGCCTCATAATTCAAACATCTCACTGAGTGATATAGAGGCTGATCATGAACTGCAAGCAGCAATGTAAGGGCTCTCAATAATGAACGCTGGAGTGAAGTTGGATTTCTATTTTCAATGGAACCTGTCCTCTGTTGCCCTTCAACATACAAGGGATGGACAGGAATTTGAAGATATTCCCCTGATCAGAAAAATGGAAGACCAATTACTGGTTCATTGTCATATTTTTATGTCAATTATACATGGCTAACAACCATGAAATGCCTTCTTTACATGTTTGGTTGGCTTTGTCTTTCGGTAATTTAGCAAAAACAATAGCTAGCCTGGTAGATAATGCTAGCTCTACAGCAATAAAAATGGTACATATACAGTATGTCAATTAGCCAGTTCCTCAATGATCCTGTTAATTCTGTCTGCAATGAATATAAGACCATTGTCACATTTGTTGTGACACAATTTGGTGCACTTTTTTTTTTTTTTACCTTACCTATTGCTTCAAGACTCAACCACACAACTTAACCTAATTGATACTAGAGTTCAAGCTATATACAATTCTTAGCCCTCTGTTGTATCGGAAATTAACTAAAAAGTATTTACAATCAGCAAGCACGAGTACACATGGGATGGCTTAATGAGAGAGAGAGAGTCATACAATCTGTTCAGACAAGAGGACGCCCAGTTAAGCACACTTTACCTGCTTTACATGATTGTCCACAATTCCCAAACTTCCACTTGTGAAAATACAGTGGAGACACAAAACGAAAAAAAAATAATAATAATAAAATACAAAAACAAGGGTTGTCAGGGTCATTGGGCTTTACTTACTGCATAACATTCCACCTATCATGCTGTGTCAGTTTACAGTAAAACTGGCCAGGAATTCACGCAAATATTGTCGGTCGGAAAAGAGAGAGCTGGAAAAATAACCAGCAGTGTCAAAAATAGCCACAGATATAGCCTCTTGCGTCAATCGGCTCTTTTAAGTTTGGAATGTCTATTTTTAGGACTGCGAATGAGCTCACATTGAAAAAAGTTCTCTTACGCACACGAATATCTGACATTATTTTTGTTACCCCTAAAACTGACTGCGGCAGGGATGGAAACTAGTTTGAGGAGAGGATGGAGGACACTCCACCAACAAAAAAGACAGACCAAGACCCCCTCTAAAAGATTTTCTCTCAACTTGCCAGTTTTCACCTCAGAATATATTGTGTTTAGTTTGGTAATTGGTTTTGACAGGGTACCTTTCATATGTGCAGTTGCGGTGTACATTACACATAAATATTTACCTGGGGAAAGAATTGACGCACAAGTAGGAATTTAATTTGGGTTTGTGAACTTGACACAGAATAAAAAGAATGAGTATCCTGTACTCTGGAAATATGTTATTGTTAGAGGTGGGCGATATATATCGTCATCAATATCATCGTCAATCTTATTTTCACGATGTGTAAATTTACATTATCGAGTATTAATACTGCCTCGAAAAGAGAGTGAGCCGACGGCCGCAAAGTACGAGGTACGGCAGAGGAGGAGGAAGTGATAATCATTCGCCGAATCAGCGGGCAAGGACCTGGTCACGTGACTCTGTCCGCACTGCAGACGGGCTATGTTTCAAGTATGGAGGAGTGTCCAGCGGGGAATAATAGGTGCAAATCCACGTCATCCGTAGTCGGTAAATGGTTTGGGGTTGACAAGACTGACGTTGGTGGGAATAACGTGCCAAAACGGTCACATCGAAGAGCAATTCTGTTGCACCACGAGCCATATGGGTTATGAGGAAAACTTGGCGACCACGCAAGCACGCTAAACAAAAGCTTAAACACACACACTCAGAAAACAGTCGCCGAGTTGAACCAACAAATATAAACGCACGCACACACTCACCCCCGCACACAAACACTCAGTACTTTAGCGAACAAGTCAAACGTGACATTCTGGATGATCGGTTAACATTCAGTTTACACGCTTGTAGTCCGCATCATTCATAACTAGCCTGTATTCCCGAGGCATGTTGGACAAACTACGACGGTTTATTAGTGTGCCGCCAGCATACACCCAAACATGAATAAAGTCACAAGTCTCCATATCACAGCGATGAATGAGTGGGAAAATGCACTTTTCGGTAAATTGCAGGTTTATTATTCAACTTTATTAAAAATACGGTGGCCAATATATGAGAACGGGTGATGTCATGACGACGTGTTTTTTTTTCTCTCGCTGGGTGACACTTCGTCACACGTCACATATCAAATACATTTATTTCCCATTCTGATTGCTCTCGTAGTTGGCAGTGGTACACCAGTACTTACTGCAGCTCAAAATGTCACATCATTATGGAATAACAGCAGAGACATTTCAATGACATAAATATTCCCAAAAATCAATGTAAGTCTACACATCATTTTTTTGTTCTTTGTTAAATATTGTCGTAGAATATCATTATGTTTTGCAGAAGCTGTATTTAGCGATTTAAAAGAGATGTTCACAAACGCTGTCTATCCACAATTGGTCTGTGAAGCAAGTGCAGATTTAAAATATTTTTTGTAGAGTATCGTCAAATTATCGTTATCAAGTTTTTTGAAAAAATAGTTTTTTTTTTGTTTTTTTTTGCCCATATCGCCCACCCCGAGTTATTGTACAGTTAAAGTTTTGAGACACACAAAACACAAAATACTTTAATCCAAACAAAATGAAGGATGACCCATGTTCCAGAACAGATCGTGGAGGTTGCACGGAATTATCATTTTATACAAAAAAAAAAAAAGTGTATATTATATACACTATATATACACTAATTATTTAATGTAAACTAAAGCCCTTGGAACCTTGTAGTATTCCTTTAGTCATTAAATATTATCATCAAGCGTTTTGTTCTTCCGCTATCTAGAAAAAAAACATTCTCTGGCTCCTTAAAAAATAGAAGATCCGCACAAGGGATGAGACATTTCCGAGGTCAAACAATGGGCCTGCTAAATTGAGTGAAACAGCTGCTTTAAATTAAGAAAAACAGAAGTTGGTTCATGATCACAGGCTAAAGATTTAACGCAATGGTATGCAAAGTATGTAAAGGCTGAAGATAAATACGCTGGCGTGTGTTGGAACTGCATTAAGTGATTTGTGAGGTGCCTCCTTTAATGATGCCACGTCAGTCAAACGAAGCACTAAGAGAAGGAGGAAGTACAGAAAAGGGGAGGATGAGCGGCGAAACGTGAACATCACAGCGGCTCCAAAACAGGCAGAGAAAAACGCAGAAGCCAAGGCGGGGGAGGGCAGGCCGGTTCTAACCGGGTGCCTGTCTCGTGTCAGCGGGTCAAGCGCTGGATGACGCAGATGGGCGCAATAACAAAAATATCCCATCATAAATATGGCTGACTTGCTCTGGCGTGTCAGCAGGCTCCCTGGCCAAACTCCACAGAACCCCCCCACAGCTCTGCTCCGTCCCTGGCCTGGAGGAGTCCGCCGGGGCCTGTGGTCTGATGCAGCGCCGCAGACCTTCTCGCCCACAAATCTCCAGGGCCTGAGGCAAGGAGCACATGCACTCAACTGGCCTGATCTCCTTCCGATTCCATGAGCCGGACGTTCGCCTAAACCCTTTTCCTTGTCCTCTTTCTGAAAGCTTCCATTGCTCTCCCGCCGCCCAAGTTTCCTCCTTCCAACCTTGTGAAGAAAAAAAAATAAAAAATGCTCGGACTCAACTTAAGCTCTTCCCAATCTCTGTCTTCAGATTCTCCCTCGAATTTTTCATTTCTCAGCTTGCAGTCGGTACTCAAGGTAAAGCAAGAAAAGAGAATAATAACACAGGAGAGGAAAATATTAACAGGCAACAGCACGAGGATTGAGCCTGCCAAACGTCCACAGAACATCTTTGCATAATTGTTGAGATGCTTTATCGTTGAGCTTCTTTATAGCTTGCAGGCCGATCACCAGCAATATCTGACCCATTAAAGGAAAGTGGGTGTTATTTTATTTAGCTCAATTAGCACATATGATAATATTTTCCCCCCTTAATGTTCTCCATGCAAATAATCACATGCAGGCATATTGCAGTTAAAACAAGGGTGCTGCATGCATGTGAATTGGTATATTTGCCACACGTGACCAACAAATGAAAGGAGAAAAAAAAAAAAGACAATCTTCTCTCATCACAGCAGTTTTTCTACTTCACATCTCGGGCTCCGTAAGATGCATTAGTAGAGTGCGAGATCAAAAGCACCTCAGGCAGTTGTTGCCATTTTTCCCTTGGAGGGTAAACATGCTTTTTACGTCTCATGAACACACTAATCATTTCTGCAAGGTTAGCCACTAGTGGCATGCTATAGTGGCACAGCACAATTTAAATGCATTGTACAGTGATACGTGTTAACTTACACCAACAGTATTCATTCATGGCTACCTTTAAACCCATCCTAAATTTGTCATTGCATTAATATATAGGCCTAGATATTTTGTATTGAATTTCTAGTCTATTTAGACACAAATTACTGCCGTCTAATTCCATGTGTGTTTAGCATATTCAGCCAATAAAGAAGATTGTGACTAAATGTTGAGGAAACGCGGTGCGTGAATGTCACTGCACACTGCAAAATGTTTTTAATTTCAGTCTTGAAGCAGCAAAGGTCAGGGTGCTTTCTAGTGGAACTGCACAGAAAAAGCTGCCAGTCAAAACTCATTATTACAGAATTACATTTGTAAGAAATATTGTCTTTCTATAAAAGCTTTTGAATGAACTGGTGATAGAAAATGTGGTTTCTATGGGCCTTCGAACGTCAGGTTTAGAATGACAAGCACCATACTCAAACGCAAAAACGCAACTCAATTGTCTTTCCTGTGAAGTCTGATTCAAAGAAAAACAACAACAAGCCTTGAGGCAAAAAGCGGTTCACTTAAAGTGCACAGACAAAAAAAAAATAGCATGAATCAGTAGTGGCTTCTACAAAAGTGAAACTAAAACGCCCCCTGCTGACCAAAGATAAGATACAAATGCAAGACTCGAGCACAGCAACATTCATGACAACAAAACTCCTTGGACAGACTGACTTCTTTTGTGGAACACAGAAAAACAAACTATCCGGTTATCTTCAAAAAAAAAAAATCTTGTTTACTAGTGATCTAGTCGTCTAATGTATTTTCTTTAGTCATAAAATATTTACTGTATTTGCGCCATTGACAAAAATGTTTAAAAGTGTTGGGTCACATCAGCAAGGGCTGTCATGTTATGTTATGTTATGTTATGTAACAAATTAAGTTATTAAAGGGATGGTGGGGATGGCCATGTTTTCACTAACAAGTTCATTTGATATATTTTTTGACCGGGAAAATGAAAAGAGTTGTCATTTTCTATTTTATCAATAAATTTGGGAGAAATTAGGAAATAAGTGACTCCATGAATAACGGCCCTTGATAATGAGGACAATGGCCGCGGCCCCTACCGTTCTATCCATGTTCAATCGGAGTCACGGGAGGAACCGATTCCAAACTCAATTGGAAATCTTTGTACTTTCATTGCTTATAACATCCAAAAATGGCGATCAATTGGAACCACAATTTATGTGGACATCCCTACTAATGCCCACTTCAACATATCAAAAGGATTAACCTCTCCGTGGCTGATTTATATGAGAATGAGGAAATGTGGAAGCGAGCAGAGCTACATAGATTTAGGCTGGGACAAGCGCACACTGCTTCTTTGCTTAAAAAAAAAAAATGCTCCTTTGCTGATCACGGTTAGGACGGACGGGCGAGGCATTGAACACCAGTCAGGATATTTACAGAGACTGACGTGGAAATGAGTAGATGTACATTTATTTGGATGAGAAATGGCCACAGTTTTTCGACAACACACCGTCCAATTTGGAACGTAAACAGCCGAAATGGTACGTTCCAATGCGGCTACACTTGGCTGTGCAGTCAGCCTCGCTGGGACTTTAGTACTGATGTCATTTTTACATACAAACCTATTATATAAGTGCCAATGTTAAGCTCATCCCAGTGTCCCTTTAAGCATACAATATTCTAAATGTAACTACTTCAATTGATTAGTTTAACCAATTAGAACAGGACTGGTTTGCCCAGACCCTAGCCGCATATGGCTAATATCACTTATGAACCCTCATACACCCTTTAAAGACTGAGATGTACATACAGGGAGCCCTTGGTTTACGACGGGTTCAGCATACACATTTTCAAGACAACTCGCAATGAACTTGTTTGTGCAGTGGTGAAGGAATACATACAGTATGTTGTTTGTATACATGAGGAAAAACAGGCTGTTCTAACACACTTTAACCCTTCTTAAAAAGACACTCAAAAGTTGTCTAAATAATAGTGGGAAAGGAGACAGACTCACCGTGCTGCTAAAGACCACACTGTGGCCGTTGCCCACGCTTTCAATATGAGTGGAGAGGTTGAGACAAATGGCTCGGTGACGGATGGCATCCATGGTTTGAGCATCAAAGAAGTCATGGGGCCTCGCTGGTATGGTAGTGGGACAGTGGAGGCAGAACATCAACAACTGATTAACACACAAAGTCAGACGGTCTTTTTGTATCTTCCCATATGACAAGGCGCTCACTGATTTAAAGCTAAATTATGTCCACCTAAAATGCATGGCGGTAAACGAGCTGACATGAGACGAAAGATCAACTCTATGATGATAGCAGCAAGATAAATACAGAAGTCTGCAGAAACGTTCAGTCAGACAGTTTAGTGAAAGATGCAACAAACTAGGAGATCTTTCATCATTCAGCAAGATGATTACCAGAACAAAAGACCAAAACAATGACAAGTTCATCAGGCAAGGAATGGAAGATCTTCGACTGGCCAGATGAATTTCCAGACTTTAAATCTATAGTGCATGCATTTTACCTTCTAAATATTAGACTGACGAAAGAAGCCCCGCCCAAAAAGAACAGAAAGAAGCCCTGGTGAAAGTTTGTAAAAGTCTCACAAAAGAACAATGCAAATGTTTGGTGATTTTAATGGTGCTACTTCCGTTATTGAAGGCAAAGGATTTGCAACAAAATATTACATCTTATTCAGTTGAATTTATTTGTGGATTATCTGTTCCAGTATTTTTCGCACCTAAAAATGACAAATAATGCAATCTTCCAAGTGTATCAGATCCAGATAAAAACACCTGGAAATAAAAATTTTAATTTTATTCTTTTCTCTCATATTCAATTTTCCTTTCCATCGAGTGTGGGGGGAAAAAAGTAAATGATTCACTGTCCCGATGCATTAGGAGGGGAATGTATATATGTCAAAAAATCACACCCCATTGCTGTACTCAGGTGAGATGTGAGATGTCATCAGGAGAAAACAGTGTAGTGTTGTGTGCCTTTTAATTTACGTACGTAGGGAGCACCTGCGTTTGTTCTTGAGCTTCTTCCTCTTGTTGAGACCTGCCTTGGAGGGTGACTCCTCCTTGAGTTTAGCCTGGCTGGACATTTTGGAAGAGCTTTGCTGGCTGAAGTGGCTGGGAACGTGCCGCGCCAGCCCCCCCTGGGAGGCAAAACTTGCGGTGCAGCCACCGACGACACACTGATGCGGAACACGGGACAAGGGAAATAATCGAATGCATACTGGATCTTAACGATGGTGGCAATAGTTTATGTGTTGAAGCCAGTCATTCTATTTGGATGATGCTGTCGGTTTTTACCTTGAAGGGCTTATCACCACTGTGGGTCAGCATGTGTCTCTGGAGCCAACTCTGACTAGTGGACGGTGTGTTGTACACCTTGCAACCCTTCCACAAACACACAAACACCTGGAGAGCAAGATGGAGAAAGGGAGAGGAAAGAATAGAATTGTTTTGAAGCATGTGATTGTGGATAAAAGACTTCAAAATAGTGCGTGGGATAATTGTCTAAAAGACGTCCTTGTGTGAGGAATGAATGGAATTTCAAATTGTGCACACATGAAATAAGATAGCAAAATGCTTAGTGATCAAAGCATTTTGATCAAAAAACAAAGTGATCTCATTTCAAAAGTAATTATTTTTAGGGCTTAACCAATTGATCAAATTACTTATACCAAACAAGTCTAAGCAAAAATCTCTGCCTCAAAGCCTCGCAAAGATAATTTTTCATGAAACAACAGCCAACGACACTTCCACATATTCACGCAATATTATTCAGTATGCGGTTTTTTGAAGGCGGCACGGTGGTCGACTGGTTAGCACGTCCGCCTCACAGTTCAGAGGTCGCGGGTTCGATCCCGGCTCCGGCCTCCCTGTGTGGAGTTTGCATGTTCTCCCCGTGCCTGCGTGGGTTTTCTCCGGGCACTCCGGTTTCCTCCCACAGTCCAAAAACATGCATGGTAAGTTGATTGGATACTCTAAATTGCCCCTAGGTGTGATTGTGAGTGCGGATGTTTGTCTCTGTGTGCCCTGCGATTGGCTGGCAACCAGTTCAGGGTGTCCCCCGCCTACTGCCCAAAGACAGCTGGGATAGGCTCCAGCACGCCCCGCGACCCTTGTGAGGAGAAGCGGTACAGATAATGGATGGATGGACGGTTTTTTGACTAGTGGGGGCGCATAAAACATATTACTGTAAAGAAAATGTTCGACTTGACTTCAATTTCCATGCACATTTACACTTTTATGACTGTTGTTTATTCAAACATTCACTTTGAAATATCCAACATTTGGAGGTTGACCAGTTGAAATCCATAAAAGAAAGCCCAATAAGGAATGTGTTTGCGTTCAAATGTACTGACCCCTCCTCTTTGTCCGTCCACATGGACACCCCTGATATGTTCAGCAAGATCAGGGCTGGAGTTGAAGTACTGAAGACAAAGGTCCCAGCAACAGGAGTAGGCCACGGTCTTAACAGCAGAGGAGCTAGCACTGCTCTGTCCATTCATCATAGCCGGGGTGGAGCGCCCACTTGACACTGTGCTCTCCATCTCCATCAGAGTGCTGCTTATACTGAGGAGAGAGCAGCAGGGGATGGGCCAAAAGGTTAAATATTTCACTGACACAAACAACAGGCATGAATCTTCAATGTTCGACACATTTGTGAACAACTGGTGCCGATAGGATGAGCCTCTCGTAATACCAAGGATGAAAGAATGCAAGCTCTAATTGAGTTTCCATTCACGGTGCTTCTCACGTCTCATGGCACACACAACATGTGGACAAAATTATTGGGACAGCACCTTGTACATGTGCCATGCAAGATTACCAGGTGTGCCACAAGAAATTATCTAATTTCACTCAGTTGGCCTAAATTTTTTAACACAAATAAGGATGCATCTTTGCTAACTGTCTATGCCAGTGTCATACTGACAGGAAGAAAAATTACATGCTCTTTCACTGCAGAAGCTACACAATTAACCTGTGTATCCACTTTGTGTGCCTTTTTTGTTTGGTATTGTACCGTGAGATGGAAAATATGCCTTGACTGAAAGGTTGCCCAATTCAAGAATTATTTGTGCTATACAGTATGGATTCATAAAATTAGAGTGCAGTGAACCCCGTAGATCTGCAGTTCGGGGAAACAAAAAAAAACACAAAAAAAATTAGAATCCATCCTCTCTTATTCGCTGAAAGCAACAGAATTCTTTAGTGTCATCTTGGTACCAGTGAAAGAATTTGAAGTGAATTGAGATCATGACTTGGACAAACATAGTGCTTTGTCACCCTTTTGTGGCATCTACAACCATAAAAACCCTTTTGAGAGGGTCAGTTAGGGGAGGACTTTCGGTATTTGTGGCATGGCTTAGTCCAGTGGTGCCGAAGTCCAGTCCTCAAGAGCCCCTATCCAACCTGTTTTAGATGTATCCCTATTCCAGCAACACCTGATTCAAATAATCGGGATTGTTATCAGGCTTTTGCAAACCTTACTGATGAGCTGATTATTTGAATCAGGTGTGTTAGAACAGGGATACACCAAAAATAGGCTGGATAGGGGCTCTTGAGGACCGTACTCGGGCACCCCTGGCTTAGTCCCTATGCCCGCAAGAAGGAGGGGTTCACTGTACAGCATCTGTGCATCACTGAGGCAAAATCAAAATAAAATGGCTATGAGTTAGATTCATGGGCCAATTAGAGGTTGTAATCTGCATTTTAAGGCTTGTGAAGTAGTAAAATACACGAGACCCCACATTTCCAGTGCATGTTTTTCAAAATGAAATGCAAGTCATTTATTCTTAAGGATAATTTTGTAAAATGAGTATGAAATTATATTGAGCAACTAGCAAATATCCATGTATAATTGGCAGCCTTTGAAATGCATTGAAAAAATGTTTTTGTAAACCCCCAAAATGTTTTATACGGTGGGTCAAGAAAATCAGGAATTGTCCCCAGCCAATTACTGTGTTATTATTATTAGTAGTAGTAGTAGTAGTAGTGAATAGGAGCAGGAACGCGAGTATACGGGGTACCACTTCATTTTGTATGTTGTCTCCCCACCTTGTCGGAGTGGAACTGCAGCGTCCCCGGATTTCAAGTGACAGCGGCTAGGCAAACTTTCTTACCTGTCTTCGGAATCCATGCGACTCAGCGGTTCACCGTCAGAGGAAGACATCTCCACACTCGCTCGCCTCTTGTCCCCCAGCGCCGCGTCTCCACCGCTCAGTTTATCGCCGTCCTCGCAAGTCGGTTTCTTGTCACACTCCTCCATACCCGAACACTGGCTCTCCTCGCCAGGCTCCTCTTTAGCATGTTTTTCCGTCACGCAGCCGACGTGCTCGCCATTGTCATCCGCAAAGTTCCGCTGCGGCTCTGGCGGTACCTCCTCGGAAGGTAGCTCCGCATCTCGGGGACAGGGTGTCGTCTCCTCCAGGTTGACCGCTTCTGGAGCGTCAATCGATGGCGGCTGCTCGCTCGCGGCCTGCACCGCCGCCTCGCCGGCCTCCGCCTTCAGGTCATCCATTTTCGGCTGCCCGCAGCCGGCTGGTTCCACTATTTCCGCTTCGGTTTTGCCGTCGTCCTCGGTTTTAGATTCATCCTCGACGGGAACAGAATTGTCGACAGTCACCGAAGGCGTCACCTCGGAGGTTGCAGACGCCATTTCCGTGGCAGCCATAACGCGCGATGCACTTTACGTGTCAAAATTGGACCCTCGGTGGAAGGGGGCGGGACTTCACATTAGACGTCCTATGATTGGACAACGCAGCCACATTAGTTTGGCATTTAAACGCTCCATGTATTACTGTCATTCTACAAACTACAGTTGTGGTTTTATTCTCCATTCCTTCCTAAACGCTGACCTACATTTGAAACCTAAATTGTAACTTTTGGTCCATGAATCAAATGTTTTTCAACTTATGTGCCGCAATGGAAAAGTAATCTGCCCAGGGCCTTCAGAAGCACTGCTGGCACATACCTGAACCCAAGTGAAAGTAAATATTCTGAATGTGAACACACTAACTCGAAAAGTGTTGTTAACAACTGTGCCAAACGAATGATTTAAAAGATCGCCAAGTTCATAAAATGAGGCTTCACGGCCACATCTCTAGCGATCTGCACACATTATTAGTATATTTAAAATGAGCAACTCTAATGAGTATCATGCTTTAAACATTAGATAAACATTGATTGATGATGTACATGGCACACTTGCGTGCTGTTGTATTGTATATTATTGATGGTTTATATTTTTGACATGATAGCAGTAGTATAAGTGTATGTATTACGTGTATTCGGTCTGCCGCACTGAAGGCCCATGTACAAAATGCACGTGCCCGTGACTGTCTTCCACATGTAGTAAATCATCAAACCTGACAATCATAATGAATTTCTGTGATGTCTCTTTTAAATACTCACAGGTAAGTTCGGTTACATTGAGTCAACTGAAACTTTGCAAAAAGGTAGATGGGTGGATGGACATTTAAATACAACTCTTGAATTGGATATTCATTGACTGTATGAGTGATATTTTTTACATTACGGCCGAGGAGGATGTTTGGTGTCAAGTGATAGATAAACAGCCTAAAAAAATAAAATTCAGACCAATTTTAATCACATTCTGCACGTTGAATGGAGGACCAGCATTTCGCTAGCCTCTGTGATCACACGAGGGCGACATTTCACATATTTTAACGTGTTGCATCTGGTTTCTGATGGGTTTGCTGCAATGGCGCCATGGAATTTGTGTATTCAGTTGTGTAAAAGTATTACCATCCGCTTTATTACGCTATTACAAGTTATTAAACATAACTTCAGCACATATCAGCATGGTTACCTTCCCCCTTGCCGTGTTCTTATGTTCACCTTGTGCTTGCATGGGGTTTCCTCCTACTTTTCCAAAACTTCAGTTTGATTTAAGATTAAATTGTTTATTGATATGAATGTGAGTGCGAATGATTGTTTGCCTAACATGCTCTGCGATTGATTGGCGACCAGTCCAGGGTGTTGCCCATATCCGGCCTAGATTCAGCTGAGATAGGCTTCTGTTCACTAACAAGTGAATGAGGACATGTGCTATAGAAAATGGATGGATGAAAATATATTTTCCATGTCTGACATCCTGCAGTCCTGATGACTCCACAGTTGGTAAGGGGAAAAAAACAGAACAGCAAACATTTTTTAAGAACAGAAACATTTATTTCATATGATATAAAACAGATGAGATATGAACATTTGTAAATTAAATTTAGTCTGTTACCACGTGCTGGATATATGCTCCCATCCTGGTGTTGCAAGATCATTATATACATAGTAAGCCTCTTAATTACACTTTGTACAACTGAGAAATAGGCAACCAGCATCCACAAACTTTTGAGTTAATTATTGCTCCTTTTTTTCTTTACATGTGCTAATCTTCTTTTAGTTCTCGGCCTACAAAACCTACATCATAAAATAGAGCCAAACGTAGATTGTTTTCATCTCTCTTTAAATATAACTCTCAGCAATTACAAAGAAACAAGGAAAGTCGAGAGAGACTTAAACCATAACATTCATACAACAGTTGTCAGTATTTTAACACGGAATGCAGGGTGTCATTTTAAATAATTACAATTTATGAGAAAAAGAATCGTATCAGTCTGCAGTAACAAAGTGGGGTTTCCCTTCATTGTTTTGTATATGCTCAACTTACCAAGCGCCCAAAAATGTTTCCCCAGTAAATGGTTAAATATGAATGCTTAAATAAAAACGGATCAACCAAAAGATTGAAGAATGCCTGTTAAACTCTATAAATAATTTCACAAAAGGGTAAAAAATTTCCAAGGTTAAGAACAAAATAAAAGCAATGTGGGAGTCCCGAAAAAATGAAATGTTATTGGTGGTGGTGGCCACATGGGGGTACTTCAGGTGTCACAGTGATCTCACCCACACACACACACACACACACACACACACACACACACACACACACACACAAGTCAGGTTAAGATTTCAGAGGCGCTTGTGGCCGTGGGAATGCGTCCACTGTTATTTTCCTTCATGTGTATGTTTTGACTGAGGCCAGAGCTTGTGCTGAGGAGAGAAAGAAAAGATAAAGTCAAACTTGATGAGGATGCAGGAGCATTTCGAAATGTCAGCTTCCCAGTTACTTTAAAAAGACATTATGTGACTAATGCTAAAAACGACAGTGAAGACACTTGAGCAGGGACAATGAGTGTGGACAAAAGACAGCAGGTGATGAAGGCCCTTACTGGTGCTACTACACACACATGAAGTGGGAGCCATCAGCGAGCTGAGGCGGGGTGTTAGGAGATGGCGAGAGGGTTGGGGAAGATGGCGACGGGCTTTTCACTGCAACAAAACACAGCAATATTTTCAACACCACAGCACCCCCCCAAAAAAGGGACACAACATGCTATGACAGCTTGAGACTAAACAGTCAAACAACATGCACATCACATCAACAACAAAATGTACAATTGCACTGCATTTTCAGTTGTTTTGCTGCATATAGCAGAACTATTGTTACTTTAAATGCATAAGTCACAAAATATTTTTTCTGAACAAAAATGACAAAAGCATTAAGACACGTTAATCAACCAGGTGTTGGGCTGGATACCGAAAGCTGCGAACATAAATCGTTAATCTAGCCTGATTTGAGCATTTTTCCTCTCCTCCTATCAATGTCAGCAAATGCCCGATTGACAAGTCTATGCTTCCAACTTCAATACTTTGGGTACCATCAGTAATATTTGAACTCACAAATGGCAAATATTTCCATTTCCAATCAAAAATGACTTTGACTGGTTGCAGGTGTCCCAATGCTTTTGTCCAGTCAAAGCTGGCAGTCAACCTGCAGTTAGGGGCTACTTTTCCATGAACACTTCAGCCACACCCAATGGGCTTCTTTTACCAGTTACAAAGATGAGCGATGGCAACTGTAGGCCAAAGCACACGTGAAAGAGCATCATGTGCGCCTAAGTGCCGAAGCTCTCTCCAGTTTCTATTTGTAGCTGACTGAACATTTGCTTCGCATCTGCATCCCTCGTGCATCTAAGGGAGATCCCCTTTACATCTTTAGCGTCTACTGCTTCCAGCACTAATCACAGCCATGGATCGGACCACGGCTCGGAAAACATCAATGACGGAGTGCCACTTTTAGTCATTGATGCGCAGACGCTTTCAAGTGGGCAGATGTGAAGCCACAGTCGTGCTAGGCTGAAGTGCTCGTTCAGGTCAAGCCAGCATATCGGCGCTGTCTTGTGAAAAACGCTTATCTCCATTTTTTTCAATTTTCTTATGTTTGCGTGAATGGTGTTTCTGTGTCACATTAACGTGAAAAAAAAAAAATTGGACATACGTGTTTTTCACAGGACAGCGACGATATACTGTATATTCAAATGGAAAATATTTTCTATATAGAAAACATGCATACATTAGTTGGTCTACTCCCACACTGTAACATTTAATTCAAATGTAATATGCAGTACATCCACCAGCCACAGATTTAGGTAAAACCTAAATAAACTAAATCAGACTCAAAATAAGGCTTTAAAAATGTTGTGCCTTTGACATATTTACTTTATTCATTTAATCATACTCGGTGTGTGTGGTTTTTTTCAATATATTATAAAGACCCCAATGTGTTGCAATACAATTTTATATACTTCAACCAGAATAAGGATTTTGTAAACTTTGCAGATTGATGCAAGTTTTAGCAGGTGTACATATGTGTATGGTGAGTGAACTGTTTTTCTACAACTTGTTAATAAAGTGGGATGAATATTGCATGGGGCAAAACAACATGCTTAATAACACAGAGGTACAGTAAACCCCCCGCCATCACGGTTTATGTTCCAGACCACCCACGAAATAATTGGAATCCGCGATATAGAAACACAATATTTAAATGCTTGTACCTGGTAAAGATGTTTTTGTATAAATGACGGCACGTATTTGACTTTTAGGTCTTTAAACGTACTTTTAAATAATACAAACATTTAAAAAAACATTTTAGAGGGAACAAGTGTGATGGCTAACATAAATATTGTACATGGCTACAGTGTACAGATCCATCTGTGTTTAGAGTAAACAAATATATTTTTTTCAAACTAACACACTTAATTCATCATCTCACAATGTGCATCAATAATTATGCCCACAGATGGATGTAAACCGAATCTACAGCCATCAATTTTTGTAGACATGAAAGGCAAAATGGGAGACGATTGGGACATATTGGAAATAATAACTTTCTAATCTCTTCAGCAAAAATGAGGCTGCTCTTAAAATACTCCGTTTCCACTCTTCTTTCAAATTCACGGCGTTAATTGCTACCTAGTGGCCAACTGAGGAGTTACACCAAAAAGAGACAAAAATTGAGTTGAAACTGGACAAAAAAACATCTGAAAAACAGTGGGACCGAAAACCCAGAACTAGTGATGGAGGGGTGTTGACTGTGTTGTTTTAAGGTATGATAAATGTGAGGATGATAATGAGACAACTAATATCCACTCATGATTCGACGCCCTCCTCCTCATGTCTTCTTTTGTTTGCAGCCTACCTGCAACCAGCTTGCTACGTTTGGAGGCCTCTGCTGCCAGCTCGTAAGAGATATTTATCATCTTCTCTTTCTCTTGGATGGTAATCTCCTCTTCAGTCTCCACTGGGCTTATCGCCACGGTAGGCATCGTGTTCTGCATGCTAGGGGACATGTGCAGTATGTGTTAAATGCACAACAACAATATGAAAGCAGATTGTGAAGGAAACGACAGGGTAACTTCTATGTCCAGGGATTGAATTCAAATTGAACAGAGGAATTTAAACTAATGTCCAACAGTTCAAGTAGAACGCTCCACAGTGATGAATTTTGTGTTTACCTGTTTTTGGCTATGAGAGCTTTGATGCGGTCAACTTTCCTCTGCTTGTCAGCTTCCTGTTCTGGGCTAAGTGCCTCCTCCGGGTCCGACTCCACGTAGCGTTCAGGTATCACCACTTTGTCAGGCACAGACAGCTGCAGCAAGCAGCGAGAGAGAGAGAGAGAGAGAAAGACCCACACATATGTGTGTCAATAATTTCCAAGCAGTTTTCTGTGAAGGTTCAAAAGTGCCAGAGTGATCCAGCCTTACTTCCCGAACCACATTGAAGCGGTCGGAGTTTGAGGCTTCTTTGAGACGTGCGATTTCCTCGGCGGGCGTCTCCTGCTCCCTCACCACCTCCTGCTGCCGGAGTGAGGCCTCTAGCTCCAGAATGTCTGTGCTCATCACCTCTTCTCTACGCCTCATTTGAGACTGCAAAATATTCAGGGCAGAACACATCACATGAAAGAGTCCAGGACTGATCCGCTGGTTTTATCGCATCGGTTTCTGTACCGTACCTGCACATTGCGTGAACGGTTGTCTTTAGTAAATGAATTGCTGCGGGACAGCGCGTTCTCCTCGCTGTTACCCCGAATGCGCACGCCCTTTTTCTTCTCCTTGAGGGCACCCTGCTGGTGGCGGCGAATCCTCTCCAGCTGCTCCTCCACGCTCATCCTGGGCCGACCGCTCTCTAGCGCACACAGCTGATGCTCCATGGCGCTGTGTGGACGCTCCTGTTCGCCGCACAATACCACCGTGAGCGTGAATGCACATTGTTGAGAGTATAAAAACTGTTTAGAATTATCATAAAGCATAATGGTCATGAACAAATACTGAGACAGAACCCTTCATCACACAATGAATTCATATCATTAGCGTAGTATTTTATCTCACAAACACTGGTGTTGAAGTAGCTGCACATTTGTTTGTATAAGAAGAAGGCAGTTTGCCCCGAGTCATGTAGGGGACATTGCAAATGTGGATGAAGGTCCTTTGGTCAGATGAGACCAAAGTTGAACTTTTTGGCCTAAAGGCAAAGCGCTACATGTGGTCGAAGTCCTGACCTATATCTCATTGGGCATCTGTGGCAAGACTTGAAAATTGCTATTCACAGGCACTCTCCAGCCAACCTGTCTGAGCTTGAGCTATTTTTTTTTTTTTTTTTGCAAAGAAGAAAGGAGAACATTTTCAGTGTTGAGATGTGAAAAACTGGTCGAGACATAATCCAAAAGACTTGTAGGTGTAATTGCAGCGTAAAGTGGCTCTACAAAGTATTGACCCAGGGGGGGTGGGGGGGGGGGGTAACGTAATAAAAATGAATATGCACATCAGATTTTTCACATTTTTATTTGTTTGATTAATCTCCGTTCCACTTTGCAATTATGAGCCATTTTATGTTGGTCAATCAAATAAAATCCAAATCAAACAAAAACAAATAAATAAACATTGAAGCTTGTGGTTGAAAGGTGGCAAAACGTGACAAAAATTCAAAGGGTGAGAATACTTTTTCAAGGCAATGTAGTTTGTATGATGGACCAGTTTACTGAGGTGTCTCTCAATACCTTTACTGGGTTAGGCATCATCTATTTTCTGAGCATGTAGTTCAGGTAACAAAAAATAGCCACAGTAATGGTGGTTAATGGGTCTTCAATGTCCACTCATGCAGAAGGGAATGAGTGCTTTGGAAGCATCCTGAATGAATGGCTGCTATGCACTGGCACGCTTCTACTGGCACAAGCATGTGCACTCACAAAGACCGGAGGGCCATTTAATGCCCGAGCATGAGAGAGGCTGACAATGTGAAGTTGTTCACTCTGTGCTCGGCGCCACGCTAGAGGGAGCTGCTAAATCTGGATTCCGTCCAGCGCTCCAGGTTGCTGCAGCTACTACCCAAGGGCCCGAGTTGAACTCTATGAGCAACTCTCTTACCCCTGTAGGCTATAACATTAACTAGAACAAAGCCTAGACAACGGGCAGCAGACAATTTACACAAGATGATCTATTTTCATTTGTGTAAAAAGCTGGTCTTCATTTTTTCAAACAGACATGTAGAAACAAACTGGGCAAGAAAAAAGCACACGCCCTGCCATGTGGCACACTAAATAACACAGTTGGTATATTTGATAGTGCGTGTGGGTGGAAACTGTATAAACCGAGCTCCTCATTCATTTTACAAGAGGCTGTTTTGGAGTGGGCTGGTCACACCCGGGCCATGTGGTGAGTGCCCTACTTGCCACACACAAGCTTTAAACCTTCAGCTTGATGACAACAACAGGCAGTTAAGAGGCCGTTATAAATCATCAAGTGGCACGGAAGCCCACAGAGGGGAAAAAAATCATTAGCAGAGCCAAAATTATTCAGTAATATTTTCTACTGCTTGATTTTGTGGATATAAAATATACGTAGGAAATAGCCAGTTATCCAGTAACAGTTTAAACATTTTGAGACTTACCATTCTGGAATCAGCCTTTTTACTCTTCCTTAGGGTAACGTATGAGGCGATGGAGGATGATTCAGGCACTGGGGACTTGGTTCTAGGTGGAACAATGCCTACTGGGTAGGACAGCCCTGGATAGCAGAAGAAGAGACGAATAGTGTGAGGCCAAAGTGCAAACATCCAAGTTTGAATACTGCAGTATAAACTTGTATAAACCGTCTGAAAATGAAAAAGTGTGGCAACATAAAGCTGGTATACAGCTGAGTAAATAGAAAATTAATAGTCATATTTGGTTTCTATTTTGTGTCCAATGTACAAAATACCACGGTTCCCATGGTATCATCTATCTTAAATGTTGCTGACTCAGCTTGTCATTAGAAGGCCTGACCTTGTTTTTATCCTTGTTTTCAAGAACTGCTTGTGTAAAAACAATGACAACACTAAGAAGTGGCAGTAAGACTTGTTTTTTAGGCCAAATGTCATTTTCTTAACATGGTTGCTGCCTTCGGCCTTATGTGTGTCGTTATACAGTACTGTAACCTTTGTTTGCAGGATGGTCAGATGAGTGTTCAGCCCTGTCCTCTCCGTTGCTCTCATCCACTTCAGCCACTGTGGTGAGCTCTGGTTCACTTTTGTACAGTCGGTAGTCTGGCCCCTGTCAATGAATTTTAAACGGCTGCGTCAACACATATTGAGAGTGCAGAAACGTTATCAAAGTCACGACAAGCTTCCAAAACAAAGAGAAAATGTTTTTTTCTCCCATGGAATGGCTTCCAAGACAAGGGCCGACTGAAATCCCTGACGATGCTCTGGTTTTAGAGAGCCATTTGAACAGTCTTGCATAGAATTTACAAGAAACAATTCCATGTTGTATAAGATGGGCAAAATGTTGTACAGCAGCCTGCAAACACATTCAAACAAGGATGAGTTGCAACCAATGAGAATGCTGAGATGTCAACGTTACTGAAAAAGAAAGCTGCAACACACTGAAAACGCATGTTTCCTTAGACTTAATCCAAACCAAAAATATGAAATTATGACATTTAAAAAAAAAAAAAAAAAAAAGGGATGATATTCAATAAAAATCTGCACAGCAAGCAGTGACACAGCTGGAGGCAAAGTCAGCGGGTCAACAAGCTTACGCTGTGTGTGCCATTCTTCTGATTGGTCTTCCTGTCCTCCGTTCTGTGGAGGGATGCTGAGCGGACTCCGACATAAGAGGGAATTGCGGGGGGGTTGGGCTCATATGACTGGGGTAAAGGTGGCCGTGGGGGTACCGAGTCCTCCTCCTGGGGGATTATACAAGGCATGACAGGAAGCAAGGTGACACAGGACGCCGCCATGCACGGTTGACCTCCATCTGGCCCAGGCTCCTTTCATTAAGTGACGAGAACTTCACATTCTCTTGTTGTGTGACCGACACTGCCATCATACACACTCGGGCGCTCATTTGAGATTTTTCATAATCGATCACGATTAATCGTATTTTTCAACAACATTTTTTTACGAAGCTTGGAATAGATATTTACTTAAGTAAAATCTTGGAATTAATGTGGAAAAAAATTAAAAGTATATTTCGATTCAAAGACTGTTGGAAAAAGTGTGAAAATTATTTTGGATTACTCCAATGAGCCGTCAAGCAACTTTTTAAAGTAAAATTACGTAAAATTCCATCTTTGCGAAAGGGACTCTCCTCCAAGTTTGGCTGCAAAGTGAGCAAAAGTCAGCTGCCACAGGAAGCAAATAAAACTGAGTTAACTGAGTTAATTTTTTTAACTATATAATTTTACTGGCTGGTCCTTACAATGATGTTCTGTTCCTATTGCTGCAAGGTCATTTGAATTCATACACAAGTTGGAACTTGCTTTGGTCAATAGTTAACACAATAGTAACGTCAAAATAAGCGTAAATTTGTATTGAAACATTTCAAGTGCATAAATATAAAACAACAAATTGAGTGTGTCTTCATGATGTCTTCTCATCCTGCTGCGCACACTAGTTAACTGAACGCCGTATTAAAACCTCAATGTCATGTTGGGACAATTGTAAACTGAGGAATCCTTGTTTATTACATGAAATTTATCATGAATACAAAATGTGAGCTGTTGAATTTTATTTTCGTAGTGGTTCACCTCTGTTTTCTGCATGAAGTTGGGCCCATACAAGGCCATAGAGCCATCAGCATTTCTCTGTTCTTTATGTTTATTGAGGACCTCCATTACATCTTGGATCCGCCACAGCTCTTTCTGGATGCGCACATGCTGCTGACTGGGAGGTTCGGTCTGTGACAACAGCGAGAAAATATTAGGCCAGAATTGGGCCCAGCAGCTGAGTAAAATGGGAACAAGGTTATTGATTGTTATTTATTGATTTTTTTATTGTTTTTATTTTTTAAAATGTTTTGCTTTGAATGTTTTAAAGCACTTTGAGTTGCATTTTTATCTATGAAAAGTGCTATATAAATAAAATGTGATTGATTGATTGATTTATTGATTTATTGATTGATTGAAGGAAAAAAAAATGCATGAAGTTGTAGTTTTACAATCTGTCAGCATGACTGATTGCGTGACACGGTACTTGATAAGATGTCGAAGCTCCCATTTGGACCTCACTTCCTAATTAGCAAGTGAACTCAGTCATGTTGAGCCAAGAATAAATGTGATGAGGGAAAAGACAAAATACTCTATCATCACTCCACTCATCAAGTGTAGTAGCTTTTTAAGTTACATCTGTTGATGCTGGTGTTGGAACATAGAATTTATTTAGCAGAACAAAGCAGGGAAGCTTCAGTCAGATTAATCCTACCTGAGGACTTCCCAGTGCTTCGAGCTGCTCCAGCAGGTTGCTCTTGGCCAGAATTACAGCTCCTTCTAGGTGGTCATACTCGCGCCAGGACCGCTCCAACTCCTGGTTCGGTAAAGACAAACAATGTCTTTTCCCCCCCCTCACATTTGAAAGGATTTAGGATGGCATGGATGATCTTACTGTTGTGACCCGGGAGAGCTCTCTGCAGGTGCCGAGCAAGCCGTTCTGCAGTAAGTCTCTCTGCTGGATGACACTCTGCATGGCGGCCGGGTTGTCTGAGCCCAATTCTATCTCCTGGCTGGCTGACAGCAGAGCTGTCTCCAGTGTGTGCTGCAGGAAGACACCATTTATCAATTACCGGTACACGATCTGCCTTGTTGATGAGCTATATTTGGAAAAGCTGGACTGTAACGGAACATTTTTTTATGAGCGGGCATTATTGTACATTGCATTTCAAGCAGTATGCCAACATCTTATTCAGTACATATTTAGAACAATGTACAAAATGTGCTCTTCAATAAGCAAACACTGCTCACATGCACGTTAAACGTGATGAATATGCAACAGAATGAAATACTGTTTATTTTACACATGAAACCTTTTGGATGTCATTGACAGCAACTCTACGTTGTATGTCTACATCCAATTTGCATTTGCTCTCAGAAGTCACCTCTTCCACACCACACTGATCCAATAGAACATATAGTCCGATATGTCAAGGGTTTTGCATAAATTGATGTTTGGAATTTTTTCATTTCCCAATTTTGTTCAAGTAAAGCATTACATTGAAAATAATTCCACTTCTCTCTATTTGCCTTGATGCTACGCCTTTAGCATTGGACAAAAAGACCGACAGAACCTTCTCTTTCTTATAACTGAAAAAAAAGCAATATTGAGTCATTCAGTGGTGAGTCACCTTCTCTCTGTACAGCTGCTGAAGGTTGTCCTCGTGTGTCCTCACCACTTTATCCTGCTCGCACAATCGGCTAAGTTTGGTCTGAGGGGAAAACAATACAAAGGTGGTAACCCTCGATGTGTAGCTGAACATGGCATGTCATTAGGGAGTAAAACTGAGCATACATCAATGTCCCCCTCTTCTGGCACGTAGGTGTGTTCTCTGGGGTCTTCTGGACTTAGCTGTTAAGTAAAACAGAGCATTAGTCACAGAGTTGTATCATGCAGTAGGCATTATTGTCTAAAATGCCAATGCAACATTATTAGTAGTCTCATTGAGCCGCATATTTGTATTGATAGGAGCTCATATTTTGGTGAATGGGACGTTACTGACTGAATAAGGGTGAAAAAACATTTTGTCGTTGGACGATTCTTATGTTGTACTATGGACAGCCATTTGTCTCGCTCAGCACAACACAACCATGGTTTATTAGAAACACACGGTGATTGGCATGTTGACAATCCTGTTTACTAACCCGAAAATACAGTGTTGATCCAAGGAATACGTTTGTGTTCTTTGTTTAGTGAGCATATGTGCTTATACAGTATTCTAAAAACAGGTGTGACATCAGGTTGGTCAACTGGTGATGGCATGAGAAATAACAAATGGTGAGGAGTGAAGAGAAGTTAAATAGAGCTTTTGTGTTGTTCATTCATCCACTATAAACAATAGCCAATTTTCTATTCACATTTAGGTGCAACTGTCATGTACTCATTTAAACATATATACAGCACAGATACTGATAAAATCGGAAATTTGTCATGTCAAATTCCAAGAGTGTTCCAATCAATCCACTATGCTGGCTGAGTGAGTTCAAACTCCAAAATAAGTTAACATTTCCCAATATTTCAAATTAACTCCACACGAATATTTCCGCTACTGTAGTTCACAGTATTCACTTGGTTGGATCACGTGGCAGACAAACCAGGATGTGAGAATATTCCTGCTAGAACATGCAGACTGTCACATGAAGTGGCGGGTTGCAGTGTGACAAAGAGTGACAAACTGTGAGCAGCTGAACAGGTGACAATGCAGCTGTTGGCTAGGATACTTTGCTAATGAATGCAGACTGGGTGAGAGACAAGGCGTTGTGGCTCTATTTAGCTTTGGTGATCAGCCCTCCCAATCTGTTCGGACACGCCAACACACTGAGACTGATTTTCCCCCCATAACAGGGACTTCTAAATTTAACTGTAACCAGCCCACAAATGACCCAGACAATGGCGAAGACCACATTATACTTCTCTTTTCCAAGTCATGTTCTTATTGCCATGACTTCTCAACATGACAACAGTCAAAGCAATGAATGGGTTGGCACTGGCAGTACAAAATAATACAGAGAGACCAATCTTCATTTTGTCATGAGGACTTGGGACACTGAAGGCGGAGTGTTGCAAAAGACTAAAAAAAAAAAAAAAAAAACATTTAAAAACAGCCAACGTGAGGATGAGGCGGAGCACAGCCTTAAGTTGGCCTTACTTGCTGGTAAAGTTGAGGCCTTGGGGCCGAGTTCTCAATCAAACAGTGAGTCATGATGATTAAAGGGTCATTTTCCTTCATCTAGTCCAGCGTGAAGAGGAGCAGTAGAGTCAGTTTACAGTAATGCTGCACTTCAAACATAACACTTACAAAGCCGTTGATTGCTATATACTTTTATATACGATTTACATTTGTCATGAAATCAGACTCACATTCATTCATCCAGAGGAAATAGGGATGGATACAGCACCACAAAATGAAGCTTATCAGCAGGAAGACATTCTTCCGCAGACAATGAGGGATAGTATAAAGCTACACATCTAGATTATGATAAGCTTTAATGCATTATTTAAATGATTCTATGTATAACAATGCTGTCTGGAAATTCTCTGTCCCCACTTATCAGGATTTTGACTTTTTAAACATAGATTCTTCTTGTTTTCATGCATGTCCTGTTATACTGTTAGCATGTAGCCAAACAACCAATAAACTATGTTTTATTATGCCATGTTCATAAACAATCCTTTATAAAGACAATTTAAGTATTTAAGGGTCACATTTGTCTGTCAACTGACCAACATATTTAGCTGACTTAACTCCATTAGTACAGACTTGACACTGAGTATACAGCCATAATAAAGTGCAGACAGCGTTATCAGAATAACGACAAAAGGTTTAAGACAAAAACAAAAAAAAAAGCAAGGGCCATGCAACCATGCATTACCCCACCTGATTGTCCAAATACATTATAGTCCTTTGGAGATGATGGGACAGTGCATCGTTCTAGTGTCAGCAGCAAGAAGAGGAAGAAGAAGAATATGGATACCAAATGAGGGGAATTCTGTATCCCTTTTTCAGTCACATTTTAAAGAATGTCATCATGTACACATTGGGACGGCCAAATAAAGGAGGAGGGAAGGTACAGTTCAGGAGAAGAAAGTAGAGACGGGGTATACTCTACAGAATAAATTGACTTCAGTCACTATGGCACACTACAGCTGGGCTGAGCTTGTGACACAGCAGTTTAAAGTGGCTGGAACAATTAGTCGGAAGTGATGGATGGCAGACCGTCACCCCCACACCCTGCTGACCTAAAACATCCAAATCTCTAGTCTGACATCTTAAAGGAGACTTAGGAATGAGAGGGAATCCTGATTTTACTGTATAACGTGCGGCAGTCACCCAAACCACTCGAAGCTTGCCAATGGCTTTAAGTTTCGTTCTGTCTGGACTCTTTAAAGATGTAAAACAACTTAATCAGCTAGTGCTTGCCCACTAAACTGAATCCAATGTTTGATTAGATTTTGAAGCCGAGTAGCTGATGTCCCCTATCAATAAAAACAGGCCTTGTTATATATCAGGATGGATAGCTGAGGTGGGGGATGGATGGCATACACACCACACAATAACTAACATGCCTCCATAGGACGTATCTTTGGGGCGGAAGGTGGGGGAGGGGGGCTGACCTTTGGGTTGTCGCCATCCATGTTAAGTTGCGTATGCTGTGCTAGAGTGTGCTCCCGGACACTGTTTAGCTCTGCCTGCTGCCGACGCAGTTTTATCAGAAGCAAAGTCAGTTCCTCGGGCTGCAAAGGAGGTGAGGTTGTGGGACGCGTAACAGCCATTATCAAGCAGGGACATCGTAGTGGGAGGAGGAAAAAGGAGAGAACACACCAGGATAGGAGATGCATCAATGCTCCCAGGTCGTGACTTTTCATGCAGATCACAACAATGAGATTAGCCAAGGTGTTGGCAGCATGCAAACTCCCAACTTGCACCAGAGACAGAGGAGCCGTTTCGCATTGATAACAGAAAGAAGTTCGCACATCAGCAGCACTGACTTTGACATACATTCCTGAGCTGGCTTAGAGAGTTGAGACTGACAGCGTTTTTAAATCTCTGCTAGCGCGAAGCGACTCTGAAGAGTGACTAAAGTAGGCATAGACTTAATCCGATCACTTGCAGAAAGGAGAACTCTGTCTGATTTTGACTCCATCTTGGGATTTTGTCTGTCCAAGGTCATCTTGGACAGAAGTCACATGCAGTCAGTCAAAGAAGGGTATAATTGTTTAGACAAAAAAAAAAAAAAAATCAAAACAACCCAGCCCTAACAGAACATAGTATATAATAATACATTTTGAAATCTTACTCACACATCGCTAACATGCCAATTAAAACTACAGGAAGACTTACACTTTTGCCTTGGAGAGACTTGGCAGTGATAGTCTGGACTGGAACCCCGGCAGGCATTGACCTCCTATCAGGTGCATAGGCATACTGAAAAAGACAGGCAATGCATTCATATCCTAAGTTATTTTCCTTCTCATGTAAGAGTTCGATTTACTCAAACAATACAACAGTGTGTAGACATTTGCCAATGCGCCAGCATTGAAAACGTTTGACTAAATGACAATAGCTAGCTAGGATTTCTATGGTGAAAAGCAGGTATATTTACATCCTGATCCAGAATATCTTCTGCAAACATCTAACCATGAAAATTCCTCGAGTGACTAAAGTAGTGGTTCTTAATTAACGTTTTGTCAACCTTGTCCCCCCTGGGAAATATTGTTTGGGCCAACGCAAAGCATTTTTGGATGGGAAATTTAAACAGTGTGTGGTGCCATCACTCTATTGGTAGAGGTATCCCCAGAACCTTTTGTAAATAAAAATATTGAACTTTAGAAAAAAGAAAAATAGTTATGAATAATGAATGTTCACAAAATAATTAACATTGAAATCATAGTACAGATGTGTTCTCAAAAAGAAATCATTAACTTAATTCTACATAAACGCAGAAACTGAAATCAAACAACAACAAAAAAATTAAAATATTTATTTTATAATTAAAAATAACACACTATCAACTGCCATCACTGAATATTGCATTGTTGCACTAAACTGAGTGTTTTTGCGTTTAGTGAGACATATTAGTGAGACACTTGGGCTTGTGCTTCACTGAGGAACTTGGTCATTCATGGTGGCAGGGAGGCAACTGCTATGATCAAGCTTCTTTTTTTCCCCCAATCAATGCTATTTTTTTTTTTGAATATATTTTAAAATCTCACGTACCCCCATTTGAGAATCACTGGACCAAAGGATTAAATAATACAGATTGTCCTCTTTGTACCTCAACTGTTTAAGACATAAATTAATCGGTCCCACACACTTGACATATCTTTATTAACTGACTGATTACTGGACTCTAAAAACAGTTGGGTTAAAAATAACAAAATTTTGGGGCAAAATGGACTCATGCACTAATTGGGTCAATTTGACCCAACTTGTTTTTGCAGAAAACAACCCAAAAAGGGTAGTTTTGTAGAAAACAAGCCCAAAAATAGGGCTGTTTTGTACAAAACAACGCAACAAATTGGGTCAGATTGACCCAATTAGTGGATCTGTCCATTTTTGACCCAAAATGGTGTTATTTTTAAACCAACAGTTTTTAGAGTGAGTGCATAGATTTTTATTTTTTGGAGAGAGCGCCATAAGAGAGCCGTAATATTCCCTGATATAGTAATTAATTGAAATTGTGGCACTCTCTGTGACATTTTCACATCTGAATTTAATGTGAACATGCCTGGAAGAGTATCAACTAAAAACACGATAGTAAATATCAGAAATTGTTGACTGCAAAGAATCAACTCACATTAACGAAACAACCCTGGGGGAGAAAGTAAATGGTAATTAAAAGTTGTGCTACACAGGTGAACGCCTCATTTACTGCTTGACTAACCTTAGGTATTTGGTGCCTCTGCCGCCTGTCCATACTCATGTCTCTTTGGTAGATGGGGGAAGCAATCTCGGACCGGGCGCTGCTCATGTTGTACGATCGTGGCTGAGAGTAACCGCCATACATTGACAGGGAACCGTGGGAGGGCGAGGGTGGGATGGAGTAGGTCGGCGCAGCGTGCTCTGAAAGGTTGATCATGGTTTTGGGGCTGGCCATATGGCCATACATCCCCGGCGGTCTGGTGTAGGCCTGTCGTTGCTGCCACTCAAACAGCTGCCACATGGTGTCAGAGCGCACAGACCGGCGCTTGTCGGCCATGGGGGGACCCAAGGCTTGGTCGTACAACGACGGCGACATGCTGCAGATGCTGTCCCTCTGTGCCATGCTATTTCTGGGCATGCTGCGGTAACCGTCGCCATAATGAGGCACATGGGGCATCCGATGGTTTGGCATGTTTCTTGGGAGTGTCTGGTACGATGTGACGCTGTGGAAGGAAAATAAGTGGTCAAATCATGAACTAACGAGTTGCTTTCATTCAAGCATAATTTTTTGGGGTATTTTTTCATAATAGCAATAAACCAAAACAAATAGAGCCGTTTTTTGTTTTTTTTGTAGACATAAATAATTAGGATCCTAAAGTGAAAATATGAAACACATGGCTCAGTTTTTATGGTATCTGTAGTCAATTTAAGCACAAGATGAAAAACATACTTTGTTTTACATTAAGTGGGTGGGCCCCACCGAAAAAAAAAAACACTTGTGTTTTCTTGGAAAAAAAAAACCACTCGTGTTTTCTTGGAAAAGAAAGAAACCTAAACGTATCACAGCCAAATGGCCTCCCAGAATATTAGAAGAGTTAGGTGCAGTGCAATGGATGAAGTGCGACTCAGACATTTAGCCATTAAGTGAACAATGATGTTGCGATTGGCTGGCAACCAATTCGGGGTGTCCCCCCGCCTATTGCTCGTTGATAGCTGGGATAGGCTCCAGCACGTCCGCGATCCTTGTGAGGATACGCGGTTAGGATAATGGATGGATGGATGAACAATGATGTACCTATGCAGAGTGGCTTCAACTGCTTCAAAGCAAAAAAAAAATACAGTAAATAACCACACAGAAATCCGTGGCAAAAAGCAAACCAACTAACGGCATATTTTCTCTTTGACCTGGTGATGTCTACCACTCGTCTGTAATGAACTGAGAGTTGTTTGAATCCTGCCTATCTGCAGATAGCTACGATATTCACTGACAATTATTCATCTTGTTCAGGGGCCTGCTGATGATTATTATCAGAAAGCAAATAAAATGCAAACGGCACATACGTTTCTTTTGGACATTACTATCTCGGGTTAATGGAATTTGACTGACCAGCAACCAAAAAGGTTTTGTGTTTCCATTTCCATGTGTATTTAGTCAGTAAACAGAAATCCAAAAGAACACCACTGGACATACTACACTTTTCAGAAACAACAAAACATTGCTTAACACGGGTTCAAATTCAGTACAGCTGGCAATGAGAAGGTTTCCATTCAAACTTCCTGTCAGAACTTGGCATTAGTGCATACTGGTCTGTAACACTTAGTGAGATTAAAGAAAGCACAGGCAACTTAGAAACTATTCAGTATTTCAGAGGACAAGCCTTTTAAGTCAAATGTGGTAAAAACACTGAGATACAGAAAGTGGGAAGACGCATCGAGAAAATTATTTGGAAATCTTCTGTGGTTGCTGTTGCAGAGACCCCCTCGCTCAGGCTGTCATTTTGTTACAATGTTATTTAATTACATACACTCAGTCAGCACTGTATTAATGCAACTAAATCAAACAAACCTCCTGGTGTCATCATCTGGGGTGCGTCCTCTTTGTGTGCGAACCCACTGCTCCAGTTGCTGCATGGAGCTTGTCCTACTCAAAGTCCGCTCCGGCTCGTAGTTTGTACTTCGCTGGGGGGGGACTCCAGAGTTGTCAGCTGGGCTGGGTTCACCAGCTCCATTGATTTGGGGACCCTGGTGTGAGCCATCAATCTCTGTCGGGGTCCGTGGCATTGCGAGCTTGACCGTGACCGCCGCTGCTTGGGCTGGCTGCATTTTGATACTGTTGATCTTGGTGAGGGGGCGATTGGGGTCGGCGCCATCTTTCTGGAAGCCATAGCGCTCGGCATCTCGCTGCTTCCTGTCCTCTTCCGACATGTGCTCACGGTCCGCCTCCCGGTTGCGCTCGTTGTTCTCAATTTCGGGTTGTGTTAACGGTGGTCTGTGATTGGCCACGTGATTAACGTCCTGAGGACCACACTGTTCCACTTTTAGCTTGTCCAACCTGATAATGACAGTCAAAGGAACAAATACCGATGAGCTCACCTGCACCAATACATGATAACAGACATCTGTATTACCTGGTCCCTAATTTGGTTTGATCAAAAGCAGCCGTTTTACATTAGAAAAATCTCACAGCACACCACCAAATAATGATGGCCTCATCTCAAAGGGCACTTCTGAGAGATCTGGGTCTGTTCAAATGAACACAAAGCTGCTCGCAGAAAGCCATGACTTATTCTGTTGTTTGTATGGCATCAGATTTAGTGTACCTTCTACCATCAAATGGAAGAGGGTTAGATTTTCCTGCCTGTATCTATCATTGTCAAAGATAGATGAACAAAGATAGATTTGTCATTAATAAATTATCCAATAAGCATTATTCCTGCTGCACCGCTGATGATCTCTCAAGGCATACTACAGTTGTGTGCCATGGCACCCTGGTTGGGATTTACTGAGGTTTACCATTATACCACCAATATATTGTAACGGTAATGCACAGTTACCTTTGAAAACTTTGCTATTGCTTTAAAACAAAGAGAAAGTACAAAGACAAGGTGCACAATCATTCTTTCGGCTGTCCGAGGAGACGAGGTGTGTAAAATGGAACGAGATATCTCCAGTAAAAAAATAAATAAAAATAAGTAAAGGCATGTCTTAAAAGGTAGTGCTCAGCAGCTAGAAATCCATTTACAGCTCTCTACAAATCTCTGGTTCTTTGGGAGGACTCTGGAGGTAATTGACACCGTCGCTCCTTGGCCTGAGATGGACTCAAGGTCATCGCTTCAATGATGAGCAAATTCCTCTTATCAGACGGGTTTACTGGGTCAGCAACAAGAGAGCATTTGGAGGGGCATTCCTTTAGAGATTGCGCTTGAACCCATTTAAACAGCTACCACAGTCGCATAATGTCTTGTAAAGCCTTAACATACCTCTACCTGAAAGCACATGGAGCCCATAAAAAAAAAAAAATCAAAAGTGTACAGTAATCCTGCACTTACTACACAGTAGTGTCGCTGTACTCGACAGCATCACACTTTTCACAGTGCCATTCAGTGGATTTTAGGTTCTGCAGCACTGCATAGCCACAAAGCATTTTATCATTACGCCTCTGCTCACCCATGCTTAAAGGGCATTACAGAGGCAGGCCGCTAAATAACATTTAACACAAAATGGCAAAGTCTATCATCTCTCCTGATGAGTGAGCAAAACTATGCCCAACATTGTATGTACTGCACACTGCATTGATATGCATAAAGCACACAACATTTGTTTGGATGCTGCCGCTCAACTGAAATGGCCCATACAGTTAAGTGACCTTTAAGGTCAAGGCTTCTTTACCAAACACGGGAAATAGAAAAGCCAAATGTCTGTGTTCATCTGTTGCCATCTCACAATAAGATTACAGCACACATGCATTCCACTAAAGGAGGAAATACTCCAAAGGAACAAAAATGAGCAAAAAAAAAAAAAACCCTCTACAGTAGTATATTATAACTTTTGCATGTATAGTGTAATGAATGGTGTCTTACAAACCTTTTGACAGGGTCAGAATGCACAAGCGCAGCATCGGTCATCACTTTCATCCAGGACTCCATCTCTTTGGCCGTGTCAGTGCAAAAGTAGTACGTCCGCATGTTGGGATGTGTTGCCTGCATGACAAGTTTCTGAAAAGGACAATTGAAATTTTGAAAACGCTGCACTTATTGAACTAAACAATGACTTAGTAACTGGGAAAGAGAAATGGCAATGAGCACATAACAATCCAACCCATCTCACAAGATTAGAGCAGTAGATCTGCCACAGTAAAATTATACTTACTGGGTCGTGAATCTTATTGAAGACATGTTGCTACATGGTCCAAATGATGCCTCCCAGCCAGAAAAGCAACACATTCAAGTGTGACAGACAAAAAGAATGGTTATTGGACAACTCCAATATACTGTTTACAAGTTTATGGGAAAAAAATACCTCACTTAACCCAGTACATTATACAGAAGATTCAGAGAAAAAAAAAGGCAGCCTGTCACGTCCTCTTCTTGCATTTCCCGAGTTACCTCAACTGCCTCTCTTAAAGCATGTGACAAGGTTGGAAAAGACGTGGGCTGTGTGGTAAGAGCCCTTCCACAGACTCCTTGGTGTCTGTGCATAGTTGTGCTTGGCAGGAGAAGTTGTTGACTTTCAGGGTTTAGGAAGGACCCAAAATCCTAACTGTACACACTACTGTGAACCCATTTAATGTGACCACTGCCCTGAAGCAGTGGGGCTTTTCCGTATATCTTAATGTTTTGGTTCGCAATGGACATTACATTCCTGCGCTCATAATAAATGTAAATTATCAATAAAGGACTTGTTGCCACTTTCTGTGTACCTGCAATCACACCAAAGTACATTTTGGCGGGTCCTCGTTCATTTTTGCTTCACTTCCGAAATATTGTTTGTTTTCCTCAAGCACTCATTTATGTGATGGTAAAAGCACTGACCTTGAAGGCATACTTTCTGGTGATGTGATCATCAACGGACAGCATGGATACATGGAAGCTTGGAAGGAGGATGCTGCCAAGTATCCCCTCCTCTTTTTCATCTGCAAGGCAAAGATGGTGCGTTTGAACATTTTGGCAGAATGGCTGTTTTGATCAATTTAAGGGTACACCAAATTTGCCCAATCTGCACATTGCAGTTACATTCTGCAGTTTGTGGAAAAGATGAGCATTGATTCAAAGTTCCACACAGCTCTAATCCTCATTAAATTTGCAGACGTGGCTCCATATTGACAATAGAGTGCTCTCCACGGGGAGGATTACATTGAGCTCTGCGTTTTAAGCAAGAACCTAACCTCCCATCTTGATACTTGCGATACCTAAAGTGTGCAGGAAAACCAAACAAATCAGCACATTTGAGTTACCATTTACTTGGCCTGTTAAATAAATGAAGTGATCTGGGAAATGTATTTACCCTATAGTGTTTTTTTCTTCTTCAAGCAAAACACTTGAAATTGAGAAAAACGATTTTTGGAAAACAACTGATCTCTACTTGGTTTCTGGCAGTGTAGAAACATTAGCGTATTTGACAACATTGTAAAATCAAATTTCTTTCAAACATATATGGACATATATTTACAGGCCATAAGCTGATACTGTGCAAGATCCAGATTCAAGTTGAATTGGCTGATAAACATGAACGAGAGCGGCTGTTTTTGGTTTGATGACAGCAGAGATCATGACTACACTCGCTACCCACTCTCTGCTGATGAATACAATTTCTCAACATGCCCATCTGTGTAAATCCTTTGGGGTCGGTGCTTCTGCCTATGGCTTTTGTCAGTCAGTGGGCGGAAAGAAGGCAACGGCGCTGTCAGACAGCAGAAACAACACAGACTTGATGTCATCCCGATTAGCAGAATGACCGGGTCTGCATTAATTGAGCAAGCCGAATCAGCATCACTGGAATAGGAATTTCTGTTTATGCGTTGTCTAACAGGATTCGTACAACATACAAGCTGGGATCAAGGAGATTCGACAGAATAACTAATCCAAACTAACCTATTTATTATATTTTCAACAGGACTGAAAGATTTTGAAAAATAATCTAATTGTATTTTATTTTTCACCCCCTGAATATTGCATGTATTTTTTTAACAAGTGCTAGCAATAAATTAGTCTACGACAATAAACAATATCAGATTTATAGGTAAATGATTAGGTTTCATAGGTTAGTCTTACACGAAAATAAAGTTAAATGAACCATTCATTAGAATGAAAGCCTGCGATTGGCTGGATCCTGATTCAGGGTGTTCCCCGCCTACTGCCCAAAGACAGCTGGGATAGGCTCCAGCACCCCCGCGACCCTCGTGAGGATAAGCGGTTTGATAATGGATGCACAGTTTATTTATTTACCGATACTTCAATTAAGAGTTATTAACTTACATGTGGACGGCACTTTAGCACTGAACTTCAACACACAAATAAATAAAATATACATATATACAGTATATAAAATAAAGCCTACCGACAGACTGAAATTAAGCAGCCCCCTCAAATTGCAGCCTTTGAATGAATGAAATTTTCAACAGGTGTGAAAATCACATAACAGCTCAACTGACAAAAAATTCACTAAAGTAAAAATACAAATATATTGTACATATTCGAGGAGGAGTTAGAAGTAAAACTGTTTTACCCCTACTCCTTCCTTATAGCCCTATATATCTTTTTACAATATAGTACTATAGTATTATGGCAAATAATAATTGGTAAGAAATATTGCTATACTGTATAAACACATCCTTATTCCCCTATACGCCGATACTTATAGTTACCATTGCAAGTTGTCATTCTAAATTGTTTACAATTTGAAAATTGCTTTCAACAATATTGCGATGTCCATTTGCTTTAAATTAATTGTTCAGCTCTATTTTCTAATTTAGAAGCTCGAAATGAATCACTCATTCCAACAGTGTCAATATTTGAGACATGCCAATACTGTGTAATGGTGACTCAACATCAGCATCAACATCTTTCATATCGACAGATTAGGAGTCGAATTAGCCAGGATGAGAAACATCTATCTGGATCTGCACCCATTGATTAAGTAGTAAGTAGCCACTGTGCTAACAAAGTTATTCAAAAAATGTGATCAAAACCTAATCTTGGCAGAGCTAGGGCGCACACTTTTTGGTAGATTGTTAAATTACAAGTGTGTCAGTTGATGTTGTCAGGAATATATGAGGATTTAGGAGAGGGGAACCACACTGTGAGAGGAGCCTGCCTGATTCCTGGAAACTTGTTTCACAACTCTAAATCTGTGTGAATGAAACACATTTTCCAGCTTAGCTTCTTTTGTCAAAACCAAGTTTGGTCGGCATAATCCAAGCCATGTTTCTTACATACCCATTCCAACTGTCTCTTTGGGTCTTGTACAAGCACACAGATTGAGTCCGGCTAAAAGGAAGTCGCCAAGGGCATGGCTTAAGGCTAGGCAGCATTTTTGAGAGCCTTGCTAAGAGCACAGTTGTCGCAAGCAGTAGCATTGAAAGATGCTTTTAGTTGGAATGACTCACCTCTGTAATAGAAGAGACACAAGTCTGACAGCACAAACCACCTCTTTTTCCACAGCTTCATCCCTGTGCTGTCCTGCAAAGACACCAGGAGAATAGGATACGTCGTTAGCTACCAACAAAAAATGAATGATTCAATTGAAGAGGACATTTAAGGTTCTTAATTAAATAGGATGGGATATGAGCCATTTCACTACATTTTCTTGATTGATAATGTGGAAAATGAATGACAGGATTTTAACATTTTAGGGGGGGGGTTTATAGGTAGAATTGTTTACTGAATGGTCTGAAATCCTGTTTCAATACTACTGATAAGTGTTTGAGTATTAAAAAGGTAAAATTACAGAGTTTTCAAAAAAAATTCGAAACTTTTGGTCAAAGTCTCGACAAGATATTTGACAATGCGCTCTGTCAAGCTGTTCATAAAATGCTCGGACCTTAGACATCGTTCACACACCACTTTAACTAGACTGAATTCAAAAACAAGTATTTCACTGTCCCCTCATGGGGGAATTTAAATGCCCCCAACGGATCTGCTGAGGGGTTTGACTGTTTCCTAAAGCAAGGACTTCTCAATTTCACAGAGGGAGGAAAATAAGCGAAAATCCAGCTTTTATTCAGGGTAGCAGAATTGGGAGTCCATGGTTGATCTCCATCACCCTGACTGAGCTCCCAAATAAACAGCAGTTGGCAGCTGAACCAAAGAAAGCCTTCGTGCATTGAAAGGACGTTACCGGGAGGCTGCAATCAAAGCTAAATGAGTCTGCCACTTAGGGTGCCTGAGAGTCCTGTCTGGCAAACAAGCACCTCAAGCATTCCCTTTTCACCCCGCTGCCGCCAGCAGGAGCCTTGATGAAGGACTGCCATTCAAACAGTGCTTGTGCAGCCTAAGTAGCAAAAGCGGACATGCCTATTAATGCATAGTGGATATAAAAAGTCTACACATCACAAATTCCAGGTTTTTGTGATGAGAGGCCATAAACTGATACCAGGGCTAATTATTTCTAAACTATTCATGTCAACTATAACCTGCCTAACCCAACTAAAAAAAAGCATATCTTTGAGACGGAAAGTAAAAATAAGCGATAATGTCACTGCAGCGGTGTGAATCACATTCAAACATATGTTAAACGACCCTTGTGAGGATAAGCGGTATCGATAATGGATGGATGGATGGATGAAAGTCAGCACACACCCGCCACCATTTAAAATATTTTTTTATGAAACAAAAACGTTTGAATTTGAACTGTGCTGTGTCTTTCTAGAGCCACAGTAAATCTGAAAGGGAATACCGCACTGAATTTTGATGACTTCAATTTTCCAACACTTATTTTATTGAGCAATAAAAAGAAAGCCCCAAGGCCATTATGGTTTAGATTTTGAGATTGACCAAGAAAACATTACTTCTAAAAGGAACACCATTATAATCAGTGCACAAAAAATAAATAACAGAATCAAAAGCGCTTTGTTTACCTGCTTATAGAGCCAGTTTCTCTTTATAACTGGAGCGCTGGGATTCCTCCTGATAGAATTTGATCTCTTTCCAAAATTATGAAGTTTTTTAGGAGGTCTCGATGCCTACGGATACAACACAAATGTCAGTTGCAGTAGTTATCCAAAAAGACAGTGGCAAAAGAATCTGGTGAAATGTAATCTAGTTCTACTTTTATATTAAAAACTGCAACAATTACTCCATGCATCTTACTCACCCTTGCTGCGCTGGATTGGTTTGCGGCACAGTCCGAGCCGCCCATGTTGTTGGAGGCCTCGCTCATGGTGCTTCTTGGCTGTTCCTTCTTTTCATTCACTGGCACTTTGGAGGAAGATCTAAACATGCACACAAGCCGAGCAAGAGCACATTAAGTCCAAACTTTGCAACCCCAGTAAAAAGTAGAGAATAAGTAGCAAGCAGCCTCTATTGTCTAATGACCTATCATTCCACTTAGTTCAAACTTTTGTCATGAGATCTCGGCTTGGAACGAAGAGTCAAGCCAATTACACCCACAGTCTCTTCAGAAAACATTTCCAGTTGTTTGAGAATGCTGACATACTGAGATACAGCCATAGTTGGGGTAAATCACAGCAGAATGCCTGGTATATGAATCTCATCGAGCATTCAGAAAACCTGTCATCGGGTTGAGCACCATGTAAATCAAGTTGTGTCTGGCCCATGGGGATGTCCTACATTCTTTCGGCGGGGAGCAACGTTGTAATCTGGTGGAAACATGACACCGCAGTGCAGCACAAGCACTGCGGCGCTGACAGTGTTTTGGGTCACTGACTGAGTACGCGGCAAACTCCATTTCACTCAACAAACTTGCTCATTGGATGCCGGTGACCCAAAAATTCCTCAGATTACATGGCGTCATGCATGAACAGGAGCCTATGAGTACTTTTCCATTCATTCCATCGCTCATTTCCTATGTTACACATGAGCCCGAGACTATTACAGCTGCAAAGACACTCGGGTTCCATGCTGTCATTGTCAAGGTGCACATACAAGCGAGACTATAACATGGAATGACTTTGTCTCAACAAAAATAAAAAAATGCAGGCACCACCCACACGATGCTTAATCTCATGCAGCACAGCAACATGTTTAACACGAACAATTACCGATTCAAAACAGTCAGGTGATATTTGCTTACCTGTATTTGGAGCACAAGTTAAGCTTGTTTGACTTAGTCAGTTGTTAGTCACAAGATGCAGCAATATTTTTTCATTTGAAACGATGACTGAACCACTAATGACCACTCATGAGGATTATTCTTGCATTATTGAGAGATTGCTGTGTCAGGGGACTGAATAATTAATTGAGTTCCATTCAGAGTTGAACTCCTATGATGGACAAGCAGCTGACTAATGCTGCTTTAAATCACAGTGGACACAATTTCCAACCCTAAAATAGTTTCCTGTGAAAAGTGATGAGTGGCCACTGAGGTTCGCCTCCTCCGGTTAATGAGCTCAGAAGATTTGCTGCACTTGCAGTGAAATCTTACGTGAAGCACAATCAATGATGTGTCAACTGACCATTAAAACAGTGTAAAGGCCATCAAGGGAAGAAGCACTCTGTTATGAAGGCGATGTGAAATGTATTTTATTGCTGTATTCAAACGTAACAAAAATAAAAAAGACTTGTGTAGATGATGTTTTTCCTCATATCTTTAGATGTTTACTATTTTATAGATGCCGTTTCTTTAGAATGTGGCATGCCTATAATGATATTGCTCTCTTTGATGCTCATTTCCCATCTGCTTCTAACATTTTATGTGTGTGGTACTTTGTGGAGAATTGCCATTATAATCAATCACCATGCGGTGAAATTGAAAAGTATTGGCGCTGTATAATTGCTAGTAGAAGACAAAACTATTTCTTAACATCCCTCTCGCAGGAGCTCTAAGTGTTTTTTTTTTATTACAGTGGACTGTGCACAACCAATGCAGAGCTAAAAGTTACAACAGTTTTACAACTAGACAGCACTTAACCGCCATTTACATTTGATATGGTTACTTAAAAGATTGTCAGACACAGAGATTGTCACAGAGGGGCTTTTCTTCGACAGTGAACCTCTCTCAAGAAAAAGACTAATCATTAGCCGCATGTATTTGGTTGTCATAATAACCATATTGGAAGCAACAATGTTTTCGACAATACTTTTTTTTTTTTTCCGCAAACAGCGCATGACATAAAATGTGAATACTGTGTACATGATTTGTGTACAAACGGTTTCAGACTTTGGGATTTGTCCCATGTTGAAGTCAAGAGCCATATGCACAACATGTTATTCTGACTGCCTGTCAACTTTAAAGTGCTATTTTGGAGATTTAGGTTGGAGATCCTCTCCATCCGATTCATTTCCATAGTGGTTATGATTATGACTTTTGAAGATAGTAATAGTCAGAGCAAAATAACAGAACTACAAAACAGCCGTGTTTGTGTACCACAAAGTCCTTTTCAAGCAGTTTTTGTTGTGCACGTAGGCTCATTTTTAAAATGTACTTTAATTCACACACACACACACCAGGAAGGCAAAAAAAAAATATGACTCACTCCTACACAAGTTGCTTTAGTTATGTTATGGTGTAATTCATGAATGTGATAATTGCTCCCATTAAAGGATGGAACGAGCTCACTCACTGCAGTTTTTCAGGTCTTTCATTGCATTCCTGAACTGAGCTTTCCGCTTCCTGTTCCAGAAAACGTCCAAACAGTACAAAGTCAAGTAAGGTGCAGGTCAACTTTGCATCTCTTTCAAAGTCAAACCCATCTTACTGTCCTAAATATAAAAAATAGTTCTTTGCATTTTCCGAAAATAAACAAGCAGCGTTAGACGTACTAGGACTTTAAATATTGCTGAAAGGCTTCCAACTGTAGAGAGAGAACGCCAAAAAAAAAAAAAAAAAAAAAAAGAGTATGATGAAAAGCAGATTGCTCTATTGAAACTGTGTGGCTTAAACTGCTTTGCTGCTGTGTGGCCTGTCATTAACCCATTAAGAACGGGAGCGCATAACTGCGTTTCTACCACTAAAGACGGGAGTGCTGTTGCGTGTTTCTCCCTTTAAAGCCAGCATATACGTCTTTTTTTTTTAAATCAAATTATCGGTCTCTTAGCCAATGAAATGCATCAGAATATACATGTGACGGTGTCTTGAGTAGTCGGAGGATATCCGGAATTTTTTTGAGGAGTAATGGAGGCACAGTCGATCGAGGGAGCTCTGCTATAAGTCACGGCAGTGATATAGATGACACCCTTTTAAAGCAGTGAAACCATTCAAACGGGATGTATGGTTAAGATATATGTTTGTAGACAATGACGATTTCAACGTCTTTGTAAGAGAATACAGCATGGTAATTGCCACTTGATTTTTTTTATTTTTTTATTTTTATTAAAAATAGTGCTTCACTTGCATCTTCGTTTGAAACAGTAAAGATGAATAAACTCAGGCCTGTGTGAAAACCACATGTCTAAGGTCTGAAATTATTTTGGAATTATGATTCTATCTGCTACAGGGGCTGAGATGTTAATTATTTTGGGGGTGGCAAAAAATGTCAGGTTTTCAAGGGTGACTCCAAAGAAGACCATAGGTTTTAGAGAGATGTCTCACCAGGGGCTTCAGGCTTTAATGGGTTACCAAGGCAAACTATCACTTATACACATGAGGCTTATTCCTTTAGATCACTGGTCACAGCAAGTGTGTGTGTGCGTACGTTCGTGTCTAATAGGGTCAGGAAAGATAACAGTGCCAATGAGGCTTGGTGCCCTGCGTACAGTGATGTGTGGGTGGTGGTTGGGGGTAAGCGAAGTGAGACTGGCTGAGGGTGCATTTTAAAATGACCACACAGCGTTTCTAAAGAAAGAACTAACACCTTTGTTTGGTAATGGATCAGACCTTTTTTTTTTTTCTTTTTGGTGAACAAAAGACCTGGGATCAGAGTACACTGCAGAACTAAGCACTGAAGCACAATTTACAGATATTTGGAGAGCTCAACAAGCCTGAGCGCATGAATGTCTCTCTGTTCTGTCCAAGTAAGCAACAAGGTGAGCTTATGCTTAAAGCAACACATTTCTTCAGCACAGAACCACAATGTGTAATCCGACCGGTATGTTATCAAGCAACCTTTGCAGAGGAGGACTGGATTTGGTGTGGCCTGTACGGTGGTGATATGAGAGATTTATCCCAAAGCTCAGCTCTTTAACAAGGTGATACTGCTTGTGGCCTTCGAGATTTTGGTACCAGCTCCTTGCGTTATGTTAGCTGTTAGCTAAGAGTTGGATGAACACAACAGACTGGACTTTGGAATGTAAATGCATAACAGGTTATCAGGCAAGACAGCATTCAAATCACCCACAGTGTGTTAGTGTGCATCAACAAGGCTTATCATCACACTGACACGCTCAAGTGCTTTAGATAGACACAAACGTTCATAGTATGCTTGTAGCCAACAGTGTTTTACCTGCTACACGCTGGATGAAACATTTTTCCACAATATACACTAAAAGACAGAGGAAAGAAAAGTGTTGAGTCTCTGTACGCTATGTATTGGAACATGTGGAAAATGGGCAGCATTGTGATTTGATCATGGTACAGTGGAACCTCTAAGACTCAGTCTCAAACACTGGAATAATGTGTTCCAGGTCCAAAATGTCACCATCTTTAAGAAAAAAAAAAGACATTTTAACATTAACTGTGAAACAAGTGTACAAATTAGCGAGCCTCTGACATTTGTAAAGGGTAAAAACAACTGACAAAGTGACAACTGATAAAGATGTAATGCCCGGCTTAACGAGCCTTACTTTTAAACATTCTTAATTTAACCACTGATAAAATGTGAATTGATGCTGGTCGTTTTTCCCACCCATATTTGTCAGACAAGCCTCAAAATCCCAAAGATGAGTAAATCCTTTGATTTTCACCAACCTGAGCACCAGCATCATTAAAGCGGAAGTCAACCCAAAGTTATGTTTTTTCAAGAATATATTCCCAGCAGGCCCACTAGTTGAAACACGGCAAAAAAAAAGTGTTTGGGTTGATTTCCGCCTTTAAGACAGCAGTTGAAACTCTGGAGGCTTGTGCTAATGTGCAACTTTAGAAGTTCATTCCCCCCCAAAAACTCTAGTTGAATTCCAAATTGTGTGAACTCAGATGTGTTCGACTTTTAAGGTTCCAATGTAATTAAATATTGCCTGTAGTGACCATATTTAACCTTAATCTGCCCTAAATACCACCAAAAATAAATAAAATAAGAGTCATGAATAAACAGTTGATAGTTTAAACTGCAGTCATGATTATTTTCCAGGCTGGATACATGTACATTTAGTGAATGTCAGGTTTTAGGAAACATGTCTTATGTGAGCTGTCCAAATATTTGCTGTCAGCATGCACATGATCACGTGGATGACTGAAAATTGGTTGAAACATATACAGTACAGACAGAATGACGAAACTGCCTTTGTTTGCAGTCGGTCAGGCACAACATGAGCAGCAAAGCAGGAAGTGCAAATAAGAAGTGAAAGATGTCTATGTCTTAACAGTCAGAGAGAACATTAGGAGCAGAACGCAGCATCACACCAAAGCTGAAACACAAGTCATATTAGCAATTGCAGTGACGAAGAAGTTAATCAGAAGAACAGCGTGCCCTGAACACTTGAATAAACTTTGAGAAAAACCAATGATAAAGCGTTTGTGATGTCACGTCACTTATGATAGTGGGCCTCTTTTTTACTTGACCAGAATAGGTTCTGATGGCTTCTGAGAGTCGGCTTTTGGTCTTCAGTTGTTTTGATCATTTCTCATATGACCAACTGTTTCTTGGATGTTATATAACTTATATAACTTGGTTTGCTGGCTGGTTGTTGCTAAACATTACAATGTCAAATTTGAGTGCAGTCACAGCAATTTTCCACATGGTATCTTTATTCTTGTGGCAGATAAAATTTCGTTTCTGCTTGTTCAGGGGCTAGTTTCCCTTTTTACTATTTTCCCTGAAAGACAACCAAATGCTGGATGTTTTCCATTCTAATTATTTGGGGGTTTTTTTAATGCAAGGTTTGTAGTTCATTATTATTTTTTTGCTTAGTCCCAATTTAGATGTCATCTTGCACCAGCATGTTGTGCCTATTTATGTAAAAAGCAGCAGCGAAGTGAGAGTAACACAGCGAGGGGAGGAATGTGTCGAGAGAGTGCAGTGACGCTTCTCACACGACAAGAAGCTTCACAAGCTTGCATTCGTTCCATCCATTCATCCATCCGCTAAATTAAACAACTTTCTGGAATTTGGTGACATCAAATCGATAACTGTAATAGAGTACTAATAGGCTCCCACTGAAGTTCTATGATGTTAGTAGCACATACAATGTACTCTTGCTTTAAAAACGTGAGGGTTTTAGTTCCCTTTTAAGATAATATTGCTAAGTATAGCTCCGTTTTCCACTGTACATCATCTACAACTTCACTTAGACACTTAAGACACGGAACCTGTTAATTTGCTATTCATAGCTGGTTACTCTTGACTTTAACACAGTTCTAGCCAGACGTCTGTGAAAAGTGTACTGTACACCGAAGCACTTTTCCTCGCGTTTGGTGACACATTAACCAAGCGATTCGCAATGGCTTCGTCTGTTCTCTCTTGCTCGCTGCTGCATGCTTAGGCTACTCCTCGTCCACTTCTAGTGATAACGATGCTTATTGAGAGAGTAGTTTATTTGCTGACACAGAGGTGAGGATTAGTTACTAAGAGAAGAGGATCTGCACCGCGGAAGGATAATGTTTAGCCGCGCCACATAGCAAGCGTGGCTCATACCTTGTGCCAATAAATGTGCCTCAGTGTGGCGCAAGTTAGCTTAGCAAGTTAGCATTCCTCCCAGTTTGGGAGCAGCAGCTCCAAGCTGATTGGTTTGCATGACCCATCACTCATACAATCCCGCTTCTGATTGGTGAGCTTGGCGAGAGAGGAGGCACATGGTGCTTATGTGTGAGATAGTTGACACAAACAGCTCTGGGTCAGTAAAAAAAAACAAAGCTTTGACGACCACATGATCGCGTTGACTGAAAACCGTTATATTGTCGATACACTCAATTCTCCATGATGGTTCAAATCTGGGAGCAGAAAGCATGCATGGTGTGAACCATTGGAGAAGCCCTGGATGTTTTAGTTTCCATCAGACTACTAACAACCCTCTGCAAAAGGGAGGTAAGGACGAGTGAGGATGACAATAATTTGGTAAGGAAAGCCATCCTGTCAGGAGCAGCAGCCATATGCCGGCTGTTTACCTGAACTCGGCTGATCACAAAGACGTAACATTAGAAGGGAACACTTGACTTCAGGAAAAGTCACAAACTTGTCCGGGGTCGGGAGGAACTGCGGGTGAATCATCACATTCCGACTGAGTGATGCATATGTGATACAAAGGCTGTTTTAGTTTCATTCCTTATCTTACAAATAATTGGCAAGCGCACTGAGTGCTGGGAAGAACAGCCTTTGACTGATGAAGGCAGAGCTACAATTAGAGGCAGGGGTGGAAAGGCATCGGAAGTATCAACAGCATGTAGTGGTGCTGGAATTGCAACCCAGTGACATTCTGGGGAAAGAAAAAAACAAATGACTTACTGTTCGTTGATGACAAAGATGCAGTTGTCTTGAGAGGGCGAGCCTGAGACGGGATGCTTGCAAGTCACCTTTCGCTCATTATGGCTATGAAACAGAGAGGAAAAGGGAGGGGAAAGGTGAGAAAGTGTCATCTATATTGGACAGGCTAAGCCAAAAAAAAGTCTATATCAGTTGGGCTCTTTTTTTTTTTTTTTTTTTTTTTTAACTGTACCTGCGAGAACCTGATAATAGTAAAGATGAATGAGTAATGGATTTTGTTCATGTAAAATAATGCATATCGTTGCTGTCCCGTGAACAACACTTCTCCCCAATTTTGGAAACTTTTTTAAAATTTTCACATTAATGTGATGCCTGTAATGCGGAAACACCATTCATGTAAAAATGAGAAAATGAACAAAAAAAAAAAAATGGAGATAAGTGTTTTTAACATGACAGCGACGATATCCTAATAATAATGTACAGCTCAGTTTCGAAAGAGTTTGCTTTACAAGAACAGAATCCAAATAGAAAAGGCCAAAACTGTGCCAAAAACTGAATAAATAAAAAAATATATACATAAAATATCAAAAGCTGCCCATTCCAAATTAAAATATTTACTATGGCTTTTAAGTTGCTTGAAGAGTGTGTGTGAGATAGGCAAAGTATTTCTTTCTCTATCCCAAGTGCATTGATTTTGATGTAAACTAAAACCCTGCAAAATGATTCCATTCCTACATTCCTATAATAATAACAAAAATCACCACAAGCTACAGTACAAACTGAGTCAAACTGTTTTGCTGTCCCGTGTGCTTTCCCACATCCATGCTATAGTGTATCAACACCAGCCAAGTTATTTCTATCACAACAAGATTCGAATTCCAGGACACCAGCCACACATTCTCACTAGTTGGTCCGCAGCTTTCCAGTAAAGTGGTCAGTGCTGTGTGCAATGCTGAAGGTCAGGGAGCAATAACTAGCGTCACCATGCTTCACTGTCACTCATAAATCATCTGTTTAGCTGTCAGGATTTGAACCTGTGACAAGTATGCATAACTGATTCAATACCGAGCTTAGTTCATTGCATTTTGGTAGTTTAGTAACTTGAGAAGGTTGTCAGTATAAAGTAAAGCCCAAAGTGAGTGCGGGAGCAATTAAAGGAGAATTTACATCAAATAAGTGAAGAGAAGCAATGTCAACAACAGTCTTTGGGGCTGTGGCCTCCTCCATGTGCTTTTTTACATTTCAACTCACTCATGCTGCACCATCAACAGAAGGGAGTCAAACTGCTGCCCAAAAATAACACAGCCTTTAAACACACGCTTCTCGTGTGCTGAAAAGAGCAAATAGCAAGAGTGAAATACGGGGTTTGGTTTCAGTTTAGCATGAAGAGTAATAGTCTCCACAGTTCGGCTCCATAATTACAAGAGGCACTATTGGCTGCAGAAGCTCTATGTGCGGTCTGGGGACAGACAAATGGCACCATTATTCACGAGTGCCGCTTCACACGTACATGGTATGCCTCATAGGTTGGCTGGCTCTTGAAAGAATATGTTGATAAAGAGAAGTACAAAAGCAAGATTCTACATGGGTTGGCCCTAATACAGCACATTTAAACGGCATGAATTAATGCATTAAGCAGACAAACAGAATATGAGTTGAGTTAATTTCTCTCAAAATGTAGATTGACCGCTTCGGATGTCTTTCCAGAGCATTCACAGCTGTTTTAAGCTTGGTCAATGGTTTACAAGGCCTTGTGATTAAGACCTAATGGCTACAAATGACATTAGAGTACGTCAAATAATGAAAAAACAAGATCGATATTAATTTGATCAGAAAAGCGGTACAAAACACAGCAAGAGGAATTCTACAGAGAGCATTTTCTTCCTCTGGTCCAGGCTCGAACTGTTTGACCACATTGCTCTGTCTCTATAGTTACGACAAATACTTGAACTTGATATAGCAATGTGGTATTGGCCGAAAATTGCAATGACCTCGATATAAATGTGTTTGCCAAGTCCGTGGGTTTCTGATTGCCAGAATGTGCACTTTTGAGAATGGAACATTTAAAGTCTATTTGTCATGTTTAATCACACTCTTGCAATAAGAGTGCCGTTGAATCCCAACCACAACTGTGTAACTCACTCTCGGCCCTCTTACCTTAAGGTGTAAATGAAAAGAAAAATATGTAGGCCAGTTCATCCAATAAAAAAGGTTCTCATTTTCTGTTCGCTTTGAACGTCCAACTAACGTTTTCCACTACCAGCATGTCATTTGACCAATGAAGTTGAATCAAATAAAAAAAAATGTTAAAGGCTTGCAGATGTGGATACTGACATGCATGGAAGGGTGAGTTATTTTACAGGGAGTCTGCTAGCATCACAAGAGTTACTATTCAAATGGGACGAAGCTATTTGAGGAGGTCCGCAACCTTCCAAACAAGACATGTGGAAGGACGGGCGCTAAACCTCAGTGGCAAATATGGAGCTTGTAAAAGTAGCATGATGATGTGTGTATGCCAGAAAAGGCAAAATGAGATATTTCAGTCAATAAGTTTGTGTTTCACTCTGGGTTTCATAACAGTGGCAAGTGTTTGAAAACCGGTCGGAAGGATTTCTAAGTGGTCGTAAAGTGCGTCGCTGAAGTTCTTTTTTTAATTCGCCGATGCTTTACACCATATGATCATGTTTCCAATGTATGTCGATGCATTTGTGCATAGCACTCACAAGCATTCATGATTGATCATCATGCCAGGGGAAACGAAGCACATTGAAGAAGGCAACGAGGGGTATTCTATGTTTTAGAATGCTCGTTTGGATGAGTTTAAGGACACAAATAGCAAAAGGGAGTGGTTAAGTCGATTGTGAAAGAGAAATTTGAAAACAACGGGCAGCCTGCAGAAACTTGTAAGTTGAAAAAATGTTTTTGGTGGTAAATTTTATGAGTTACACATAATTCAATCAATCTTCGATGGTGGAAAGCAGAAAACTGAACGATGGGGAACGTTTGCATACTTTTTCATTGGGTTGGGTCCATAGATTTGCCTGTTATTTCAGGAGTTACCAAAAGGTACCAAAGGTTTACAAACATTGGCAAAGGAGAGGCAAACAGTTGCTAATGTTCACACTATCCCAAATAGTCGCTAATAGTCGCCATCTGTCTTTTGCAAACACTTTCCATTACCTCTAAGCATTGCTAAAAGTCGCTAATGACTGAGGCGAACTCCTGATTTTCTCCAACCTTTGTCAGAAAGGTTAAGGATGTGTACAGTTTTTAGCATTTTTACATTTTATTTTAACTTATCTTTATATTTTTACAGTTGTATGACAGTTACTTTCTATAGGAAAATTGTTAATAATTGTCTACCAGCTGGCCCCTATTCCACTGAGTGGTAAACAATTGCAAGTGTTTTCGAAAGCAGTGAATGCTGCGTTCACGTCAGAGTTCAATGTCGCAAATGTTCGCAAAGCGTTCGCCAACAGTTTTAGTGATTTTTCTTGTTGCAAGGAAATTATGTACATGTTAAAAATTCCCCAGCACCCTTCGGACACATTGCTAGTATTCGACCACTTGTGACTGAAGCTATAATTAAAAAAAAAAAATGACAGAGGATGGCAAAATCAAAGATTGGTCTTCAAAAAAACATTTTTTTCCAAAACACATCTAGTGACTAAACTTAGTAACAACGCCATTTAAAATGGTCACACATGTTATGAGGGATGCGGTCTGTGGTCCCCACAGTCAGCATTAGGTTGGGAGTTACTTCATACGGGAGACCACAAAAGGCAACATATGGTAACATTTTTGCGCTTGGCGAACGGCAAAAACACCAAATTTATTATTTATTGGTGTTTTCAAGAGGAAGAAGCTGGCTTTGGATCTGGCCGAAGGACACCTTTTGGCATTAGATGTAAAGAGGTGGAGAACTTGGCCAAGCATGATGAGCTGACCGCCTCACAGCGGGGAGGGCGGGGCAGCCTCCTGGGTTGCGGACTGTCTTGTCCATAATAATGAGCAGTGAACTGCAGTAATGGGGAGAGTTTAAGGTCTAGGGGTCAGAACCTCACAGGCTTAGTTTTTATTGTCCTGGAAGGGTCTTTGATCCTTAACTCCTCCTCTACTCTTAGGTCAAGCACTAACAACTTAAGGCTCGCCATTTTGGAAGTGTCATAACAGCAAATCATGTTATTTTACCAACAGAGGTTGAGGGTGGGACTATTTTATTTGAAAATCCCACCAAAACCGGATTGGTTGCTTTAAATGCTTTTTGAGCAGTGAGTGGGAATTCCTAATGCTTGAGCTGAAATGGAAAAATAAGAACCCCAGCCAGTTGGACATATTTTACTGATCATCTGATCCCATTTGAAGTTTTATGGTAAAGTTAAATGCAACACATGTATATTAAGATGAAAGCTGCTTCAACAAAACTTCTGTGTATAGGTGCTGCTCAGGGCATCCAGCCTGCTTCGCTTAGGACATCATCTAATGACAGCCACTGCATAGATTGGTTGCTTTAATCACCAGTTCTCAGAGTACCCGGTAGGATTGCATCTTTTCTCTGGCAGTGCTGCGCTGGTCAAATTTTATGACCCTATCAAATAAGTCCACACAATGGACAATCCAGGCTCCTCACACCACAACCTTTTTTCCTATCAGAACAAGCCACACTCAGCTCTCCATTCATGTCAGATGGGAGACATTTATCACCTAATCAGACTGCCTGCGTGGATAACACAAATGAAAGTGCCACATTATCATTTTAATTTGTTATTAAAATAACAAATTGGAACCTCAATGTTTGAACATAATGGGTTTCAAAACTCTGTTCGACCACTGATTTTTTTTTTTTGGGGCATTTTAAACAAAATGTCCCATAGTAAATAATGGCTCATACAAATCAGTGACATTGACTTCAAACCATTGCAAATTGTTTGACGCTTGCACAGTAGAGCATTTTGTGAGGTCTTTAAAATTTGGATATCTCGTGACAGTATGCATGGCAACAGTGCGTACGATTGTTCGATTGCCGAAAATAATCTCATGAGCATTCAATTTCAGAGGCTCCACCATATACCACTAGCCAAATTAATTGACAAGCAGACCGGTGGAAGGTCTGAGGTGGTTCATCGGTAAGACATTTCACTTGTCTAAGTCCATAAATCTGAGCCTACTAGACACGAAGGGACATGATAGTGCCATACCATCAGACAACTGCCATCAACTATAACTGAAAAGACTTGAACTGAAGAGGAACTCCTCAATACCACATGGACATTGACAAGAGGTATGAATAGCCCTCCTCACAAAAGCTGGGCTGAATAAGCAGAATAGGCGGTTTGGATGAGGGCATGTGGGGGGCAACAGAAGAAAAGGCCAAAAAGACAAAACAGCTTTGGAGCCCCCTGAGAGAGGCCACCTAAAACGCGGCAAGTGCTGCCATGAAACTGCACAGCCATGTACACCGTAATATATTTCAGAGTATTTTGAAAACCTGGGAAATCCCCACTGCGCGTTACCACCGGGCATTTAAGCTTAGACTTTCACCTTTCAACCTTTCCACTTAACCACAGAAAACAGCTGCTCATTCAGGCCACAAATCAGATTTTTTTTTGTCCAAATAATTCAATTAGTCACCCGCCTAAGGGAGTAGTGACTGTGTTAAAACGATGTCAAGGTGACACAGCTGAACATGCGATTTGAGCGCCATGGTGACAAGTTGCCTTCTGAAAGAAAATTTATCTGAAAGAAAAACGATTTTCATTTGGCTTCATAGTGAATACAGTACATGGAAAACAGCAGTACCGCAAATTACTAAGTCATTTACTATGTGAAAAACTGAATTTTACATTGTACTATATAGGAGCATGGAGCCACTCTAAAACAAAGTAGAATGCATACCGAGTCACCCAGAATAGTATTCAGAACTATCTAATCAAGGTCAACTCCTTAAAGAAATAGATGAAGACTGAGGCTGGAATACCACAGTCTCATTATAGACTCTTTGGAAGTGCATTACTGTAACATTAGAGACAAGAAAAGTATACGTTCTTGCTTGATTCAAACTGAAACTTGACTGGAGCAGTGTGGTAAATAAGGTCATAGGAGGACCGCAACTTGACAAAGAGATGATTGGATGAAATTGAGCTGTCGCTGTTTATCCTCTCATGACTCAAAGCCTAAAATCAAATCAGACGTTTCCCCCCGCTGCGATTGATGTGTTGGGTCCGGAGAGCTGGCCAAGCAATTAGCAGTGCAACCCGCCTGTACATCCGCATGGCTGCTAATCCGCTGGTTAATGAGGCCACAGCCGCAAATTTAATTTATTTGAGTTCTCCATCTAAACAGCTCAATTTCTTCAACGGAGACATTGGCTGATGTTATGGTCCAGTCTTCAATGTCAAAGTGCCCCGCCCCCAAGCTCCACAAAGACCCCCATCAATGTTTCCAACATTGACCGTACACTGAACTCAATTGACTTTTGGTTTGTATAGTTTTAGTTCCTTTATCGTTCCTTTATTTTTTTTTTACATTTGAACCCATTGACAGTGCATACAGACCCAGTAATGCTGAGGGCAGCAGGGCCAATACAAACATCTGCTTTGACATGCAAATAACACGTTGGATTCACAGACAATGAATGTAACGTGTAGTCACATTATATTTACTTGGACACACGTTTATATGAGGCTCATCTTGGGCAAAACACGCTGATAACATCAAGTATACAAACACTGGCATGGTAAAGAAAAAAAACGGAAAAAAACGGCTTTTTGAAGGACTTGCATGCATAAAAGCTAACACGATCCACGAAAGCAAACAATGTATAGTGTCTCACTTACGATACTTGATAATATGGTGATGTCGTGAAGATGAGGGTTGGGTGGTTTGTAGAGAGCAAGAGGTTTCATTATAGAGTAAAACAACCCGCAATTAGCCGACAAACGCACCACACAGATCAGCCACAACCAGAAATAACAATCACCATCACATGCAAGTGTCCTGTGTGGAAACTATGGCTTGTACTGACTGCTTGGAGTTTGAAAAAAAAAAAGAAAAAAAAAAAAAGGAACCACAAACGGGTATGTACATAATTAACATGGAGAGCCCAAATTTTATGGGAAGACGTTTAAAACGAACTTCATCCATCTATCCATCCATCCTCTGAGCTAGAGGCTATCCCAGCTGACTTTGGAAGCGCTGTCGTTAACTTCAAAGAAGACTGTAACAAGCGTATTGATTTTAACAAATAATCAACAAATAAGCAAAACTACGGGAAACAATAACTGCTATTTACATGCAGTGAACCATCCCCTTTACAGCACAGTTCTTATCACCAACTGCGTCGAGTTTTTAATATATATTTTTTTTACTTACAGTGCATTGCCTCCGTAACGTCCACGCAGGTAACAGGAAGGTTAAAAAAAAAAAAATTAAAAAGTCGAGAAACGACTCTTTTATCCGGTGGAAAAAACAAGATAGGCAGTTAGTTTCTTGTTGCTCCCAAGTAGACGTGGTGGTGCTTGTTCGCCCGGCAGCTGTGCTATCAAGACGTCCTCCTCGTGCTGACTGACTAGCAGCTCGCGCCAGGACTGGAGGCATACACATGCACGCAAGTACACGCGAGCGCGCGCACGCAAGATCACAGTAGTGAAACCCGAGAGGCGTTGACGTCACAGCCCGGATGTGAAGCAAGGTGCACTATCATTACACACTAGGCAAGCATGGGTCCGGATAGCACAAACACTCACAGCCGTAATACTGTAGGTTTGTATTTGTAAACATTAATGGAAACTATAACGATGTTTATATGAACGTCATATTTCTTAAAAAAAAATTGTGATGACAGTTAAAATGCATTGGAAAGATATTTGTTCATCTTCGCAGCATACTTGTAAATAGTTGTATATAGTTGGATTACGGTAAAAGTTGCTCTTTATTTGTCTTGTCATAAGTGTGAATGTGACGTCTTTGGAGATGAAAGGCAATTGGACAGAGCATCAAAGGATCAAAGGTTCAAAAGATCAAAGGACCAAAGGGGCATTTCAGATGCAGGCTGGGTAGGAGTGCTACTGCTGGCTTAAGTGAGGCAGTCAGTGTGCGGAGTGATTGGGTGTGAGCTGTAGCCAATAGCAGCTCTTGAATGAATATGCATTTTGTAACCGCTTGTGGGACTAAAGTGATCGAAGAAAACCTGCAACTGTTTTGTCGTTTAACCACATACCAGGGCGTTACAATATTTTTCATTACTTTTTATATTTTGACAAAAATTTGAATGTCCGTTATTGTTCATAGTTACTGCAGTCACTGTTGGACCAAGGGCTGTGCGATATGACTGAAAAGTATATCATGATATAAGTGTTTCATATTGGTCGATATCGATATATATATTGATTTTTTTTTCTTTTTGTTAACCATTAAAAATAATGACCGGAGGTAAATGAATTTAGGGTATTTTATTTTAACATAATACTTAACCTTTAATAAGAGGTCAACGTATCTATGAAAGAGTGAAATAAACTGGTCAATATAAAGATTAGATAAACTCAGTTTTAAACATAATGTGCTTAGTAGGGATGGGCGATATGTCTGAAAAACTGTCACAATCGATTTTATATCAGTCAATATTGATAATTATTGATTTTGTTTTAAACCTATTTTAAAAATAACTGTTAACTGTTTTTTTGAACATTGTTATGCAGCATAATGTGTACTTTGTACTCCACCAGTGCATTGTAAATGCTTATTTGCATTACATGCTCCCCCAAAGCAGTATTGTTAATACACATAAATGAGCCTTCATTCAATGTGCATACAATGTAAGTGAACTAATATTCTCCTGCAGTGCATACATTATTGTTAATCAACCGTCTTAGGTCTATTTAATCTTTTTAGCGGACTCATTATTGCCATAGTTCATTCATATTTTACTTGCTTGATTTTAACTTGAGGTGTGATACAAAGGGTCGACTATGGTATACGGCTTGTACACCGTGTCTCCATTGAATTATCGCTCCAACCCTAGTCGGACCTAATGTTTCTAAGTCTATAATGAAATAACAAAGAAACTTGTGAAAGCATGCCTCAAATTTTCCTCGACTTCTATTCAATAATAGCTATCCATTATAAAAACGATAATTAAAATGTGGGGTAATCATGTAATACAATGTAGTGGATTATTAGGGTTCGCACGCTGAACATATTAGGTAAGGAACGAGGAGTTTAAACTGCCTTCTCAGGTAGCCACACACCTTGCTCATAAACAAATACAGTGCAGCTCAGCTTCTGGCTAACTGATATCATGGGCTCGTGACATTGTGCATCATGCAAATGCTGATGAATGCAACTGCTGGCGGCAGTTGAACAAACTCAACCAGACTCAATTAGATGTAGCCAAAGCAATAAAAGAAATGTCATTGTTTTCGTCGCATAATTCATACAGTAAAAACTGTTACTGTTGCACTTGCATGATTTCTTCATTTCCTAAAAAGAAGACAAACAATGTATGTAGCACTTTCCGAAACAGAAACAATTGACTCATTTGAAATGTCATTATTATCCGTTTTAACAGAAGTATAAACACTTTTTTTTGTATTTTGTGGTGAATCAAAATCATTCAGAATTGCGTCAAATATAATTTGTTATTAGTGTATATGAATACGTATCCATCTTTCTCTCGCGGTTGTTTGTGGGTGAGGTGGCAAAGGCGTTATCATAAAATAAATATTAATTGTCGACATGGCCAATAACAATTTCAATAAATTTAAGATATGTTTGGCGGCACGGTAGTCGACTGGTTAGCACGTCCGCCTCACATTTCAGAGGTCGTGGGTTCGATCCCGGCTCCGGCCTCCCTGTGTGGAGTTTGCATGTTCTCCGCGTGTCTGCGTGGGTTTTCTCCGGGTTCTCCGGTTTCCTCCCACATTCCAAAAACATGCATGGTAAGTTGACTGGACTCTCTAAATTGCCCCTAGGTGTGATTGTGAGTGTGGATGTTTGTCTCTGTGTGCCCTGCGATTGGCTGGCAACCAATTCAGGGTGTCCCCCGCCTACTGCCTGAAGTCAGCTGGGATAGGCTCCAGCACGCCCCGTGAGCCTTGTGAGGATAAGCGGTATCGATAATGGATGGATGGATAAGATATGTTTGTACACAATGATGATATTGACGGCTTTGCAACAGAATAGAGTAGAGGATGGTCATTACTGTACCACTCGATTTAAAAAAAAAATAAAAATAGTGCTTCTCTTGCACGAACACTTTATTTTTACATTTTTGATTCAAACAGTAAATAATAAACGCAGGCCTGTGTGAAAGCCACGTCGAAGCTCTCAAATTCTTTTGGAATTATGTTTCCCTCTGCTACAGGGGCTGAGATGTTCATTATTTTGTAGGTATTGAATTTCTGTGAAAACTTCAAGTTTTAGAGGGTGATTCTATAGTCGCCCATAAGTATTGTGGAGTTGTTGAGCCAGGCGCTTGAGGCCTTAATGGGTTAACCCTATATCACTGCCATCACTTATTTCAGAGCTCCCGCGATTGTCTGCATCCGCCATTACGGCTCGAAAAATATTCTGTGACATCCTACAGGGCTCACGACACTGTCACGTGTATATTCTGATGCATTTCATTGTCTAAAAAAAACGAGAATTTGATTTTTTTAAATATGAAAATGGCGTATACGCTCTCCCCGCTTCAAAGGTAGAAAGACGCAACGGGCTCTAGTGGTAGAAACGCTGTTATACGCTCCCGGCCTAAATGGGTTAAAACAGCATACGTAAGTAAGGACTGTATGTATGTAAGTAAGTATGCATAAGTTATTCATATACTGTAGTATGTATTTATGATAACTTTATAGGTTCCTCTGTACTATTGCTAAGTTTCATAATACACTAAGCAAGACTTTCTTTTCCCAGTAGGATGTGTTGCTTCTGGCATTTAGTATCAAGAACGTAGCAGCACCTCCGTTGGCTCATTCTTCAACAAGCCCCGACAAGGGTGGCCTGTTGAGTAAACAAATATGGCTGCACTGAGCTGTTAATGGATCATCCCAAAACTATTTGACTCCCCTCTGATAAAGTGGTTCTGAATGCTTTGTACACAGTTCAAGAAACTGTATAACTGCTTCATTCCTGGAAATACAGAGAGAGATGTAAAATTAAATTCTGCCGTACCAACAATCCTGCTTTTACAAAACTATGAAAGTTTGTTTGTTTTTTGGGGGGGGGGGTTTGGAGGGGGGTGATTTGGGAGAAGTGTGTTTTTTTTTTTTTTTTTTTACTGGAGTGTGTTGAACTTGCGCTGACATCTCTTGTATCACATCTCATTAAATTGTCTAGGTTTACCAAATGTAGTGCCATGCCGTCTCCTTTATAAATACTGGAGACAGTACGAATGAGTAAGTGGGGGATGGAAATAAATGTCCAATACATTCTTATATGAAGCCTGCAGCCATTGAAGAGATGAAAGCCCCGACAATGACTTCGTCCCCTGCCCAGTAGTCAAACAGCTGTTCCACTTATCAACCTCAACCTGCTATTTGCAGTCAATGGAGCACAAAGACATCTCCAGCCATCAATACACTCTTAAAAAAATGCTTTTCTCCCTCACTTACCTGCTTTTACCTTTTCAATATTACAACATAAAAACCTAAACATTAACTTACATATGACACCATGAATGCCACCAGGAATAAGTGAACCACCTTGACCAGCTTTGCTACATCAATAATGCACCATATATCCATTACAAAGTCAGTCCTTCAGATATCATTGCTTCTCCAGGGAGGACCGCCCACCACCACCCCCTTGGAGACATGGGATTTCTCTACCACTTGGGACACAGAATGGACACCTTATCTGGAGGATGTATGGTATGATATTCAGTGGTTGGATTCATCAAAGAAGAATCTGTGGCAAAGGAGCTTGTGTTCTAACACACACAGAAAAGGTGTCAGAGGGGAAAGTCAAAGCAAGCTGTTCAGCCATCTGTGTAAGTACTTGTCTTGCCTCGAGAGAGAATATCTTTCGATCCAGGATAGCGAAATCCTAGTTTGCTACCATTGCTCAAATCAAACAACAGCCTACCTTTTTCGTTTTTTCTTTCGAGCCCTTTGTGTTGCTATAAAATCTCACCAATCACGCCACAGGAAACAAATTCACAATTATGATATCCCAGTCCATTCAAGCTCCGAACACAAGTGATTTGTGATCGTTACTAATAATAAGAGATCTGGGAAGGGTGGGAATGCAATGGTAAGAGAACAATTGATCAATCATTTGAAGAAGACGACGACTCGCAGTCCTTCTTCCAGTTTTAGACTCAGTTCACAATACCACAGAAAGATCTGTTTCGATACTTACAAATTAGGCACTATATTCAGACTCAGACAGAGTGGGACAAACTTAAGAGACCCCACAAGTGCGGAAACATACTTCATTATGGTAATTGAATATACCCATCAAGAAGCATATCTCACATACTGTATATGGTAACATAACAGCTGATAATACACTCGATGTAATAGAGAAACGGTATATACAAATGATTGTGATAATATAGGAGGGAATATATATGTGAGGAAGTGTTTGGATTGCCACTCAGATAACACTGGTAATTTATGGAAATAATGTGACTGGCATGAGAATCCGCACAGCCATAAAAGCATGCAACTGTGCGCCTTTTCTGACTTAGAAACATGGGAGAATCTAAATATGTACTTACTGTATACCGTCTACTTGAGTCATCAGTGTTAGTACTGCTCCACACATTTTTTTTAGAAAAGGTTTTGACACTTACAAAATCTGTCTCTGTCATCCCCAACCTAAAGTTAACTATGCCCGTATTTTGTGGCTACGCACCATTGGGTTTTATGATAGTCAGGCTAGTTGATGCTATCTGTGCTAAGTGGTTTGGCTCCAAGACTCCAGCTTGCTCAAGCCAACGCTTGCCAAGAGGAAAACAATGTGTATAGGCAGGTACAATAGCAACACCAAGGCTTCATATTTCAGTCTAAAACAATGAAGTCATTTTTGTTTGTTTCTAGAAATGGGCACAAACGGAATGATCTGGTTTGCGTTTGACCACAGGGCGTGTAGGTGGGTTAGCTGCATCAGTTACATAAACGGTGTAATATTATACCCACTACAGTGAAACCTAGGAATTCAACAAAGAAGAGGAACACAACCCGTTTAACATTAATAATAATGGGCGTCATCCAGTATTCCGTTTTGTATCTTCTTGGTATATGGCAAGAAGAAAAAGCACATTTGTGTTTTTCCGTTCACATTGTCACTCGAAACTGACATAATTCTGACATGCACATAGACTGCGTTGTAGCTCCACAACTTTGGTACGGAGTGCGGACTACGCAATAGCACAGAATGGATCACTTATTTTCTTATCAAGAAAACACGTAACACAATTGTGTGCGTAACACAAGTGGGTTTACTTAATGTCTTGTTGTCACTTGTTGTCAAATTGAACACATAGAATTTCAAATTTTAAAAGTCAAACTTGTCCTATACTGGACGCAATTATCAAGGGGCATTCAACACTTGCAAGCATTATGGAAATTGCATACTGTATATTTGGCAGAAGAGGAGCAGGTCTCCTCCGAGGCAATTATCAATGAGCGATATAGCATGTTGCTTTTCAGCTGCATTAGAGGCTCCATCCGGTTATCAGTGACAGATGTACCGGAGAAGCTTTCAGACTCATTAACTACCCACACACGGTCATAAAAAGGTACCTGCTAAGTGTTCTCATGTTTATCTACTCTCGGAGGATCTTTTCTACCTACTCGCTTGTTCAGGATGCTAGCTCTTACCTCATCCACCTACACTCCCACGCACTCTTCTTTGCAAGTATGTTGTCACCTGCTTGTGTTGGGAAGAACGGCCGCAGACAGTGCGGCTGCTGCAGAAGCGTCATCGTGAAGTTGACGGCATGAATTAATCAGAATTAGCATTGGCCAGCAGTCCACACGGGCCTCCATTCCTACTTGAGTGATGGCCAAAGAATACAGAATGTAAGGATTGTTCCATTATTAGCTTGTCTTAAGGACGCCAGTGACAAGACGGGCTGATGTGACCACCCTCTGGGTTTGTGGGTGCGAGGGAAAACTTGCTCCTGTAATAATAGGTTTGTGGTGTCATCTGTCACATCCAGACGGCTAAAAAGCTAAAAGACTCACTAGAGAAAAAGAAGAAAAAAAACGTATACGACAATAAGACATTGCCGACATAATTAAATCAAGAGGGTCACCTTAAACCAGAAAATTTCAAAGTAAATGGTAACTCATCTGGATTATTATGTATTTTTATTCATTTCTAAGAATACATTTCCTGTTTCAGGGAGCAGCCATTGAATGAAGCAAAATGGTTTCAAGTATCTTCAATGGAAATATCATTCATTCTCAAGTTATGCATAAACTTCAGAATTCACAGCAGGTACAATAAAACTGTTCATATGACAGAATAAGTCATGGCTTCATGCAAATATATCATCTTAATGTTCAACTAAACAGGCCCAGATTTGGTGGTGTGTCGTGAGATTTCTCTAATGTAAGAACACAAACCATTTGTTGATGACCTTACGTGCCTCTGGTGATTAGTAGTAGTTCATTCAATTTTGCCTCAATTGCGCCAAGACACAATGCATTCATGATCAGATGGCCAAATTATTGGTTATCAATTAATCAATGATGATGCACATTTGTACATATAACAGTACAAAACAAGAAACTTTTCCTTTTCAATAATAACTGTTAGCCCTCTCCATAAACACACGAGTGGCTACATTTTACTTCCAACAGCTGCCAGCCTATAAAGTTGTCAAATAGCCAGCCTGAACAACTGCACTTTCCCTTTTTGTTGTGGTGCCTCTAATGTGGAAAGCCCACACAGTGCAAACACCATTACAGTTGCACCCATCTGTTTTTGAGAGGATATAACGATAGGAAAATATGTCCGCTGACAAGCTAATTAGAAGATATAAAGGAATTTAGCTGTTTTGCAAAAGCCAACTAAATGGACCAATCAATGAGGAAGTCAGACTCTATCATGCCCCTGGCTGCTAGGCCCTTTGAGCTAGCTGAACACCCCGCTGACAATAATTACACGCTCTGGCTAAAAATCCCTGTGCTAATGACTCATTGAAAATCAATGGCCTGTATCTAGGATTTGTATCATACTGAAGCACAAAACAAGAGCAGAAAAATGAGCTGGAAGCAAATTTACTGTAGTCCCAACAGAGGCAAACACGTGGAGACACACAGGGGCAGCGGATTACTGATCACTGAGTTGATTTCAAGCACATTAGTCCAAGTGAGTGACATCACCAAAGGTCATCAAGAGGACATGTCAGATAACCTCACTTTATGGCCAAGGCTAGATTTTTAAGCCTTGGCTTCACTGGCTGTCACAAATTCGAACTTTTGCATGCCAAACACCACCACAGCTTCACTTCTGCAACAGCCTTCGCCCTCGCAGCCCCCCCTGAACCACAAGCCAAGTCATCTTAGCCAAGCTCTGACTGTGTGCTGATCAGACTTGCTTTCATCCGTTCCTATTAAAGTTGCAACGACTGCAAGGGTCCAAACCCAACATATTTGAGAAATACATACTTTAAAAAAGGATGAAAGCATGAGGCTGTCGGTGTAACGTTTACATGGCTGGGGCACCCAATACAGATTCAAAAAATAGTCATAAATAAGTGTATTTCAACATCACATCAAATATATTTCATTGTCATGTCATGTCATGTCATCTTCCAAACCGCTTATCCTATATAGGGTCGCGGGGAGTTGCTGGAGCCTATCCCAGCCGTCAATGGGCGAAGGCAGACTACACCCCGAACTGGTCGCCAGCCAGTCGCAGGGCAATATTTCATTGTGAAACGCCGAAATATACACTGCTTAAGCCTGTGACTCACACTAATATTTATTATTAAAGTCATAGTTTTCAAGTAAATTTTTAGAGATACACTGTGGTGCATATAGCTAAGTCAGTAATTATTCATCCTGCCGTGGCCTCATGCCGCAAATCCAAAGATTGAATTCAAATGTGGACTGTGTTCGATTAAGCTTTGAGCACAACCACAATGAAAAAAAAGTCAGAGCTTGTGTCACAACTTGATAAAAGAATTTTTCTCCAAGGTTTTAGGCTGCATTTGAACTGCTAGGAAGTTACAAACATCCTACTTAGCAATTTTACCACCTCAAGGTGGTACAGTGAAACGTAAACAAAAAAATGATTGCTGACAACTGTGATAAGAAAGCATTTGCTCTCTTTGTGACAAGACCATTTGTGAGCAGTTCCAGCAACTCACATCACCTCCTTGGCAGCCTTGAACATTTTTGAAAATATCCATCCGTCTATCCATCCATTATTTATACCGCTTATCCTCACTATGATCGCGGGGCGTGCTGGAACCTATCCCAGCTGTCTTCGGGCAGTAGACGGGGGACACCCTTAATTGGTTGCCAGCCAATCGCAGGGCACACAAAGACAAACAACCGCACTCACAATCACACCTGGGGGCAATTTAGAGAGTCCAATCAACTCACCATGCATGTTTTTGGAATGTGGGAGGAAACCGGAGTACCCGGAGAAAACCCACGCAGGCACGGGGAGAACATGCAAACTCCACACAGGGAGGCCGGGGCCGGGATCGAACCCACGACCTGTGATTTTTGAAAATATATTTATCAAATAGTGTAGCTTGGTGCAGGGTTCAAATCTCAGCGAAGACCTTTCTGTTTACAGTTTATTTTCTACAGGTACTCCATCTTCCTCCAAAATTACAAAAACATGCACAGCAGAATCTGGGTTTTCGTAAGCCATAAGTTTCGAATGATTTGATTTTTGACGGTTTTTGGAGTCTAAATTTTGTTCCCAGTTTTCCTACATTTGCTCGGTTTTCATACAAAGCTGAATGAATGCACCATTCACTTCATTAGTATTTTATATTTGATGTACATTGTTTTATTTAGGTGAAACTATAATTATTCGCTATAAAATATGTTTTGTAAATGTTTTAGTGTTTCTGGAACGGTGAACTGAATTTTCATTATTTCCTATGGGAACTATTGCTTTGGTTTTCATCAGACTTTCTGTATCGGATTCATCACAAATAAATTGCTTCCACTGCGTGTCTGTTGTCGTAACTTGTTTTGTTTTTTTTACTGGCAACAAGTCTACCATCCACCCCGCTTCTCAGCAATCACTTGTTGGGTTCATTGTTAGAAATCTGACTTCAAGTTTAGTTATACTGTATTATCTTGTCAGAGGTTTCCACTGTACTTTTCTTTGTCAGAGGTCGGAAAATTTCAGACAACCCATTTCCTGTAATACGGCATGACAACTAGAGAGAAGGCGTATGGGAATGTACACCCTGGTTATTTTGAGTTTAAACTGTGAGAAACACATGGACTGTATTTGCTACTATTTGGGGAAATACTCATTCATATGACCTATACTCCCAACTTTCAAATCCACCTACATGGAAATACACTTCCTCTTGTTAAAGGGTGTTACAAGCCAGACCGCAGTCATTTTCAGACTCGACATATGACACATGACTCATCAACTCTTGTTTTCGCCTGTAATGAGACTTTTGTAGGTTATGTGATTGATGTGATAAGGACAAACCCTGCCATGAACCCTGCAAGGCGCAGCTACAAAATTAAAGATTGCAGGCAGCAATTGAAAAGGATAACTGTGATGAACAAAACACTATCAGCTATAACCCTCTTGACTTGCATTTCTTAAATTTACCCTGATTATGAAGGCTATGAGATGCAGAGTCAGCTTCCGGCTATGTCTTTCCACAGAAGATAAGTTAAACTTTCTTCTCTAACAACATTGATCTTTCTGCAAAATCTTTACAGATTTCCATTGTACTTTGTACAACCCCCACACCCTTGCAAGTCTACTTCCTCAATTACCAAGTTTCCAACAAACACTCCGCGGTCTAACATTACAAACATCCCTCACTAAAACGTTTTACAGCACTCACTTATTTGCACACCAATCTCGTCTTAATCCATATGAATGAGATCCAAGACCTGGACTTGAAATATAAAGAATGCCTGAGAGTCAGATGGCTAGAACTCAGGAATGGCTTGAGCAGGTGCACATATTTGGTTAAATGTGACCCGTGTAACAGAGGTCAAAGAAGTGGAGAGCTGGAGAATTGGTGACATTTTTGGGATGTTTGTGCCTGGGTGAGAGTAAGATGAGACAGTAAGAATAAAGATAATAATGTAACTACTTTGTTTAAGGAGAGATGAAAATGTCTTTATTTGAAGTCCAAAACACTGTTACAAAAATAGAAGACGGGCATGAAAGGCAAAGGAACTATAAACTGTGGTTTATACAAAAAATACACAGAAAAACGTACAGACTGAAGGCTTCCTTTGGGTTATGTTGCAGAAAACACAACATCTGACCATGACCATGTGCTAAGGAAATAAGAGAACATTATACTGTACACTGGATGCTTGGGGAAAAATAGGAGCTACACGTTTTTTTTCCTCCCTCATCTCCCAATTACTTCTTTAAGTACATTTTTCTCACACTTGTGTCAGCCACATTAGGTGCAAGATAAAATAGGTCAATAAACCTTTTCCTAGCATTAAACATCTCAAACATTTCAAGCAATTCAAGACTCCTACTGAAATTCCAACTTTATCACATCCTGTGATTGATATGCTTGTTGCTCATTATGTGGTATCAAAAATGCCTTCAACCACTTTGCCAAATAGAAAACAAACCCAGCCCTGGCGGTGGATGGTCCAGTCTATGTAAAATTGGTTTGTGTGAAACCAGTGGTGCAAAAAAAGCTCTTGAGACCGCTGCAGTATACTATTTACTTACTTGCAACATATTTTATGAACTAAGCATTTTTTTCCTTCAAGGAAAAGACTCTTGTAATTACAGGTATATAATTTAAAAAAAATACCGCTTTAGGGACTCCATAGTGGAGAAAGGTGAGTGGCATTCTGATTTTGATCCACTACTTGCCTTTGGCAGTGATGATCATGCTCAGTCGGCCTGCCAAAGACTCAGGTCTTGCTTTGGCCTACTTCTTAGAAAGACCTAATGTAATGGAAACTGTCTTTATAGTGAATGTGCGTGCGTGTGTGCGTGCGTGCGACGACATGAAATGCTTGCGCGGCCTCAATCGAGGAGCACGCCACAATTACATCAACCGCAGCTTTAAACAAATACACGTTTAACCTGATGAATGACGGCATTGATCCATCTATTGGCTGGATTTTTAACAAAAGCTAAGATACAGGCACAATGTGGTTGATGAATAGCCAAACATAAACGTCACTGAATAAAAACAAGCCAACGCTGCGATAAAAAGCAATGTAGGATCTGTTAAGCTCTAGTTCCTTGAGACCCCAGGCCTTGTTAGTGAGAGTCGTGACAGGCCCCGGTTGCACACATTGACTCAACTGAGAAAAAGATGACCAACAGAAATGGGTCAGCCATGAGTGGGACACACCGAGTAACGCTAGGCTAACAGAGAGGCCATGGAAGCATGTGAAAATGAGACTAAACTACTTCAGAAACACATTGTAAGATGTAATAACCAAGAGGACTTCACAATGGGAATCGGCTTTGTGTTTCAAACATAACATCGGCAAGTTCTGTGCTTACATGGACCTACAAAAAAAAAAAAAAAAAAAAGACTTAAAGCTGATGTAACCCTCTACATACAGCACCATTAGTGGCTAAGTGTCATTATCTTGAGCAGCACAAAATGCAACACCCCTTTGGTCCTTTTATTGTTGTAAACTGAATAGTTAATGTAAAGTACATCACCTCCACTTTCATAAAAGACCATTTTCAGTACTTAAACATACTTGGAAGAAAGGGAAATGGGAAAATTGTTGTTATCAATAGATTCCACTTTGACAACCATTTCCAGCCTCCAGAACATAGAAAACGTCACTGGCCATTAAACCAGAACATTGCCATCCCATCGAGTGTGCTGAAACAATCATCACAGGTTGTTACTGTCAATTATTGTAGTGTGTCAGCAAACGGCAGATGTCAAAATACACTGTATTCAAAATTTGACTCACGGGTGAAATGTTTGCATGACACCTAACAGGGTTTTTCCTACATTCAAAATTGAGAGGCGGCTAATTGTGTGACCGCCTCCAGTCAGAACGATTGCGCAACACAGCGTCCTGTAATTTATTTCTCCTTGGCAGTTTATTCAATTAAATAAAACGGTTTGTGAAGATGGTAAACATTCTATTTTTAAAACAATAGCAAATTTACATTTAGCCTGAAGTGCAATGACAGTGTTTTTGAACATCATGATTTGATACACTGTTCCAGTTAATCCATATTTGAAATGGGGCCAATCAATGCCACGCTACAACAAACACTCAGCCCTGATAGAGGAATGTGCAGCTGACAAATTGAAGGCAGCTCTCCGAGCTGGCCAGTGAGTAACTCAAGCCAGCGTGGGAACCACAGAGGGTGCGTGGCACGTTCTTCTTCTTTGGTTGTGACATCTGCCTCAACAGAAGAGTCCATATTTACGTCAAGTTTGAAGTATTAAAACGCTGAGGAGGACTACTGAAAAGCGTCAGCCAGATAGTACAGCCTGGCTCGGCTGGCCAAAATTAGGCCCTCTAATTTAATGCTTCATTGGAGTGCAAAGCCACATTAGGTTACTTTTCCAGGGAGTGTCTGCTCTTAGGTCACCCACTGCTGTTTTTGGAGGCGCAGCTACATTGCTCCTGTCCGCTGAGAAAAAGAAAAACAAGCTTTTTGTTGTGATCAGAGGAGAGAGACAGTGAGAGAAAGAGAGAAAGAGAGAGAGAAAGAAAGAAAGAGAGAGAGAGAGCGACAGAGACAGAAAGAGAGAGAGAGAGAGAAATCAAACTCCTCACAGGAAAGCCCTAACAGAGATTCAAATGGAATGTGCTTGTTACATGTTTTGGTGTACTCAGTTCTACTTTAACACTGGTGTCACGTGATTGTCACTTCAACTATAGAAATTTGCACAGAGCAGCCTGGACAGAGTCATGCAAACTGCTTGTCCCTCTTATGTTCTGAATTGACTTCAGAGGTTCCACTATTTTTGTAAGTCATGATAAACATGCATACAACACTATATGAAGAATAAAATGACTGAACTGTAAGTGCAAATCACAAGATAGAAGCCGCAAATGACTGATGGGTTTGAATTCGTCATAGACCAATGTTTTTTTTTTCAGGGCTGATACAATACAGATTATTAGTTATTAATTATTAGCGTGTTTGTTTGCAGTAAAAGTGAAAATATTGAAATCCCAATTTTGAATACAAAATGCTCCATGGGTGCTGCTCCAGTGTGTCACAAACGTCACAACTGTGATAGGATAAACACAGAACTCTAATATAATTCAGTAGCAATGATGAGAAAATAAAACCAAATCGTTTGCAATGATTTCATGAAAACTTGTTTAGACATAAAAGATTTATCTGCAGTAAGTGAACAGGAAGAAATTGGGAAGGAAGAAGTCCTCCTCGTTGGACACCCACACCACTGTGAACATATCAAGGCGAAATCTGCCCGTCCATCCTCCCACTGCTGTGAGACACAAAGCTTTTCATCCAAATGTAAACTGCACTCGGGTCGAGCTTATTTGGTGCAATAATGGAACATACAAAAGAGCAGGTAAAGCAGGAAGAGGGTGATTGGGTTTAAAAGCGACATTAGAAAGATACGAAATAGCCCATAAATTAAATAATTAATTTTAAAGCAGAGCAGATAAAATGGACTCTCTCCCATGCTTTTCATCAATTGAAAATGTGTCTGGCCATATTACGATACTGCCCTCCTATGGCATTTGTGAGACATTACAGTTAGAATCTCCTGTATATCAGGAATTAAGATGGAGGGATACAACGGTTCAGATTATAGATGGATGGACAAATCACTTAGCCTGACAGCATTTTCATCATGTAGCCTGTTACTAAGAAAAAGAAAAAAAAAGTATTGGTGCATTTTACACACTGCTAACAACACAAATATGAATGAGGAAGTCAACCCAAATATTTTCTTGACAATATTATGCACCCCCAAACAGTATTCTGATTACAATTGGGTTTGTGGAATATGAGTTTAAAAAAAAAAAAAATCACCCGTTTTTATCCATCTCAGGGGGCGGCCATTTTGTCACTTGCTGTCTGGCTCAGGTAACAACCAATCACAGCTCAGCTTCAGAAAACAGGTGGATTTAGCTTTTCAAGTTTAGACTAGGTGGTGCTGCATAGAACATATTATTGTAAAGACATTTTTGGGTTGACTTTCACTTTAAAGAAATAACAGTATATATAAAAGGGATTGAATTTGAATTGAATTTCCTTCAACCTATTTGGTGATGTTCAACACATAGGAGCACATAGTGTACTGTTTAATAAATTGCACATACAGATAAAGGTTTATTGTAGTACTGCTGTATTTTATCGTTTGAATGGCAGGTTGAAAGTGTTGAAATGCTGCCCCCTGTTGAGCTAATTAGCAGTTACATCTTGTAAGAAAACACATTAGACCTGTATTGATATCCGATTTTAATAAGAGCGCTTAATTGTAACTTGCACTATCAACTTTAGTCACCTATTGTGACCAAAACATTACAAGAAGAAAATATGAATGCATATTTAACAAAGTCATAACATAGTCAGGTTTTATTTCTAGAACAACTGTATGAGATTTCCCTTCAATCAACCAGCACGTCTACAAAGAGACCCTGTGATATTTGCTTCAGTCAGTGCGCGAGAAGAGGCGGGAGTTGTGGCAGGACAAGTTGTGGCTGCTTCACCATGAGCATCGGACAGCTCCTGGCCAACAACAACAACATCGCATTTCTGCAGTAACCTCCCTACTCACCCGACCTGGCTTCATGTGATTTTTTTTCCCTCTTTCCCAAGCTCAAGGGTATCATCAAGAGGACTCGTTTTAAAAAGGTGGACAACATCAAAATTGCCGTGACAATGAGGTAAGGTGGATTCCCGAAAGAATCCTTGCAGGAGTGCATAAAGGTGTGGAGCAAGAGACTAGGAAAGTATGTTAGACTCCAGGTGGATTACTTCGAAGCGGAAAACCTGTTTTACATGTAGTTTTGATTTGACGTATATTTTGTTTGTGACACCAGTCCTGGAACTTTGCTGACACAAATCAGAAGGACAACAGGATGATAAATCTCAAGTTGAATCCTTTTTTATTATCATTCAAGTATGGTCTCACAGATACAGTATAACACTCAGAGAGATTGAATCCCGACGAGATTATTAAAATAAAAGAAAGAAAGAGAGACATCTAAAGAGAGAGAGAGAGATTTTCAAAATATCACTGGGCACTAAAATTGGAGATTACACTCTCAGGTGTAGCTACATACTTAAAAAAAAACTTTAAAAAACAACAACAATTGCAGATGAATTTACTTTGAATCTTAGCAGAAACCAGTTTGACTTTTAAAGATCTGAATCGTTTTGTTTGGAGGAGTTACAAAAAGTGGTATCGAAGGTGGGATGAATGCCAACGGGCCTGCCCACTTCTCAATTCTTTCGGGTGTGGGAGTACCAATGACTTCAGCTGTTTTCAACATTCAAAAAGCTTTATTGTCAATTCAGTATTAGGAATGAATATGTTGCCACTGATGTGAATGGCTTTATACAGCTTCTGGCAATGAACACGTTTAATCTGCTTCAAAAGCAAAGTAAAGCAGATCGGCCTCGGTTCTTAGGGGAACAAATTACGACTAAAGAGTGTGGAGATTTTCACATTAAAAACCCTTTCAATGCCTACTGGATTGTGGAATAAAACTACCAATTATATTATTTCAACTGTGGGTATTTACGGTATGAATATACAACAAAAGACGACGCTGATCTACTAAAAGTCGATGGAAAAATTTGACCTGGTAAGAAGCGATCTGGGACATTTTTGCTTTCCAAGTGTGGATTGAGTCCCACCCTTTTAAAGTTTATCAATGAGCAACCTTCTTCTTGGAAAAGAGCAAACATATTATGTACAGTACATATTAGCATTGCCTCTGTGAATGACTAATGAGCCTCCCTCCTCCATAAATAAACAATAAAAACACACGGGCACAGAGGCAAGAAAAGCCTCTTTTCGACAGCTTGCTAAAGCCGAGATTCATCCGCTTTCTTCCGTGTTGCTGTTTTCTGAATAAACTGAACTGAGATGAAATGGGAAGGATGAAGCCATCCAACAAAAAATTATATCTATATATAGATGTAGATATATATAGATAGATAGATTTCTCTCTCTATATATATAGAGAGAGATATCTCTCTCTATATATATAGAGAGATATCGCTCTCTAAAAGCAAGAACCACTAGACTAAGAAACAGTTTTTATGCAAGCACTATAATTGCACGGAACACTGCCAAAGTGCCATAACCCACTTTATGTTTACAAGGAGTTTCACATTCCTTTTATCCTTTCTCATACAGCACCTGACAGCACCCTGAGACACTTTATTTCCAACCAGGGTCATATCTTGTTATTTACTGTGTGAGTTTGTTATATTTTCTTTTTTTTTTTTTTTTACAGCATTTTAGGTGAATGCACCTGTCGCAGTGACAACAAAGACATTCTTATTCTTATTTCTAGTTTCCTTGTTATGTGGTTTATTTTTTCAAAATCCAAACCAATCAAACATTGACCAGCATTCCGGAATTAATTGTGTAACCTTAGAGGTTCCACTCGAATTAATTATTTATTTATTGAACGATAACATCTCAGTGGGTGGATCGCCACCAAAAATGAGCAACAGACACCAAATACTGAGTCAGTGTCTTAAAAAAGTTTATATTTCAAAATGTACAGAGCAGTCACAGAATATACTTTCTTCTCCATAAAAAAAACTCAGCCAAAAGCATAAATTATGCATGCGACGAGTTGAATTAAAATAAGTGAAAAATGAGTTATTAAATTACCTGAATAGTAGCTAAAAGGCTAAATAGCAATAAAAGCACAAGGGGCTGAAGTAGTAAGAGGGTGACTGACACAAAGAGAAAGTCACATCCATCCCATGTTACCAAGTATGCAACATATTACTTTGGAAGGTCTGTACTGAATGGAATTCCAGGAAGGAGGAAGTAATTTAACACAGCTAAAGTGATGTGCATCTCTTTTTTGCCCCTGTTCATGTACTGTACTTACGGCATTGATTCTCGGGGAGTCCAATTCTGTAAACGCATTCTTTTCGTAACTGTTGGTGAGGCCACGGTGAGAAACAAAGGTAAAATATCAATCACAGGCCTTATACATTATTCAGTAAGAACACTAGCCTGCACAGTTCAAATATTTGAGAAGCCGGTGACATCCACAACTGAGGACAAAGCGTGGGAGAGAGACTCTCGCAGCAGAGAAGAAGCCCACAGCTGGGCCATAAACGCAATAAAATATAATGCAGAATGCCTCCCTGTTGACCATAAACACAATTAAATCGCTCACCTATATGTTCACTAAGCATGCTGAATTGTCTCCTCATTTGTCATGAGCTATATGTTTCTTATGTCAATGATTTTACATTTTATTAGTAGCACTTGAGATGATTAAGGAGCTACATACATAGAGCAAAATATACCCTGCTCTCAAGTGATGAGAGACCTCTTAAAAGCATATTCACACAGAGTTGATCTCTTGCAGCTGTAAAACCCTAACCCCATCTCAGATGTGTTGCAGCCTTGGGTGCACTCTACACTGTCTCGCCGGAAAGCAGCTGGGGTAGGCTCCAGCTGACCTGCGCCACTGATGACAAGGACGATAACGTTGATATAGATAAACATTTTAAAGTTTATCATCATCACCCTGAAGGTAACACAGGGTGATGATGATTTACGTAAAACCTCCTGATTGACTGGTGATCTTCATTTTGTGTTCGTGGTCCACATAGCAAAAACCGTTAGAATGGTTCCTAAAGTGAAACTACTAAAGATCGGGTCGAAATCGGGTCGAAATCTGAGGTTTCTCAGTATACAGTCGACCACCACATAGTCGTGGTTCAGCACCACGGGTTAAAAAAAAAAAAAGTCTAATTTTTTTTTATATATTTTTAAACAATTTGGGGGCTTTTTGGGAGGGGGAAGTTTTTTCCCCATTTTCCGTGTATTGAATGTTTATCGTTTTTTTTTTAATAGCTTTGGGGGTTGTAAATTATTTTTTTTCCAACGATCAGTGATCCTGATAGTGTAAAGCCTAATTGGGTCCCCCGATGCATTTCATGTACCTCCCTTAAAGCTGAGGTATGGGGACAGGTCTGTATATAACGCCTTGTTATGCATGTCAGTGAATCTTCAAAATTGTCAAAACTGCATGTTCAGATTCAGAACAAAAAAAAATGCAATGTAAATAGCTGAATTTGTAACAATTTGTTTCAGGAAACAGTTGACAACTCCAAATCGCTCTGTGCACATTTTACCACCGTGTTCCAAGAGCTCACAGCTGTGGAGTGTTTGGGCAGGGTGAGGGCTTCCAAAAGCTGCCTAATCAACACAAACCATCTGGAAAACAACTGGGCTGTACACTGTCCACTGGACAGAGGCAAACACGGAAGAGAAACATGGAAGGAATGGAAGAGGAAGTGAAAAGATTCCCTGCTCTCAAGGCAAACTAGGACAGCTGTGCTAAGGTTGAGAGACAGTTACCCAGATGACAAAGCAGATGTTTGGAACTAAAAAGAAGGGGGGGAAAAAAAAAAAAAAATCACACACACACAATTTCATGAACATCCATATGAACGTGCTTCCTATCTAGGCATTTAAAAAGCCGCCAGGTCTGCGGCTATTTCAAGTGACAGAAGCAAACAACTGCTAGGATATTAGATTCAAAACCTCAGATACTATAATTAAATGCTGCAAACATAGTTTTTTTGTTTTTTACATCCTAATATCTTTTTTTTCTTTCCACCTGCCAGATATGAGTAAGGAAAAATGGCACACATAACAGATGATTCACACCATCTTCTGGGCCATTTGCAGCAACACTACTCTTTAAGAATAATGTGAAAGGAACCAAGTCAATCACATTCTTTAGTAATAAAAACAAAATTCTGGGGGAATGCCAGTCAAGCAACAGCAAGAGCCCCAGGAGAGCAGCTGCCCCTCGATTCAACCTGGCACCAAATCAGCAAAGGGCAGCTCACTGTAGATTACTATGGGGATTACTCAATGCTCTCTCAGCATTAAATACAAGATAGCACAAATGTAAGAGGCTTTGGGACTGAAGAATTACCGTAGGCTAAATGCTTCCCTTCTAAATCTCAGAGGTGGGCCTACCATCTATTGACATATTCATAGTAAAGATCATATTCTCATGTTCATTCATATTGTATATCGAACACTACGAGCGACACAACATTTATGAACGGTAGCATTTTGCAAGGGGGTATGTTGCTGTGATTACAATTATGGCACGTGGAATATTAAAAAAATATATACAATATAATATATATATAATATAAAAAATATTTTTTATAACTAAATTAACATAAAACACTATATACAATTGAGTTACTGTGTGTGTATATATATATATATACATACGTGAATGAGAGGGTGAGAAATAAGTGCTACGTTGATGATTGCAGACTTGAATGATTTTGATTTTTTATATATATATATATATATATATATATATATATATACATATATATATCCATTTATATATACATATATATATACATACATATACACATATACACATATACATACATATACACATATACATACATATACATATATACACATATACATATACATATATACACATACATATATACACATATACATATGTGATGCCACACATACACATATACATATATATACACATACACATATACATATATATACACATACACATATACATATATATACACATACACATATACATATATATATACATACATATACACATATACACATATACATACATATACACATATACATACATATACATATATACACATATACATATACATATATACACATATACATATGTGATGCCACACATACACATATACATATATATACACATACACATATACATATATACATATATATATATATATATATATATATATATATATATATACACACACACACACACACACACACACACACACACACACACACACACACACACACATATACATACTGAGTGGCTACTGAGTGGAAATTGAACCCACACTGCCTGAATCAAAGTCAGGCAAATGTACCACTATACAATCAGTAACTAGACATTGAACTTTACAGCATATAAGTAAGACTGAGGTGGATGATTTTTATCGACAAAATGGCCTTAATCATGGCTGGGAGGAACTACAGGCATCAAATGATCTCTGAAACCTATGTTCACGCACACAGCAGGCAAACAATTAGACTGTTTTTCTCCCCGTGCAGGCAGATGGCAGATAGAGAAGAACCTTGTCTCTTTGTACGCGGGTATCCAGTTTCACAACCAAAGACGGCAGACACCGATGACACAATGACTATTAACCTCTCGTTACTTTATCCTTTGTACATTTTGACATGCTCAACGTACAGAAAATTCTGTCTAGATGAACTATTATATAAATTGGGAATTTTCAGCCTATTTTATTATTTCAAGTGATTTAAGAGGCTAATGCTATCAACTCTTGATTGTGACTATGCATTATGTTCTGAATAGATCAAGCAATTTGCAATATCCACACTGTAAAAATAAAGTAATTGCTGCCTGGATCCATTACACTGAAGGTTAACCTTGTAAATATTTGTGACTGCAGCTGCAATCATGTTTTGAGAAGACAGAGGACTCTATAACAGTGCAATTGAAATAAACACTTGCGAGTGATGACATTTTTTTCTGTGGGAAGCACTCCATCTGATGAACGAGGATGGCTCTAAAAGTGCTCGGTCAATATTTCATTTGGGCTCACTAAATATTCAAGCCAATTTCTCATGAATCAGATAAAATGATTACAACTGGCCTGGATGTTCAAGGTTATATTGGAATGAGTCCGAACACCTAGTCATAAACATGACCTTGGCGTAAATGATAGCGGAGCATCATATTTACAAGGCAAAATTGTATTTTTTTTGTCGCACTAATACAGTAATCCTCGCAATTTCACGGTTCGAGTTTCACGGCCTCTGCGCACCGTGGGTTTTTAAAAATTATTCATCAAAAAATACAAATGAAAATACAACCATATCAGCAGCCATATTGCGGAAATAGACATTGTTAGAAAGAGGTGGTTGACTCGGATGCTTTGTAAAACAAGAGGAAAGAGAGCAGAAGAAGACGACAATGAAGAAGAAGTCAACGAAGAAGAGGCAGCAGCAACAAGAGCAGAAGTGATGACACAAAGCGAAAGCTATCGCTTTGCACAACAAAAACAAGGGTTTAAAAGTGCATTAATACACCAGGATTGTAGCTTTGGCGAAAATGCACTGCAGGATTCTAGTTAAGGTAAGCCACTTTTAGGATAAAAATTAAAAGTTTAACATAGTTATTAGCCAACGTTCCATCGTAATCGTCACCTGCCTGACTTGTAGCGGACGTTCCTCTCACAGCCTGCAGCTTGGTATTTATTCTTCATTTTGCATTTTTAAAGTTAAATGTGTTGTGCAACAAGTATTTAGAAGGGTGGAGACCATGTTGGGGGGTTCGCAACGGCGTAACAGAGGCGTAAATTAATCAAATCCAAAACTGTAAATCCATACATTTACAATTCAAAATCGTTCAGTAAATGCAGTAAATATTACATTTTTCAACATAGATAGGTGGGGCTTATACAGGAGATGTTTTTTTCTTTATTTTTTTTTTTTTAATAGAGTGGTGCGACGCAAATATAGCAAAGTAAGTGCTGTCTGTAGGATTACTAATAATAAGTCACCCCCACACGTATGTGTTTTATTTTAAAGTCTCTGGCAACCTCAGTAGAGCGCTACACATTACACTTATATGCAATCAAGAAGACAAAATAGTGAGGACTAATCAGTTTCTCCTACCTAAATGACCTTCATTGCACATTTCACGAAGAAGCTTAACAGCAATTTTTGTAATTGGCCAAAGTTCATTTTGACGAGCTCTTTCTTCCTCAGCTCTGCCTGATGAATAATACAACAGAACAAGTGAGCAGCCTTATGAAAGCAGTGACTGCAGAGTACAGTATAACAGTATTTCAGATTTTATGTTGCATTTCATGTTGATGCTGCAGCAAATTGCCCACAAAGGATACTGACAAAAATATCATTGAATAAGACATAAAGAATGAAATATGATATCTTTGTGAGGCTCTGCAGTTCCTCGTTGGTCTTTAGTTTATTTATGAAAAAAAGGAAAAAGGAACAGTTTTGCTAGGTTTTGGCATGTCCTGTCAGAAAGCAAGAGTTTTGTCCACAGAGAACAGTAATGTTTGAATTATGCTACCTATGGTTTCATACTCTTCTATGGCCAATAAACAGAGACAATAAGGAAAAATCACAAAATGCTTGCATAAAGTGTTTATGAGAATAACAAGTATTATATTCCATGCAGGAAGTCTATGTGTTTTACTAAACTTCAAACAGATAAAGTTTGGGTCATAAAAATGCTTAATGTACAAAGTAACCTTTCTTCTCTAATGGCTGCGGTCCAACTGCAGATGTGCCAAAATCGCTAAATACCTGGATGGATTTCTGCTTTCTGATTTATCACAATGAGAGTAGAGCCAGAAGCCACAAGCCACTGGACTTAAAAACTTGAATACATTAGTGCTAATGGGTAATTGGGTACTATTGACCCATTCCTCTCCATTCAATGAGGTATTCCAAATTGAAATATAAAGAGAGAGTTGGTACTACAAATTTGGCATTGTGCCTTTCTAAAGTGACACGTAATGGGTAGGCCGCTTTAACAATCATTAAGTCAAAACAACATAGGGTAGATTGTTGTGAGTTGCTCCATGAATTAGCGCTATGTTCTGGAATGGAGATGTTTTGCCAGGATGTTTGTGCAGATCTGCTGTATGAAATTCATTTGACAATCCAGTTTGCCCACAAAAAAAGCCAACAGAAAATCTACAGTTTGGTGTTTCATATAGGTGAATGTCACCAAATTACTGGTTGGACCCCAAACAAGACCTTTATTAACAATAAAACAGGATTAAAACTTGTATGCTTGGGAGGTGAATCATCATGAATCAATTAGACATCAAATGCAACTCACTTTCCAGCGAAGAGGAAAAACTACATCACCCTTGTTTTAATCCATTAGAATCTCACTGAGCTGAATTTTGCGTGATATTCCAAAGTCGAGTTTTATATTGTGTTGAGGTGATCACCAGTGCAATTGACTTGGAGATTCCATTGCTTATGGCACCTTCCGCAAAGAGCAGTTACTTCCATAAACCATCCCAATTATACTAGGCCAGATGCCAACAACCTATTAACCGAAAAGGTTAATTACAAACTCAGCGCCATAAAAATAAGATAATAATATAATCAAATACTGAGTCTACACCATCACAAGAATGACCTGCACGCGTCCTCCGTTTCAGAGGACAGCTGACGTCAGCACAATCCTGCTCCTCGATGCTCACACTTTGTAACCCGATGACGACAGCCAAGACACGCGCCCGGCATCAGAATGGGTCAGGTCCTTTTACAGCATCAAAAAAAAAAAAAACATCAGGTCAAAGTGATAAATGAATAATGCACTTTGCTCAGTTTGCTCAAGGTGGGTGTTTGATCCTAACTGAAGCTAACACTAACATATTTGAAAAATGTAACAGATTAATAAAGAAATATTAAGTAGTACAGGATGTTTCCAATCATCAGCTTCGTACTTCTGGGAACCTTTGTGAGTCTTTTACCAGCTACTTGACATACATGGTTTCCAAAGTGATTGTAATTATCACATTAAACAGTCAACAAATACTCAGTGAGTCGGAGTGAAAAAAAATGATTGAGCACAACATGTTAGGACTATTTCCGATGTTACTTAAGTTATAAAGCAGGAGGAGGTTAGATGGGTCAATGTTGGGTTACCAACTTACCATTCACAAACAATACTTTGGGTTGTTACATCTGGCAATTAACTAAAGTAGCAAAATAGCTAAACAACCTACAGCAGGGTGACAGTTTTCCAAGTGGACTGCAACCGCAAAAAAATCTGAAGCGTTATCATGGACAGAAGTGTCAACACTGTCAACAGGCTGCAGAAGAGCACACAGCCAGAAAATGAAGAGGAAGGCGAGGGGCTTCTTGTGCTGAAGAGCAGCTGTGCGTTGTCACATTTTAAAGACACTTTGGGCCATTTCAAGCAAAGCAAGCATCGCCATTACATACTGAAGCAAAATGTTGCCTGAAAGTCAGAAAATATCCCAAATGAATTAGCTGTGACTGAGCTTTATGGCTTTATTTTAATTCCATCCGACCTTAGCATGCACGTGTCTCTTAAGGATCACCGCACAGAGCCACAAAATGACAGGGCATTACATCAGTGCGCATAAATAGTGCTACTTGTCAAATAATCAATAACCATCCTCTTACAGGAAAAGATGATACAACACATTTCAAAACCAATCACTAATTAAATTGATGTAACCTTTACAGCCATTCATAATCAATCAGTATGGTCACAGCTAACACATGCAATTGTGCTTGTGTATTTGTTTTCAACTAAGAGATGTGGTGTGGAGGTCTGGGTTGCACTGGGTGATAAAAGTGATAAAACACTGGGCTTTAAAATGACTTTCAGCTTGACTGCCTGACAGCCTGCCACACGGAGCTGCTCAAATTCATGACAAAGTCAAAGTGGGAGAGTGAATTCATGGTGACACAACAATCTTGCATCCTCTGCAATGCAAACTCATCCTGCCGGGGCCAACCTTGATTTCGCAAAACAAACCCAATGAAAAATTTGCCAAAATATTTGAATGGTACAATATTACCGGTATATATTTTTTTAATGATGGTGGCCTCAATGTGGCCTTTTATTTGATGAGAAGCGTGGGAATGTTTTACTCATCACATTTCCAAACTAATCCAAACAAACTAAATTATACTGGACAGTAGTGATGGAACGGTACTCGGTTCGGTACGTTCTGCATGGGACAATATGCCCTGATGCCACTTTTAAAAATTTTTTTTAATTTTTTTTTTTTTCATGATGCACTTTGCATTGACGCTGTGTTCACCCACTCACAGTTCTAACTGCATCCTGCTACGAAATGCAGCTCACAAACTTGATAAAAAGTAAAACCACTAGCGTGAGAAGAGAATTTGAGGGACGAACATTTGAAGACACACTGGCTTCATTCAACTGTCTGGTGTAGATGACATTGAATATTACAATAGGGGAGTTCAAAACTGTTGACAGAAATGTCACTATCTGCAATCATGCTTGAAACAACTCAGAAGTACCGAACCGTGGCCACAAAAACTGAGGTACTGTACATAACATACCTAAAATTAGTAGAGGCTGAAAGGCACCTATCCTGGTTGAAGGCAGGTAGTGCGTCCCATTTTGGCTCACTTTGCTCAAAATTCATCGACAATCAGTTCCACTAGGGCTGTCGTTTTTAAGTATTTTTCAAACTGATTATTCTATCGATTACTCCATAATTGAATAATCAGATGAAAATTTATTTTGCATTCAAGTGAACAAAAGTCATGTTTTTACGGCACCTCAAAGTTTGATGACAAAAGAACGAAAGGAATGCATGAAACACCTGTGCGTTTGTATTGTCTTATACGGATTTTCTAAAAATGGATTTAAGATTAGTTGAACCATTTGGATGGAAACCTGACGACAGCCAGCAAGTGAAATAATTTATGTATATCCAAGTCTTCGAGCCGAGCGAACAGAACATGAAGCTCTTCAAATTGCTGTAATGCTGCAGGCTGGCACAAACCCGGGAAATGTTTTTCATCTATTTAAGACAAGTGGCATTTTAAAGTGCGAGCAAATCATATACACTCAAACAGCAGAAGGAAAACAGACCTGATTACACGGCTCAAACTCTTTAAGTGGACTCGGGACAAGACTGAATCAATAAAATGTGCTCATAAAGACAACAGCCACACTTTGCCCATGTCTGCCATGTACTTGCACAATGTTCCTATGTGTAATCATTAACTTTTGACAGGCCGCTGCGTACAGAATATGGAGAGCAGCAGTTCCAAATCCACATGCAGGAAATCCCAAACAAATAAAGCTTGCATATGCAGGTAGTTGAAATTGTGACTAGGGCTAGGCGATACGGACAAAATGTCAAATCTCGATATTCATGCCAGATAGCTTGATAACGATATTACTATGGGTTCAGTGAAAACTAAGCAATTTTTCAAAGGAAAAAAAAAAAACAATCCAAAAGGATGTGGAAAGAGCAGTTTTCTTAATTCCAACATACTGACAGTCATCAACATTTTCAGCAATACATGCAAAACAATTCAATTCACATTGTTCTGCAAATCTGTTTCAAAGACAAATAATTGTATGTTGGAAACGATCTCTCCATGCATGTGTGGCTTCAACACATTACGTAGCTTTAGTGCTACAGCCCGCCGCACAGGACATGATGCTTCCGAACCCAACTTGGACCAGACCATAGGAAAAAAAATAACAGTTGGCCATCAACCCCATAAATTTTGTTTATGGACTCCCTGCGATGTGAACTGTGCCCAGCCTGTATTGCATTCTAACCCATACTTTTTTAATTCACAAAAAGATAAAGTATCAGTCAAGGAATACAAAGGTTGCTACAGAAATAGGATGTGGGCGATATAGAGGAAAGTGTGACTATACTGAAAGGCAAGGCTCACTCTCATTCACTTGAATGGAAGCGTGAGGGGTGCATCGCTTGCGTATATTTTTAGCACAATCTTTGCTATTTAAATATTCTACGTACGTTATTTCCATACATGTACATATGGAAATATGGTTAAGTATTGTTATGAAACACAATATATGTGTACTGTATTTGTATGGCTTGGCGGCACGTGGCTGTGTCTCATTCGCTTATGACCCTAACGTGAATTTCTCGTGTGTGTGCTCTCTCCATCCCTCCATCAGATGATTGTCATTGGCTGTCGATCAACGTTAAACTTGAAAGGAGATATGTGGTTGGTTGGTAACATAGTTACCTGACATCATCTTCATTTTCCATATTAATATGTCAAATGTTCATATCTGGATATCAATACAATAATGATACTGTATATCACCCAGCCCTAATTGGGGCAAGGTTGTGTCACTCACTTGATGAAGCACCGTGCACCCTCAAATGTATATCCTTCTTCCCATCCAGTGGGTAGATCTGTGAAAGAGAGACAAGCCATTTTGAGATGGGTTTCCCCATCAGTGATCAACAACTGAGCACTCCTCAAGTCATTCTTGAAGAATAAAAAGACAAACCTACTGCATAACAAACGATAAGAGGTAATTCTGTGTAACATAACTAAATAGATGTGTTTTGGAGGTAGAACTAATGTTATTCAGCAGCAGTGAAAGCAACAAAAATGAATACCCATTCAATAGCGCTTCACCTGTTGTAACACTATGCATAATTTATACTAAGGCAGTAAACATTAACACTGGACTAAATTATATGATCATAAAAAAAGTGAACTCAAATGATTACATAAAACATAAATTAATTAGATGCTGTGACTGGCCAAATGTTATGAAAAAAGGTTCAAAAATTTACTTAATCAATTACCAAATTAATTGACAATATTAATTGTTAATCTTAAAATTGTCCAAATCCTCAGAATTTCAGCCCCTCAACAGTAAATATTTTCAGATTTCTGTATCCCCCCGTGAAAGCAGACAGATTATCTTTGTATTTAAGAAAAATAAGACACTTGTAAAAATCCACTTTTACTTTGGAAAACAATGATCAACATGTTTGTCTATTTTGTGACAAAAAATACAGACCAAACCAGAGACTAAATCGTCAATTTATTTGTGTACATCAGGGGTGTCCAAACTAGGTCCTCAAGGGCCGCCTGCCTGTTTTTCATCCATCCCTACTGCAAATTAAAGATTTTCTTTCATACGATCCCTCCCCCCCCCCCAAAAAAATGAACAGATTAAATGATTATTAAAATAATTGTTAGTCGCAGCCCTAGTTTGAAAACCTCCATCCATTCCGTTATCTGCACCATTTATCCCCACTAAGATTCAAGGCAACTGAATTTTACTTCAAAGTTAAATAAAGCACTTAACAAATGAACTGTACTGGATTAAAACAATGTCACAGCAACGTATGCACAGTTTGAACATTTTTCCAGGAGTCTGAGGACCACACTTTTAGAATCACTACTTTGGGAAAAGGAACATTTCAAACGTGTCAACTTGCTTTTCACATTTTTTGTTTCCCAGATCAATAACTAGCATCAATGCAGTATACAAATGAATCCACAGCAGAAATAAAAGAAGGGAAAAGGACGTTGGTGCAACACTGCAGGGGTACTGGTAGCTTCTGTATAATCAGAAATATTCATCGGCAATAGAATAGCAACTATACATTAATGAGCAGGTGCTTTGGGAGAAGCTAGCTCTGTCTTGACAAGCAGATTGCCAGTTAACTGCGCAATGTCATAATTCTGTTTTAAAAGTGAAATTAAGTGTATGGTCATAACGAAATGAATGTCGTTAACCACCCGGGAGGAAGTGTCAAGACCCGACGAAAGGTGAGCATATGGGAGCTTCCACTTTGTCACAGCCCATTAAACAGACACACAGCGCGATCTCACCGCCGCCGTGGGCAAGAATAAGCCACGACGACGTGCGGAACACATGCAGCTTAGAGAGGCCAGCGCAGCAAAGTGACGCCTCACCTGGAGTTTTGCTGTGTCCGGTTATGACCGCCTCGCCACTCAGGGGATGCAGCCAGGTTGTACTCTTGGCTTCTTCGCTGAGGCGAGAGAGCGAGACGCTTTACGTTAGCGCTCATCATCATTTGCGCAACGACGTCCTTTAAATTGTTCTTTTTTTCCCCCAACACTTACTTGACGAAGAAGACGCGTCCGTCACGAGTAAGCCCATAACTCCAGGAAGAAGGCAGATCGCAAATCCACTCCGACTGGAGGTCTGCCGCCATGTCTGCCAATGGCGAGAGGCGCGCGCGCAGGCAGGCAGCGCGTACACGGAAACCTTGGCAACGGCAGATGGCACCCGCCAGGTACGCTTCACGAGTTGCCCACTGTCATGTTTGAAAGTTGTCCGGAATCACTTTCGTAATTCCGTTCCTCTCTGCCGGTGTTGTTGTTGTTGTCACAGCCAACCAGCCCAGGCAGCCTGCCCAGTGCGTGAACGACCAAAGGGGCAGGGCCGGATGATCCAACCGTGACGCCCAGTGGCAGCATTGATCGGACGGGGCCCCTTTAAGTGACAGTCAGAACTGTCAAATGGTAAACACAAGGGTCACTAAACGCACCTGTGGCAAAACAATTACACGCTCTTCCATCAGATAGCTGAAGGTACAATAATCCTGTCTCTGTATCCACGTCTTGCCAATAATACCACAGAAGTCATGGCTTACTGCGATTATACCATCTTTATGTTAAACAGGCCCAGATTTCACATCGTGCAAGTACATGTGTGCCTAGATTGAGCCGATAGATTCATTATTTCAGTATTAACACTTTTGGGGACATTGTAGTCAGGTGCTGTGCTATGAGATGTTTTATTCATGTAAAATGTGTGCCTTGTCTTAATAGAGGTTAGAAAACAGTGGTGTATGCATTCGTGACTTTGTTTTTAATTCTTGCAGTATTTATATTTTGCAACCACAACAATCACAAAGCCCAGAGACCAAAGAAGTGACTTCAGGACAACTCTGTGAATGTTCTTGAGTGGCCCAGCCAGAGTCTTGACTTGAATCCAATTGAGCATCTCTGGACATGTCTGAAAATGGCTGTGCAACACTCCCCATCAAGCCTCATGGAGTTTGAGAGCTGCTGCAAAGATGAATGGGTGAAACTACCCAAAAATATATGTGCCAAGTCTGTGGCATCATATTTAAAAAGACTAGAAGCTGTAATTGCTGCCAATTGTGCATCAACAAAGTATTGAGCTTTTTTTTTTTTTAATCATGTCAACCTTTGACTTTGAAGGGGAAAATTAATTTATTCCAGTGCGTTCAGAAAAGGTGAAGAACCATCCATCTAAATACATCTACCTATCTATCCACCCATCCATCCAACCTTCATTCCATCTATCTCTGTTCAAATTTATGAACAGTATAGATGTTTTTTTGGGGGGGTTTTTTTAACCCAGAGGAAATGAGAACTCAAAATGAAATCTATTCTTTGTCCCGCCTGATCCTTGTCAAAACTGAAAATGAGATTTGGACCATTTACTCATATTTCTTGAATGTGTTGTAGAAATAGCCCTTCCTTGCCCGGATCCAATTTAAGATTGGGAAGAGCTCTCGCTTTCTATCCCTAGTGAGCTGTCTGACATAATATGCTATTGATACACAAGTATGATTCATTCAAAATTTGAGCAGATTGATCATTAGACAACTTCAATGTCTAATGTTCTTTTTGTTTTACTCATGTTTTATCCAAAATCAAAGGCAGAGCAGAAAAGCGACACCATTCTCCATTGTAAAGCTATGTAACATTTCACAGGACTATTTTTTTGTAATTCAAGCTTTGCCCATTGTCAACCTGCAATGTGGATCATACAAAGGTACTTGTTACTTGCTTTTGATCAAATCTCACAATGGTATCTGAGGAGCTAAGACTGGATTTAAACAAGTGACGTAATTCCTATTTGTGCTTCTCAGCAGTGTAATTAGGGAAAAGAAAAACAAGAAGAGGATGCTTAAAAAATACAATACTTAGAATAATGAGTATGCTGGATTTCACAGGAGGAGGAATTTTAATATTTGCTACTGGCCCTATTGTCATAGTCACAGCTGGGCATTTTACAAAAAATTGAGCGTCCGTTAGTCGTCATTCGTCTGCAGCATGGGTACCCTTCCGTCGTCCGTCATTCGCCTTTTTTTCATTGGGGGGAAATATAGTACCCGCCTATAGGCCGGTCCGCCTCTGATTTTAAACTGGCTTCCATCAGCGATTCCAACTGCAAACTTCAATAGTACATATGGTCATAGGTAGCGCAACAGCGTTGTGGCGCTAAAGTTGGTGGATCCTGATTTTCTTACACCAGCGCAGGGTAGACAGTTGGTCTAATGCGACGTATTCCATTCATAATTATGTGAAGAGCAGATATCAAACCCTATGAATACCTAACAGGCCTCCATACAAAGTTACGCCACGTGCTGTGCAGGATTGACACCGGTCACAAAAACAGATCCCTGAGTCTTATTTAAAAGCAGGTACAGGACCCACCAAAGCCCTTGAAAGATATGATGAGTAATCTGATGGCATTGGCTGACACTTAGGCCAAGACATACACAAAGTGCACAGACACTCTTTCAACTCACTCTACCTTTAGGTTACTGTCGCCCATTTTTTGTCATTGAGCTGTGAAAGTGCCGCATGAACCTTTCACACCAAACAAAGACAAGTCATACAACACTCCTGTTCCTCGCCTGTTTGTTCCCATCCATCCATCCATTATCGATACCGTTTCTCCTCACAAGGGTCGCGGGGCGTGCTGGAGCCCATCCCAGCTGTCTTCGGGCAGTGGGCGGCGGACACCCTGAATTGGTTGCCAGCCAATCGCAGGGCACACAGGGACAAACATCCGCACTCACGATCACACCTAGGGGCAATTTATAGTCTCCAATCAACTTACCATGCATGTTTTTGGAATGTGGGAGTAAACCGGAGTACCCGGAGAAAACCCACAAACGGGATTGAACCCACGACGATTGAACTGTGAGGCGGACGTGCTAACCAGTCGACCACCGTGCCGCCCCTGTTTGTTCCCATTGTTTTCTATTGTGTGCTGAACACATGTTACCTCATTGCTGTAAAAGGAGGGGGTGTTTGGTGAAGGGAAGGGGGCATAGCTATGAAATGCAAGCTCATCTGCTTTAGAGAATAACTTTAAACAGAGCACTGATGTCCATCTAGTCAGAAGAGAAAAAGCGATGAGCAAACTGATTGTGCAAACAAAATACCTCTCTGTTTTGCCTCAGGTCAGTAAAGCAATTGTGTGTGACCACAATTTTCTCACAAAGGTCTCTCTAATTAACCTTATATTGATCACAGTTGCAGAAGCTGCGTTATATACTGAATTACCAACTGTTGGACAAAAGTTGCGATTGGTTTTGACCATATATACAGTAAAAGCTTTTCGGTTACTGTCATAGTTTTTATTTTTACTCCAATGAACAACTAAATATGTCCATTAGCCTGGGAATAATTGGATTATGGCCTGTGTATGTGTCTGTATATCCGTGGGGTCTGGTGGGAGGTAACGTCTGGAACACTCTGTCATTGTAATTCACATTCTTAACAGAACATTTGGATTCAACATTGGACCAGCACTGGATTTGTATTTAACAACCACAACCAGTACTTTTATGCCAAGAGACAATTGCAGAATCTAGAGAATTTAATGCAACTCAGCATGTTGTCCCATCCTTCCATTTTCTTTAACCGAAGTACCAGGAGAAAAAACACGCAAACATGGGGGGGTATTATCGTGCTGTTTTATCGAAACGTCAACAAGAAGTCAGTTCAGTTCATCTTTTAAATGCAGTCAAATATTTTTCACTTGGCAACATTAATGATACATGACATAGCTGAAATCTTTCCATCATCACTGAAGGAACCCAATACCATTTTGGTTAAGTGGGAGCATAAATGAGACTAGGTCGAAGCAGTAGCAAAATGTCAAGGTGGATGTAGATTTGTACCTTTGATCCTGAATGTCCATTTACAGAAATATGAAGGGCAAACATTCACATTTGGAGCTGCTTGATGTTATCTTATTCTAACTAAAATCATTAAAAAAAAAAAAAAAAAAAAAAAAAAAAAACATCATACTGTATCTCAAACTGAATCAACATAAGGAAAGCACCGGTTTAAAAATTTAGGAACACACACACACACACAAAAGAAACCACAACAGTCTTTTGCCTGATTCACTTTGCACAAGGCATGCTTATATAATTGTCTTCACGCTCAGCTAGTGAACGCTCAGTTACACATAGCACACTTGCACCATCAGGAAGTAATTAATGCACATCATCAAGCAACTGCTTTGCTCTGGTGCCAGCCTAGAAGTAACCATGTGCATGTCTGCACTTTGTAAGAGGACGCACTCACCACCTTTAGACCAGGGAGCAACTTGGCTTCTGCGCAGCTCTCATCTGCTCGGCATTAGATGTTATAGAAAGAGACGTCAACCAGACTCTACTTGGTGAATTGAGAGCATTTATGATTGTAAATGGGCACTATCAAACTGATCCTGCAAGAATGTTGCAATTATGTGATTAGCTGAACACAATGGTATCTGATCTACAGGTCCAACTTTACAGAGAGAGCATACGGAGGCACTAACCTCAATGATATCCTGTGATACTGTAGTGTTAAGCAAATACCTCACGCTTTGCTCTGTATGAGGTCATCTGCGCTCCGATTTCAACAAACAATATCATTTGACTAACGTGAAAAAGCCACAGGCTAATTGGCAGAAGGAACACAGGAAGCTGAAATAAGCACTGTAGGTCACTAGTTTATGAAAATGTTTGTCAAATTGTTCTCACACAACATGCCTGCCTGAACTGTCGCTAGTCAAAACTCGACAACCGCCAAATGGTCCAGGTCATCGACCACAGTGATGACATCATAGGATCCATGGCGTTTTTGAGTTCTGTCAAAACAGTTTTGTTTGTTGTTTTTTTTACGAGATCTCCACAAGTGATATGTGTCATTATGGCTGAATGCGCTGGTATCCATTGTGTAATTAAATTAAATGATGGTGTGTGTAGCATGAGTCACTGGACTGTGACATGAAATGCTTTGCAGCTGTGGTGTGGCCATGACAAACACCAAACTATGCTGAATAAAAAGTACAATCAAGCCTCTAAGGACAAACAATGCATTCATCTCTGGTTTATTCATATTTCAAAACAATTTGCTTGTTAGAAAACAATGGAACTAACGCAGTATAAAGTCATACTCTTGCCATCATACAATATTATATAGATATAAAAGCAGAACACTGTGACATTATGTTTCGTATCAGTGTAAAAATTTGCCACCATTAATAAGACTCACTCATTGTTTTGATTGCAAATTAGACAGAGTGAAGATGTGTCTTCTATGCACAAAAAAAAACGATGCAAAGCTCACTTTGGTGTGCATTCAATTCTTCATTTGTTGTCATTCTTCACTCATTTCTGACAGCCATATTGTACTGAGCAGGCAGGACAGCAATATTTTATTAAATATAAAAATAAAAATAAAGTACTTTCCTGTGTGTATTTCCTTCTTATTTTATAACAATTGTCAACCTTTTTGCTGTACCGACCAACTACGACATAAACCCTTGTACTGCCATCAATTAATAAATAAATAAATCTTTGAAGTTCCATATTCAAAGGTCTCTTTCTTATTCTGGCGTGCATGGGGGTGTTGTGCAACTTTATAGGTTTGATTTTTTTTTCCCAGCAGTTTTTAATTCTGAAGTGTTCAAGGACATGTTTGGGGTTGGTTGACGCATCAAGCCGCACAGTACCGCATGTGGTGAGCAAATCCGCCTCACATCCAAGACGCTCTAGGTTTTCGAATCTTCGCTCAGGCCATTCCGTGTGAAGTTTGCACATTCTCCCTGTGCTTGTGTGGATTTTCGCCATGTACTCTGGTTTCCTCCCACATTCCAAAAAAGCATCCAAGTGAGGTTAATTAAAGGCTTCAAATCGAGTGTAGGTGTGAATGTGATTGTGAATGGTTGTTTGTCCATATGTGCCCTGTGACTGATAACCAGTCCAAAGTGAGCTCCACCTCTTGCAAAATGTCAGCTGGGATAGACTCCACCAACCTCGTGACCCTGAAAAGGGTAAGCAGTAGAAAATGGATGGATAAACCATCAGTTAATAACAAAGATTGACTATTTTGTTTTGCAAAGTCAGGTCAGGAATAAAATAATACTGATAATCACAAGGTTGCCTGCATTTCCCATTACTGAGTCACATGAATATTTTACATTACTAGCAAAATAATTAAGTTTCCATTAACCTCTCTGCTACATAAATGACTGTAGAGTAAGAACTACAATTTGCAATGCTATACTATGCAAATCAGATTTTACAGCAAGTGAGTAAATGGGTTGTTCACCTAATTTGGCTTTTACCATTACATTTGTGACCACAAATACTGAAAACGACTGCTTGACCTTGCAAATTGTTCTACCATCTTGAACATGTTAGCAAAAAATAAAACAGAACAATGCTGTACATGAGTATGACTCTCTAATACGCAGCGATCATAAATGTTTTCCTTTCTGCCGACATCACAAATTCCAGTGCGCACCACCTCCTACTTTCATTATCACAAGTGTATGCCTCCACCCTGTACTGTAACCACGCATAAGTAGCAGATTAGAAATCAATTCTTGGTCAATTAGGTCACGACATTCCAATGCGTACGTGTTAAATGTTACGATAAAAAGTACATGGACTGAAAAGGGGGAACAGCGGCATGCAGTCTAAAGTGAAACTGCAACATCTGCTTGTCTTTTCTCCCCATGCAGTCCTCCCTTGTTGATGTGCACATCCTGTGTCTGATGGGAAAGTGAATCTGTGTGACAAACGGGTCATGAGCATCTTCTTCAAGAGCAGCCGGGGTCATGTGAGCAACAGTAAGAAAGGCTGTTGTCCGACGTTCATCTTTTTTCATTCCGCAACACAAGAAGTCCTCATGAACTTATACGATATTCACAAAGGGATCCGGTTCGGGAGATTGGAGTACACAGGGTTGGTTAGGGTTAGGTAAAGATAATTAAAATGTCCTGCTCTGTAAGCAATAAAAGAAAGGCCGATGGGGTGCCAACACCGCACCAAAGACGCTCATCCTGATCTCACACAGCAATATTCCCAAGATGACCGTAACTTGTATGTACCGCCTGGTGGGAAACATGGGGTGCAGCAAGTTTAACCGTAAATAACATTAATTTATTTATCCTGAAAGTGGATTTATTTTTCTCTCCCTCCGAAAAACAAAGAAAACAGGCAACCTGCTTTTTGATATCACGGCACACATATTTATGTATAAACATCTGTTGCCGTGGCTATTTTGGGAATGGACGTTTTTACAACTCAAGGTCACACACAGAGAGGCACACACTTGCATATGCTATTTACACTTTTGTTTTTTAATTCTAAGTAGCATTGCTGCTACACATACATCTTTGATTGAATTATTTGAAAATGTAGTGTGAAATCCTAGGCTTCTACCTCACGGGCTATTTTCGGTTTCATAAGAGCTTCTGTGTTTATTTGAGTGGTGGGAGGGGATTGATTTTATGTAAAGCAATTTGAGTTGCATTCCACTATATAAAATTGCTTTATAAATAAAGTTTGATTGATTGATTCTTGTGACTGTTAAATGACTGTTCTTGTGCTCATCTTGTGCAAAATAAAGAAAAAGGAACTCGTTATGAAGAAATAAGTGAGATTAAATTCAAAGGTCTGTCTGTGTCCTGCGAATTTAATTTTAAGTTAAGTTTTAATTGATACCCGTTATTGATCATGTTAGGACCTACACTATATTGCATTACCTGTTACTCTATGTTTACACTTTTGTAAATGTATCCAACCTAACAATATCAAATCATTAGACTTCATAATGCTAACATTTAATCAAACAGCAACCTAACCTCAAACTATTATATATTCTTGGAATTGCCCACACAATTGCAAAAGAAAAATAGAATCCACAAACAAACTGTGCAACACAGCCGTTGTAATATAACAAATGTTGAAGGAATGTTAATTACCGGTATTAGTCCGTGGATTCTATTTTCAGCTTGAGAAAGCACCTGTACAGTACGCCTGGCAAAGGCCTAGTTGCACATTCAATGACAAAATGGCTGTATGCGCGTTTGGACAAGAATCAATGGATCTGTTGGAAAAGACAGCTGAGTCCTGTGGAGAAGTTGTCCCTGGGCCACTAAACACATCCATGTGCTGTACACCACTGAGTACACAAGGCCATCTGCTGCCTGTGCTGGGACATGGAGGTAAAAGTGGCAGGGAGAGAGAAGACTCTCTTGTGGCGACTCCATGAAATCAATATGTATTGATTGCCCACTTATCTCAAAGGCAGCCCGGCTGATGAGATGTCAGACATGTGCTGTCCTGCAGTCGGGGGAAAGCCAAGAATGGATGTCAGCCGAGTAAGCACTGTGATGTGAAGACCAAGGTTAAACATTCTTCATCAAGTTGACTTTGGGGAAAAGGTAGTCCCTTGTGGACCTGTCAGTCTGCATGGATCAACTTTAACAAGCACATCCTCCTCAGCACCCATGACCGCCCAACCTCCGTCCCTGTTCCTCTCTCACTTCATCCCAGTGCAGGCAAACAATTAATCAGTGCTTTGTAGCTTGGATAGCTCATACTCATGCGTTGCAAATTGCTGAGCTCTGCAAAGCAACTAGATAGCAGGTGACTAAACCCTTAAAAGCGACAGCTTTGTGAGTGGGGGAGATGCATTGATAGATGGATGCATAAATGGATTGAGGCATGCTTATATAGTGCAGTGCAACCATCTTAGGCCACCATTAGATGTGTTGTAAAAATTTTTTTTTAAAAAACACTGCTGTAATATCACTCAGTGGACATTCACCAAGGCCAAGCTGTTAACAAAAGTGGGAGAAAAAAATGCGGACTGCTCTATTTATTCTTGTCTGTCAATTTTGTGATGATAATTGAACTGAGATTTGAAATGAGATAAATGTTTGCTAAATGACTTTTTTTTTACTTTGAACACCGGCTTTATGTCCTAAATTTTGTTGGGCCTTCCTTCAAATGGGTTTTACAATAATACTTACTTTAAATTTGTTTTCATACAGTATGTATCTGTGTCTAGAAAGCAAAGCGTGGGGAGTCCCTGTCACCAAAATGGACGGGTGCACTCAATGAATGGGGTAATTGATCATTGCCTGTCCTTGCCAACAGTTTCCTGTTTTGGTATCAGTCTTCTACTTCCTTGACAATCACATCATGTTTTTATGGTTCAATGAGATTTGTATATAGAGCTTCAAAATTCGATATTGGGTCACGACCCAGGTTTTCCATCGCAGCATACCAGTAGATACAGTGCACAATCGTTTGTTGTGTGGCAAATTGACACCAACTGTAATTTTTATTTTACAATGGTCTATTTCACTTGTGTTCTGTTCTAAGAGTGACTTTTTGCTGTAGTACTAGAGGGGCTCCAGCTACTACAGACACATTCCTTGTGTTTCAACATACTTTACAATAAAGCTGATTGTGATACTCACTGGAGGGGGATGAACAGATAATAGCTGGCAAGCAAAATCATAATGTTGATTTTGCCTAATCAAAGATTCGATTGAGGTCATAGTCCTCTCATATGGGGAAACTAAATTCCTGTAACATCATCACTACCCAGATCGTCAACAATTTAACGGGCTGTTTTTTGGCACATGGGCTACCCATCTAAAAAATATGTATTTTATCTGTCATATATTGTTTTTCTAGATAAAAAAAAAATTACAGTGAAAACGGTGATGAAAAGAATATAGGCGAGTTGTGACCTTGAATAGCAGATGTATGCTTTGTAGATGCACTGATGGGGCAAAATAAAGAGTCAGGAGCTCTGGTAGTGTAGGTACAGTAGATTGAAAACATAAAAAAATGTCAAGTGCAAACATTTAAACACCAAAAATAAAAAGACTTGTTTCCTCAGCTGTTTTGCATTTACATAGTCTTGTTTAATCCCCAGTATGTTGAGTTTTGGGGGGGAAAATACGCCAAAATGGGACATTTGAATAGCATCACACTACAATTTTTTGCATATAATTTAATTTTACAAGGCAATTCAAATGTCAACGGTTGAGAGAAACTACAACCTGTTATGAATTAGGTGTGTCCAAAAGTTTGACTCGTACTGTATACTCTGTATTATATACTTACTGTACAGTATGTTATGTCTGCAATGACTACACAAATGCATCAGATATTTCTTTCAAATGCACAATATGGACACAGATATTAAGACACACCTCAAACAGACACATTCCAAAGAAAGTCTTCCAATGGAACTCCCTATTTTCCTAGTTTCCAAATACCTCGGTTCATTACCACATTCGATGCAGTCATGACGCAACCCCATCAACAATAAAATTGATCATTTCCACTTCAGAAGATTAGAAGCTAGCAATTGAATGAATGACCATTTAAATGGTTCTCACCTGGCAATAGCAAATACTGTAAATGAAATGAAATGAATGCGCATTTCACTTTACGATAGACGATAAGATCGTAGTCCGCATTTGTGCTCTTTTACAGAATGTGCCATAAAAACACTTAAATAATATTTGAAGCATACATGGATAAGAAGCCTACTGGCTAATTGCATTTGTAACTACCATGCAATTACGATCGTGCGCACTAAATGAGTTCCTCAGGTCCTAATGTGCAGATCCTGATTGCTGTGAAATTCAATTAATGGATTGCTGCCTAATTTGCTGAGCGGAGATGAATGAGGTCCCCTAGCACAACAACAGTTCAGCAAATAACACTTAATTCAGACTTTAGGAAGTCAGTGTTTTTCTGTCTGGGACGATTTGGAAAAAGGCACGGTCAAAGCAATGTAAATTAGGATGCAAGATGAAAAAAATGACTTGAAAGTTGTCAATACAATAAAAACTCACTTTGGCATCACATGGTATTGCAAAGGTGTCGAGTGTGTCAGGCAGAGGACATAGACAACACGCGTTGGCTTGATAGTAAATCACTGGAGAATCCTCCAACATTAACGGCTTAGTGATTGAAAGAGGAAACAATTACAAAGCCGCTAAAGCCTCGCGGTATATAATATTAATGTCTTGCGAGCCATTGCTTCCCTCGCGTAACAAAATATGATCTGATTAACTGACAGTGTCGGAAAATATAAATAAGACTCCAGCTGAAACATTGTCACGCTAAGGCTGCCTGAATATGCAAATGTCCTTGTCAAGCTCATTGCTGCAGCCAGGTATTTACATTGATGGGCTGCAAAATGACTTCAACTTCACTTCCATCCATCTTTCCGCAACAGTATTGGCATAACAAGTGTTTATAGTCTGATAGTTTGCCTTCTATTCATCACTGCTTGTCAGATGTAGCCATGCTGCATGTGTTTCTCCAGAGCAGAGCAAAGCAGGCATTGCAGAGCCGCAGTGAAATTGATGCCATTTCCAAGGGAGGGATTTAAGATCTGTCACAGCTTGTGACATGAGTGGGCAGGAAAGTGAAAACACAAGTAGCACTTGCAACTACAAATTTGTACACAGAACCGTTTGCAAGGTTGACTGGTTAGACCAAATGGTCTGAAAAATTCTACTTAAATGGATTGTCCATTTGAAGGAGAGTGGAACACACCGGTGAATATCAGCTCAGATGAATTTGCGGCAAGAGGCAAAGTACACCCTTGGCAGGTAGCCAGCCAATCCCAGGCCACATTTTGACAAACAAAAATTTACACCTACATTCACATAAAAACCCAATTTAGAGTCTTCAATGAACGTAAAATGCATATGAAACAGTGAAATGTTTGACTGGTTTTATATGCTGTCATACATTTACAGTCAAAGAATGTAAAAAAAAAAAAAAAAAAAAAATCAAGAAGCATTTCTGTAGAAAGCCAGTCACGCATTCTCAGTAAGTTACAATGTCACCATATTGATTTTCCTCTGGCTGCTCATTAGTATTCATGTACCCTCTTAATAAGGTTTGGAGAAAAAAAAAATCTTCAGCCAGTAAAACACTTTTTTTGTAGAGTTTGTGACAGGCTGCTTTTACCAAGTGGTTACATTTTATGTAGTGAACCATGCTTCTTCTAGGAAAGTAATGAGAGTGGAAAGCTGAAAATGTAGCATTTTCACTTTTTTTTTTCACATACACAACTGCAGGCTACATGTCTTAGCATAGGTTATCCTAATATTTAGTACATCTAGCATCTTAATGTCATACTCAGCGCTGCCAATCTAGAAAAATTCACTTCCTTAACAATTTGTCAAAATTTCCATATTCTATACATTTTGTCAAGAACATAAGACAGTTATTGCGACATGTATAATAGGATAACAATAATTATGCATACTATTCAATTGCACAACACAATCATTTGTTATTGTAATGTATTTACTGCATCAGTCTGGTAATGGTAGACAATTGCAGCCTGAATAAAAGTCTGAGATTTCAGTGTACCATCTCTCGGAAAAAAACGCATCAAAACCTCTTCCAAGTGTTGTAACCTGATTTTTGTCAAGGTTTCACACTTTTGTTCAATCATCATAATCCTTGATGAGTTGAATGCCAGCTGGCTTCTAGAACGAGTTCGTAAAGCATTTCCCACTTTATTCTGTCTATGTTTTCGTTAGAACATAACATTAATTCATGGAGAAAAATGAAAATGGCTTACTCACCAAGAGATATCAAGTTAAATTTAAAGGTTTGTATAATGTTAGCAGTCTGCACGTTGGGCTTTCAAAATTCCTAGCTTTTTTTTAGTATTCTGGATTGATTGTCAGCCAAACAAAGAGAGAATTTTTCACACTCACATTCAGATCTGTGAAACATGTTGAGTCTGCATTTAACAGAACATGCATGCATTTGAAGAACGTGAGCGGAAGCTAAAATAGCCAGAGAAAACCTACACAAGCACAAGCATGATAAGTAAGCTTCACACAGGAAGGCAGGAACACAGATTTGACAAAAGAAAAACATGTATGGAAACATTTGGCATTTTTTTTATCTACTCCAGGAAATCGTAATGTTTCATCCATCCATCCATCCATTATCTGTACCGCTTATCCTCACAAGGGTCGCGGGTCGTGCTGGAGCCTATCCCAGCTGTCTTTGGGCAGTAGGCGGGGGACACCCTGAACTGGTTGCCAGCCAATCGCAGGGCACACAGAGACAAACATCCGCACTCACAATCACACCTAGGGGCAATTTTAGAGTATCCAATCAATTTACCATGCATGTTTTTGGAATGTGGGAGGAAACCGGAGTACCCGGGGAAAACCCACGCAGGCACGGGGAGAACATGCAAACTCCACACAGGGAGGCCGGAGCCGGGATCGAACCCACGACCTCTGAACTGTGAGGCGGACGTGCTAACCAGTCGACCACCGTGCCGCCCGTAATGTTTCATGTTGTACTATAATCTAAACTGCATTAACCCTTTCATGGAAAGGTGTCACTACAGTGGACAGCTATTTAAAAATTGCTTTCGCCTATATTAATTAATCTAAAAAATATATTACATTTTAAATAACATTAAATCATAATGAATGCATCTAAGGGTTAATTTTTTTTTTTTTATTTAGATTAATTAATATAGGCGAAAGCAACTTAAATAGCTGTCCACTGTAGTGACTACTATGCATGAAAGGGTTAAAGTATATGAAGATCACTGGGAGCTATCTGAGCCGTATGAACCATGCTAACGCTAAATTGAGTGGTCCAATTGTCCATGTCTGATTGTCACATTACACTCAAATACAGCATTGAATCTCCTCGACTGACAATTATGGGATGAGTTGGCACAGGAAAAAGTATTCAGACTTAGGGGAGGATTAGTGTTTACAGAGGATTCCAGCACATTGCCTCAAGTCAACCATAATTAAAACAGTCGTCAGCAAGATTGTTGATTATGCTGTAACACACTAAATTACTTAAAATTAGTGTTGCATTCTAATTATAGCCACCCATCTTTTTGGATCACCCATACATTGTTCTGCTCCATTCATTCATAGAAGCTGAACGCAAGTAGCTTTGCTGTATTTTGACAACTGCAGCGAAAGATAATGAGGGCAAAAAAAATACAATGGCTCATCAGAAAGTCAGTTACTGCATGTCTTTCCTGCCAAAATAGTGAAAAAAGTTATAATTACAGTCACTGAAAAAAGACTGGTTGTTTTATTTTGGAGCTGTCATCAGGACGCCCGTTATCTTGCTCTATAGTGTTCCCAGGACTGAGAATTTCTGTTATTTAAGCCTGAGTAACTAGCAAATGTGTCTTGAGGCAATTAAGATGATGTAAAGGACCTGTCACATGAGGAAGGCTTTTGCATGTATTCTTTTTATTGTACGTTCTTCAAAATGAGTCTGCGAGGCAGATCATTGTCTCCTCTATCCAATCTGGGTTGAATGACAAAGGAATATCTCTTGCTGCCACTCGAACTCAGTCATTTCCCTGAGCTGGGCTATCTCCCAATAACTTAAACGGCCTTCCTCACTAGCAACATAATGTCAGAAAATGATAACTGTAATGCTTTAAAAGCGTGTATGCTGCTGGATTTTGATTTTCTTGTGTTGGTAGCCATTTACCCAGAGCTATGGTGATGACTATAGAACAGATAAACAATACCAAACAGCCCAGGAATTTGACAGCCAAACATGCGGCTTTCTAATACCATACGTAAACGTTTAAATTTCAAGTCATGAGGTTGCATTCCAGTAAAAACACGAGAAACACTTGACTGTTCATCACAATTAACTCATTTACGGAACGGTTGGCATTAAACTCAGCACGTGTTGTGATGTCACATGACACAAATACAGTACGTGCCAAGAGAAGTGGAAGGCTTTTAGATGTGTTTCCTCTCAGATACTGTAACAGTATCCCTTCGTACGCCGGTAAATGACGGACTAAGCACTAACGGAAGTGGATCTTTCACCGTCACTAACCACGTCCGTCAGTCCGTCACTGACGGATGTCTGTTTTGGTGATGTTTTTTTAGGGAGGGGACAAACTGACGGAAGGACGGGCTGACGAACTTCTGCCATACTAACTGATGGACTGACTGACCAACTGACAATTACATTTCAGTTCGTCACTAAAAAATGACGAATGACGGACCAGCAAAATTTAGTGAAATGCTCACCTCTGTCAGGTACTATGTTTTACCCCGCAAGCCACCAGTGGCCCATCCCGGCATCAGAAGAACACAATGTTGTAAAAGCACACTTCGCTTGTGCTTGTGTAAACACACAGACAGCTCCTCACGCAAGTGACTATCCCACATCAGCCACTGTCATTCGGCTGCACGTCTGACTCACAGCTCCAATGAGTCGTGTAAGCAACAAATTAGCTTGTTATAATTCACAAACATGTTCCGACCTGATGTCCACTTAGAAAACGGAAAGTGAGCGAGCTCATTCCCATCGTTTGATCTCACACCGTTCAACTTGAACAGCAAAGTTCAAATGATGAGTACGGATGCACTGAGGCGCATACGCATACGTATCGACGCTTTCATGAAAAGACATCTGGACTGCTGCTGCTCATCCAGCGCCATCGGCGATGTACGCATATGCCACACGGTAGCAGAGGTAGATAACGTACGCAGTGCTCCGCTGCTGACGGCGGTGCACTGATGCGGAGACAGAGGCCAGACCCCGGCTTCATGTTCATGTTCCCTGGCTGGGAATTATCACATCAAACATGCACGGCCAATGGTTGTGACAGGCTTGGAGCTGGGCCATTACAGCCCGCTGTAAAGCGAGCACTGTGACCAGTGTTGTGCACCAGTGATTTCCCACCACACCAATAACATTGGGCATGATAGACAAACCGCGGAAGGAAGTTCTTGCCGAGCATGCTGAATCAATAAACAACAGTCAGTCAGCAATCATCTGTTGTTTAAGCTTCGTTGACATTTGCACACATGAGTGCGTGTGATTTGTTTGGATTTTCATCAACGCTGGCTTCGGGATGTATGAAATGTAGATTTTTTTTTTTTTTTTTCAGTGAAAGTAGTGCTGCTTATGAGTTAGCATCCCAGCAGCAACTATTGGTGTGATCAGAGCACCCCGCAGCACTTAAGACGACAGACAGCACTCTCAAGGTATACAGTGACAATTTTATCTGTATGCAGAGGCGTGTCTGGCCCATTTTTGGACTTGCTGAAGTGAAGCACCCCTAAAGAGAATCCACGTGCACCCCAAAACGACAGATCTTGAGATTTTATTACTGTATGTCCTTCTGTAACAATCTTGAGAAGTGTTAAAAACCATAAAGTACATGGTAGAAACTTAATATTTTAATCAACAAACATAGTAAACTCCTTTTGCCGCAAAAATGGTTTAATCCACCGGATACTTCCCACGTTTCTTCACTGAGCTTCGAGCCAAGTGAAAGTACAGTGTTAGTCACATGGAATAGTTTGAGTAGGCCTACTTTATTTCAAGTTACGTCAACTCAAACATTTTTTTTTTCAAGAATATGGTCTATGCAAGCCCACTAGTTGAAACAGGGCATTCTGATAAATATTGCATTTGTGGAATAAGTGTTAATCCACTCCTTTTTAGCCATTTTTGGGGGCGGCCATTTTGCCTTCTGTCGACTGAAAATGACATCACAACTATACACAACCACCAATCACGGCTCAGATTCAGAAAACAGGTAAACCGTGATTGGTCGTTGTGGTCAGTTGTGATGTCATTTTCAGTCGACAGAAGACAAAATGGCCGCCCCCAGATATGGCTAAAAATGAGTGCATTTTGCTGCTTAATTTATATTCCACAAACGCAAAATTAATCAGAATGCCGCGTTTCAACTAGTGGGCCTGCTGGGAACATCCATCCATCCATTATCTGTACCGCTTATCCTCACAAGGGTCGCGGGGCGTGCTGGAGCCTATCCCAGCAGTCTTTGGGCAGTAGGCGGGGGACACCCTGAATTGGTTGCCAGCCAATCGCAGGGCACACAAAGACAAACATCCGCACTCACAATCACACCTAGGGGCAATTTAGACAGTCCAATCAACTTACCATGCATGTTTTTGGAATGTGGGAGGAAACCGGAGTACCCGGAGAAAACCCACGCAGGCACGGGGAGAACATGCAAACTCCACACAGGGAGGCCGGAGCCGGGATCGAACCCACGACCTCTGAACTGTGAGGCGGATGTGCTAACCAGTCGACCACCGTGCCGCCTGCTGGGAACATATTCTTGAAAAAAATATGCTTGGGTTGACTAGGATATGTGGCAAAATTCCTAATTTCTACAAACCAACTGAGAGGGACACTTTTAGTTTACCCTATTTTACTGGTCAGTCCTACTTCCTCTGTCCGCGACATGGGCACCTTTGTCCCTCAAATTCGTCCCACCGTCTTTATTCATAAAAATAATCATCCTCCATCCGTCCTCATCCTTTTAAAGCGCTTGCAAATGCCTTGTTTCAACTAGTGGGCCTTCATAGAATATATTGGAAAAAAAAATTTGGTTGACCTCCCCTTTAACACTCGCTTGACAGTGTCAATCAAAACTGGACATTAGCTTTGTTTTGGCTCTCATTCAGTTGTGCAGTGTACTTCATGAGCTGTCCTGTGAGTGGAGTGAGGTTGTCGTGATATTCAACATTTAACATGAACTGCTCCTTCAAACAGCTTTTGGATGAGGAATGGTTGTCGCTATGGTAACGACTGAATGGTGTTCCTCACCAGCCTGTTAAAAACTCAGACCACAATAACCCACACAATCCAGTTGTTTTGCACCCAATATAATGTATTCATTACAATTATTCGATTACTACTTTAATGGACTGTGAACACTACAACAGAAATGCTCAGAATGAGAGTGTCACCTGTATAAGGTATCTTGTATTATGCAATGTAAGAATATTTTTGATGGTTTTGTTTCGGAACTACAATGCGTTGGGAAATCCTTTTGTACTATCACCACTTTTAGATGATGTGAGGGCAAAGGCTTCTAAAAGTTTAAAGGTGATGTCATATAGAATAGCACTGCAGCACTTTTTGGGAGTGGAGCACAAGGCTGAGGAAATGAGATTCAATTTTAAATTGGCTGTATCTGGCAAGTAGAGCAAGGTATGAAATCCCTAATTTATGAACATTTACTGTACAGCAAATCTTGATCAGACCCGGCTTTATTTGTCCCTAAATGTATTTTGGGCACTGATTTGAAAAAATGATGTACATAAGGTTTTTGATATATTTTAATTTTTTGTTTTCAAGTTTGCCCTTTAAAAGCTTGTGCAATACGGATTTTACCATGCGTTGTAATTTAGAGCTATGACAGTTGACAGAAAAAAGAACACCTGACAGGCGTCCTTCAGTGACGGATAGACGGACCGGTCCGTCACATAGAAGGAATGCCAGCTCTGGCAACACGGATATCAGAAATTAAGCAGAAAGGACACTGACATGAAGGAAAGCAAGAAAAGCCGTAATTCACAAGATCGGCAAATGGAGGATTATGTTAAAGGTCGAAATGAAACAACCTTGTAAAGAAGCAAAGTGCAAAGCTCACTAAATCCAAACTGGGCAACACGTAATTCTGACTTCAAATGAGCAGGAACCGTCAACCAGCCTTTGACGCCGTGTAAACTCTAAAATGTACCATACTGACTGGAAAATGTCCTTTGTATCTTTTTGACAGAAAACCAATGATTGAGAAGAGATGGACCCATCAACTCTTCAATGATGTCTTCACCAGTGTTACGGAAGACTAATGCAAAGAAGCTTACTTGTGCTGCAGTGAATATCTTCAGAATAGCTTGAGTGTAGCTCGACATGTTGCCCAAGATGTGTTCTACCGATTCACTGGCACTACAGTTTGCAGACTTACAAAATGTTGCTTATGCCAACTTGACTCGTAAAACATTTTGTGTGTTTGTGTGTGTGTGTGTGTGTCACGAGGTAGAGCGGGTCGTTCGGTATTCGGAGGGTTGGCTGTTCAAATCCTGCCCTGTCTGAGTCATGTGTCATTGTGTCCTTGGGCAAGACAATGTGAATGTTTGGTGGTGGTCGGAGGGGCTGTAGGCAGCCGCGCTTCCGTCAGCCTGCCCCAGGGCAGCTGTGGCTGCATAAGTAGTTTACCACCACCAGTGTGTGAATGTGTGAGTGCATGAATAATTTATCCATTGTCAGCACATTTGAGTGTCTGGTTGTCCAGAAAAGAGCTATATCAGTCTGATGCATTATAATGTCCTCAAATTACCATAATTTGCCATTCAGCAAGTGATTCCCCCAGTACGGTGATATTTGTACGTCCAGTTGTATGTAATGCATCTTGCAACTGTGTCAATGCCAAAAGTGTCTAAATAAATATTAAATCGCAGTCATTTGAACTAACGAATTCTATGTCATTCTTTTGGGGCATTTTCACAGGACTTGGTGGGGCACTCTTTGACATGACGTCAACAACTGTATGACCTCAACAAGAGGAAACTTGAAAGGTGATGTCACATAGTATAGAGCTCCATGTCCTCAGGGTATTTTTTTGGGGTGAAAAAAAAACAAAGGAAAAAATTGAAAAGGGCAATCAAAATGGAAACACAGCAGAGCTGAGCAAGTATTTAAATCTCTACCCTTGGCAAGTTGAAAGCGGTATTTAACAACTAGTAAAAATCATGTAAAAGAGTGCTGTACAACCTATTGTATAACATACTGACAACTCGAAATAATGATACACATGGTTAGTTTTATCCATCTTCAGTTTTCACGGAGTCTGAAGGAACAAAGATGTCAATAACGCCTGTGATTGCGCATTCAAGCCGAGGGACTGCTGCAGGTATGATAAACGCTTGGGGATGGCAGTTATCATTCAAGCCTTAATTATTAAATAGCATATTGCAAATTAATTTGGGATACGTTTTCATCACTAAAAGAAAAAAAAAAAAGCGACAAGTGTGGTGGCGACGTGAAAATGCATATCGGGCGAGCACTCCCATGCAATTACATATCCCGGACAGCATTTCACTCGGCTCTACGGTTTGTTCGGTAATAAACGAGATGATTTCATTTGAACAGTGGAGCCTGTTCCTTCATGCGCAGGCACAGATGCACTGTGTGTGGATGGAGACTATAGCAGATTCTGTTATTTTGTGTGCACTGCGAGGGGAACAGTGGCAGCGAGTGGACTGTCTTATGCTGGGTACACATGGACGGTTTTAGTTTTGAGCCAATGTCACAACTGTGAGGGGCCTGTAGAGATGAAAGATAGGGAGGGTGAGATGCGCAACGATAGGATAGCACACAACGTCTCCAGGACTGATAGGTATGACAAGCAGAGGGGAAGTCATTGGAGTGTATCGAAAAATCATGACTTCCCAAAGTTTATGTGGCTACATAATACGAGTCGAAAAGGCTCAGACAGGGATTGGAAGAGTACAAATGGTTGTTTGCAGATCAAAATGAGAAAAAGCAAGGTCCCACCCACCAGGAGAGGAGAGATCCAGAACCTCTTCAACAATTACGCCTCAGGCCAGACCGCACTACCTGCCTGCTCCCTGCTCAGGTTCCTCCACAAGGAGCAGCTGGAGATGGCTGCCGACGAGGGCACGGCCGAGAGTTTGATCGAGAGATATGAAATCGAGGAGGCAGGTGAGTGAAGAGAGCTGTGGGACGTGTCAGGCTGCCGGAGGGGGGGGGGGAAGCTGCCCTCCGTGACAGAAATATAGCTTTGGGAAGCTTTGATGTGATTTGCTGCAAACCACATCATCTTGACACTTCACTGATCACAATATTCGGTACACTTGCACAATATGATCCAGTAAAAGCAATTGTAAAATATAGTGGAACTTCTGAGGCCAAACGTAATCTGTTAAGAAGCTTTTGGGATTTTCTAAAGGTAACATTTTAATGGGCTTACGACATTGAGTTTACGAACATTATGCATCAAAAAATATTTTGATAAGCACAAGAAATATTTATGGTGCGGAAATATTTTTCATGAAAATATTTGTAATTAGGATTTTGAGTTAATCGTGTATTCTGGAAAAATGCTGTGTTGAATTTACTCCATTTTGTTTTGTCAAGTAGTTGCACGACTTAAAATCACCTGGATCCAGATACATTTTTTTAAGTATACTATATCTACATGTAAATTTATCTAGAAGTAGACTATGGAGCACCTTAACAAAACAAACAAAAAAAAAAGAAAATTTTTAAATCAGTGATAGGTTACTGATTACACTACACTAAAAAATGTTATTGAATTTGCTCAATTTTATTTTGTCAAGTGGTTGCATGAAATTAAATCATCTGGATCCAGATACACTGAAAAAAAATGCTGTGCATTGTTTACTCAATTTTATTTCTTTAGGTGGTTGCATGAAATATAATCATCTGAATCTAGATACATTTTTCAAGTATATGTCTAGTCTACTTGTCAACAAAAAAAAATGGATGGATTGCTGGCCATGAAATACAATCATCTGAATCCAGATACATGTGTAAAAATACACCGCGTCGCACCGGATTTACGCCGGTCACGAAAATTGAGCGCTAACCGTCTAACGCGAAGAGGAGAGTTACTACAACATTGTAAAACTATTTTGGAAAAATAAATCGCAATTGGGACACTGACGTTGTAATGGTTCAATAGCCCGACTTCTGTGTGGGCAACGTGGGTTCACTTCCCACTCCAGGACAGTGTGAATGTGAGTGTGAATTATATAACGATGATTATATGTGCCCTGTGATTGACTGGCAGCATGAACATGTCTGGACGCCATCACTAATTGTGACCTTGCTTGCTCACGCTCTTGCAGCCATTGAAAGTCTGTGCATGACATTTGAAGGCTTTCTTCGCTACATGGAGTCCAAAGACTGCTGTGTCTTTGAGCAGACCCACAAGTCTGTGTACCAAAACATGGACCAGCCGCTCAGCAGCTACTTCATCTCTTCATCGCACAACACCTACTTGATGGGAGACCAAATAATAGGCAAAAGCCACCTGGATGCCTATGTTTGGTAAGCCTGTATCATACATTTACAACTTGCCTTATCGACACCTTAAATGGTTTCGCAAATTCATATGCATGTGTTGTGTTTTACAGTAATACTCACTAGTATTTATAATGCATGTGTGGAGTGTGCGAATGGGGCGTTCAATCATTGCCAGAAGCCTTCTTCTTTGACAATCACGCCATGTTTTTGTGGTTCAATTAAAAAGTAGCAAAATAGATTATTTTGTATATGGAGCCTCAAAACCCAGTACGGGGAGGCAGTTTTTCCATTGCAATGCATTAGTCGACGTGTGGTGTTCAATTAGCGGGGTGCGGTGAGGAGTCGCCAACAGTCGCTTTCTGTCATGTCGGCTAGTTTGCGGCAGGCTTTGCGAGGATAAGCCGTGGAGATATATATGCGAATGGACTAACAATAGGGCCCGTGCACCGCGTCATCACGACGTCATCATCCGCCATGTTAGGAGCTATGGTGAACGAGCGTACGTTAAAGGCTGTCTATTTGTCGATTCAAAAACATGTTAAAATGCAAGAATCAACATATTCAAGTTAGGCGCGCTTAGCGTGTGGCAACATAAGATGGACACCGGTGGCTTCACTTCTTGCTACAGCGAGAAAGGGGCATTGTTAGTCCATTCATATATACGTAAGTCCATGACATAAGTGCAAAAATAATTGATGGATTGCTGGCCAATGAGTTCAACAAGTGGAAAAGTAAATACTATATATACATGCTGCTAACTAACTGACTAACTAGCAACCTGTGTCTCTCCAGAAAAGCGAGAAAACATTTTTATTATCAAGACAAGCCACTAGTGCCTTTCTTTATATAATAAAACTCCTGCCATTTCAGTTTTCTGGGAGGCTGCACCACTAATCTCCTTTGTGGCCACTTACTTACACTGCTCTGTCCTGTTACTTTTTTAATAAAGCACAAAGTGAAAGCGCAGATTGTACTTTAAAATGGGCTTTTGAACAAAGCGCAACGCCGGATATGTTAAACTTTGCAGGTCCTAGATACCGTAAAATGTCATCTTAGACCTTACGTTGAGGAGTTTGTATGTTCCTCCCATGCTTGCTTGCTTGGGTGTTTTACAAAGGGAAAAAAATCATGTTAGGCTAATTAAAGACTTGTGTATGTGTGTGAGTGAGCTGTAATTCATGTGATTGACTGGCGACTACAATGTAGTCTGTCACTTGCACAAAGTCAGCCAGGATAGGCTGTGTACCCCCCATAACCTTGAACAGGACAAGCGGTAGAAAATGGATGGGTGGATAGCTACAACATTATAAATGTTAACCAACAGCAAGTAAAACTCATGAATTAGGATAAGCAGTAACTATCGTTTACAAGCTTTAATCAGCCACCTAACAAACAATCACGGCTCATGAGCCCGATTTGGTAGAGGTGTATCAACGCACTCCGAATTTGCATGTGTTAGTAAATGCTTGCACTCGCAGTGCTCTGAGGAAAGGCTGCCGCTGTCTGGAGATAGACTGCTGGGATGGGCCTGGTATGGAGCCCATCGTCTACCATGGTTACACCCTGACCACAAAGATCCTCTTCAAGGACGTTATTGCAACTGTGGAACAGTATGCCTTTGAGGTAACACTCAGTACGTTGAAGTAGAGTAGAAGCCCTTGTGTGTTCCTATTGTTCCCCCGTGGCCTCCCCCATACTGAGCTACGTTAGCTTCATTTAAACATCTGTAATAGATGCGTTTTACTTGCAAAGTGTCTTATAGTGCCCTTTTGTCAATTCGATTCAATGTACTGATTGTTTTCCGGCAGGTGTCTGTTTACCCGGTAATCTTGTCACTGGAGAACCATTGTTCCAAGGAGCAGCAGGAAGTCATGGCCCTCTACCTCACCTCCATACTAGGGGACAAGCTACTTGATGTGCGCTTGGATCACCCAACCTCAGGAGACCTCCCAAGCCCAAATGTAAGAAGACTACGTGGAAACAAGTCATAGCGACAAATGTCTTAATGATGTAATTGGGAAATTGGTCTAAACTGGAAACCACTTAAAGTGGAAATCAACCCAAACATAATCCACCCGTTTTTAGCCATCTCAGAGGGCGGCCATTTTGTCACTTCTGTCGACTGAAAATGACATCACAACTGCTCAGGGCTCAGGTAACGACCAATCACGGTTGACCTATTTTCTGAAGATGAGCCTTGAAAGGTTGTGATGACATTTTCAGTCAACAGAAGTGACAAAATGGCCACCCCCAGAGATGGTGAAAAATGGGTGGACTAACGCTTAATCCACAAACATAATATTTATCAGAATGCCTTGTTTCAACTAGTGGATTCTTGAAAAAAATATGCTTGGGTTGACTTCCACTGAAGACAGTTTGGATAGTTTGTTGTCTGCATCCCAAAGCTATTTTTCAACAGTTTCTCATTTAAACATGATTTAATTCTTTGCCAGTTTTTAGTATTCCAAAGTATTTGAATTTATTCCGACTCCTGCAGTCAAAACATTGCATCAGCCATTACTGAACAGCAGACTGACAGAAAATGTGCACTTCGGCCTATACTGCCAAAATGATGAGTTGGATGAAGGGATTTCTCTTCGAGTGGATGCTTTGCAGGCTTTCTCGTCGGGCAGCTCCTTGCTTTTCTAATTTAAAATTTATTGCAAGAAGGTATTTTCATTGAGCGAGAGCTTGAATCATGACTCCAAAAGCTTCTTCAAGAAATGTCTCCTATATTGAATGAAGGATAAAGTAAAAAAAAAAAAAAAAACAACAAGATCTGATCATTAACTAGCAGGGAGTACAAAGTTTTTACTAGTGCTGTATGTGGTATGTATGTTATGTGGTTCTTTTGAATGCACTTGTTTTATGTTTAGTTTGACAGTAAACTTCAACTGGGAGTGGCGTGCGTTAACTCAAAGCCTCTTTTTTTTGATGAATTTTTTGAAATATTTGCCAAACTGCTGCTTATGGTAAAGCAGGAGTCTCAAACTCCGGTCCTCGAGGGCCGCTTTCCTGAATGTTTTAAATGTCCCCCCAACGTACCTGATTCAAATGATCAGGACCGTTATTAGGCTGCTACTGAGCTTGTTGATGAGCTGATCATTTGGATCAAATGTGTTGGAGGAGGGAAACGTCTAAAACATGCAGGAAAGTGGCTCTCAAAGACCCAAGTTTGAGACCCCTGTTGTAAAGTGTGTTGAGTTGACTTGACTGCTACCATAAACCACTTGTATCTTAAGTCTGCGCTCACAAGTCAAAGCAAAAAAATAATCAAAAATAAAACGGTGGTACAATGGCTCATATCTAAGTCAAATCCCTTGCGCAATCTCAAGGCACTGTAGTCATAATTATTGTATTACTATGTGGTGTTTGTGAAATTTGTATGCATAATGTTAACTTCGGGAGGAACATTGGCAAAAAGGCTCAGAGTGTTGAATTTGTGATGCAAGACTGAATTTTCCCTTTGGAAATAAGTGCAATAAATCTGCAACTTCATTGTTTGGATGGTGAAACAAGAAACTTAGAAGTGAACAAGTTAGCAGACTTCACACATTGTACCATGACGATCCATCAGCATGGGCTTTTTGATTGAATTTAAGATCTCTAATGTGAGCACTACAAACATTTTTTTCGGAATATAAGAAATTATACCCAATAATAATACATACATAAATACATATACATATATATTAGGGGTGTGCATCCCTCCAATAAAAGATGATACGCATCTCGATACATGGTGCACGATACGATACGAGGACGGTACGTTTTAATAGTGGAACGATTCGGTTCGATGCGGTGGGATTACAATTCGATTCAACGCAGTCCGGCTCAGTTCGAGAGAGTATGATGCGATGAACTTCTTGTTGAAAGTAAACAATCATTTCACAACATAAATTGACTTGAACTGTAAATGTGGCATTTCCATTTTCAAAGAGATTCATCAAAAACTAAAAAGTGTATTTATAGCTTTTGTCATGTTTATCAATAGAAGCAAGCAACAAATCAGCAACATCAACCCGATTTATACCCGATTTGTAACTTTTTTATTTGTTTTTGACCGATTCAAGCTATATTGAGAACGATTGCTTAATTTGTTAAAACCGATTTTCTGATTCAAATCTATTTTCGTTACACCCCTAATATATATACGTGTGTTTGTGTGTGTGCATGTGTGTAAAGTGACATTGTCCCGCATGCCTCTGTGTGTGTGTGTGTGTGTGTGCGCGCGTGTGTGTAAATGGTCACGCAGGACCTAAAGTATAAGATCCTGATCAAGAATAAAAAGCTAAAGCCCCGTGCTAGGATAGATGGAGTGACAGGGACAGAGGCAGATGACAGTGCAGATGAGGGCTGGGAGGAGGAGGAAGAGGAGGAGGAGGAGGAAGAGGAGGAACAGCCGAGCAGATCAAGGTTCTGGTCTCCCAGAAAGTCAGGCTCAAAGAAAAAAGTGAGTCAGGGCCGTTGAACCAGGTTGCGGGCTGGAGCTGATATTAAAAAGCCAAGACGCTGCTAAGACAAACTCATATGATGTCTGATAGCCGCAAAGAGTCGCAAAGAAGTGACCGCTCTCTTTTCTCTGTCCACCTAAACGCATTGAGTAGAAGAAGAAGGTGGTGGTGGCGGACGCTCTGTCCGACCTCGTCATATACACCGTGTCCGTCAAGTTCGTCAGCTTCGGTCACTCCCGAGACAGTCAGAACTCCTGCGAGAACACGTCCATGGCTGAGAAAAAAGCTCGCAAGCTGGCCAAAGCTTCAGGTATAGTCACACTTCAAAAAGAAGCCAAGCTTGACTGCGGGGTGTCATTTCGGCGAGAACAGCAGATTTGAATGATTTACGACTATGCTGAGCTCAAAGAGAAGTCCCCGTAGGAGCCTTTTTGGTCCGCTGAAGCATTTATCTTTGGTCGTAATCCTCCAAAGAGCATATTGAACGCGGCATATTTGACTGAGAGTCCACTCGGGAGAAAAACGGAAAAAGTTGGCCTCGTCATTGTCATGGAGGTAAAAAGAATGCGCACAGGCTCTTATCATTCTGTCATTTCAACTGTTGCCGTTGCTGCTGCCTAGTGTGCAGTTGTTTACAAGTTAATCTTCCTGCAGCACTACGTGAGCTGTTTGGTCAATTTGCAACACATTTGTGGCTCCTTCACAAATGTGGTTAAAAACAGGATATTTGAATGCTTGACAATACCAGCATTTTGTGTTTGATTTTTTTTGTCTCACCTCATTGATTGGGGTGCGCGACTTTTGTGTTCAGGTAAAGACTTTGTTCTCCACAACCAGAGGTTCCTGAGCAGGATTTATCCAGCAGGCTCCAGGACGTCCTCATCCAACTACAACCCTCAAGAGTTCTGGAACGTTGGCTCGCAGCTTGGTGGGTCAAAGAGACAATCGTTACATTAGGACAAAGGCTCACATGTTGTGTGCGTCTGAGAGAAAGAATGTACATTCGTGCCTTGAGATACGAGTTTCATTTTTTTCATGACCACAAAAAAAAAAAAAAAAAAGCATGACACTATGGTAGAGCTTTCATAATTCATAAACATTATGTAAAGCTCATTATCTTGCTAATTTCCTATTCACATCCACTGGGAGTCGTGTGAGTGGATTGAATCGTGAACTGTTTACGTGTCACCCAAGATTGTGATGCTGCCAACACAATCACGGTCGGCCGCCAGACTACGGGGACATCAAGAGAATATTTAAGATTGCGTTATAACGCAATACTATTGCGTTTTATTGCAATTACGTTTGCGCTATAACGCAATAAAAACGGAAAACTCATTGCGTCATCATTCATGTCAGCGCAGTACACTTAAAGCTACAAACCGGAAGTCTTTCATTCGTTTCCTAAAATAACATTGCATTATTTTGCAATATATGTTTTTTTTTTGCAAAAAAAAACGCAATAAAAACAGAAAAATGATTGCGTTATTTTGCCAACAAATAGTTAGTGCAAAATAACACCATTTTATTTTAGGAGGACAATGAAAGACTTCCACTTGCAGGTCGTAGCTTTAAGCGTACTGTCGGTTGGAGACACAATTTTATTCTCTGGCTTTTGATCAGACCTGAAATTTTCGGCTCTTCTCCGGTGTCAATTGTATATAGTGTTTTATGTTAATTTACTGATCAACGCTTGTGTATTATGGGCTTTTTATTGTTTATTATTATGGTTTATTGTTTTGTAAAGTGCTGTGTTACAGCTCTAGCTGTTATGAAATGCACTATATAAATAAAACTGTATTGCATTGTAAAGGTTTATGACTCCGTGACTACCAATGCTATTTGTTTCCCCACAAGTGGCATTTTGCATCGTGTGCTAGCATTAAGTTATCGAAAGGCAGAGTTGTGTGGTTGTTTTAAAAACACAATGTATAATTGTCTTTGGTTTATATTTAGTTTGACTGTAAAATACAACTGGGATTGGCATTAAACAGCTTAAAGTCTCTTTTTGAAGAAATATTCACTACATGCCAAACTGCTGCTTGTTATGAAATGGGGTGAATTGAGCTCGCTGCCACCAGATTTTCGTTTTCATCTGAAAAACATATGTTTTCTTTTTTGTTGAGCCTAAGACAAAAACATGCTTTTCATTAGAAAGTGTGCGCACTTGTACACCCCTAATAAACTCATCAGCACAAAGAATACCCGAGAGGTGAATTCCATATTAAATGGTTCATAAATGTTATGTGTAAGTTGAGAGATGAGCTCTTATCATTCGTGGAGGAAAAGACAGAACGACTGTGCCCGGTGAAAGACTTTGCCCAACATCAAAAGGGCATTGTATTAATTAGCAGTGAAAAGAACAATTCCTTGCCGTCCGCAACCTGGCCACCTAATCAATGTTTTACCTGAAGCCTTGCAAATCCGTTCACCTTTGTTCCTTTTTTTTTTATTTGCTTCTGTCGATTTTCTTTTTGGATCCTGGCAGTGCCTAATTGCACGCTGGCGAAAAGTCACAGCCATTGAAGCGGGCGCGACTTGTTTTGTGTTCTCTCTGCCGTCTGGCTTGTCTTCATCTGCCGCGAAGTGAGCATGACATGAAGCCCTGCAGACTGCCGGGGCCCGCTGTGCAGATGGTGATATTTTGCTATGCTGAAAGACGCCGCAGTGCCAGACAGGCTGGAATGGATCAATCACCGTTAAATCAGCAGAACATTCTCTAAAGTGATGCACACGGACGGTTAGCGCTGCCGATTAGAATTATGACGTGCTAGAAAGTTTCCCAAAAAGATCACGTTTGTTGTTTGCCGACTTTGGTCTGCAACCACGGCTCACTCGAGACATTTTGCATGAATCCGAATGCGGCAAGTGAATTGGACTTCTTGTAAAGCCGGTGTTCTTGAATGCCTCCCTGATGCAACGCACAGTATTGTTGCAAGTCATCATATCGTCTGCCTTCCTCCTGAAATACCATTTTTTTTAAAAATGAAGAAACACCACACTTGCGTGTGTTCTTTTCTTTATCCTACTAATGCCCTGTTGTACTTTGCAGTGGCGCTCAATTTCCAGTCCCCGGGATTGCCCATGGACCTTAACGATGGCCGTTTCCAAGACAACGGGGGCTGCGGCTACGTCCTTAAGCCTGCTGTGCTCATGTCTAGTGAAAGGAACTTTGATCCGAGCTGCAGTCAACGCGGTGTTCCACCAACACACCTGCTGCTCAAGGTATTATTGCCATTTGGCAACACACATTTGGCTACTGATCCATTCTCGATGGATTCGAGAATAATATTATGATGTGTCTATTTTAATTTGAATTCATCACTGAGTGAGGAGCGTCTCTTCTCACACTCCACTTCCAAGTGCTTTCTTGCTATGTAACTGATATGTGGGCAACTTGTGGCCACTGTCTCTTCACTGTGTTGGCACCCAGGGGAGGTTCTCGCATGAACACCCTAGGCGGCCACACTGAAACAATTTGATTGTAAAATGAGTATGTGATTCCGAAAGTACTATTCTTGTATTACCAACATGGTTACTTACGGTACTTGGAACCACCCAGGCAGAAGTGAACAACTTGTTCCGCCTCACCTTGGGTTATTGCAAGGGTGGCCAATTTGAGTCTAGTCCAGCAGAAGGCGCCATTTATTTGTCATACTTTGCTTTGATTCCTTCAGATCATGATCGGAGCTCAACCGCAAACATTTTTTGGCATGTTTTTCACCTTTGTTCTGGACTATGGTTAGTGGCGTGCAAAGGCAATACACACTCACACAAACACACCGCCCACCCCCACCTACATTTATAGTGGGCACCATACTCAAGCACTTGGCCCGTGCATCCACTGTGCACGTCACTGGGTATGGTGTTCTTTGCGCCATTCTCCAAGCGTGGCGGGTTGAGTCAATGCCAAATATCCCAACTTTGTCTCATCTGACCACATCATTTTCTCCCGAGCCTTCTCTTATGTTATGTGCCATTTTGAGCAGTGGGGCCATTCAGGCACTGCTAGATTCCAGTTCGTGATGGCATAGTGCATGACAAACTGTGTTGGTGTCTAAGGTCGCATTTGCAGTTCTTTGCTGCAATTAATTTCCATTCATTATGTTGCCACTCTGAAAATAACAGACCAGCAGACCCTTTTGAGACAAAAGCTCGCCAGAGAGCATTTTTATAGCGAAGCTTGCGCAAAGTGGAAGGCTTCTCGGCTGCATGGATAAAATCTAAATGTGCTGAGTTCTATCCTAGGATAGTGGACTGCGGTCAAGCTATCACGCTTTGGTTTTTCCGTGGTCAAACTATCCGCACCTAAATTGTTGAGTGCCCGCGTATTCTAAACTTTACGGTAAATGCTTTCCCGCATGTCACAACTGCGCACAAAATACAGTTCATAATTCATAACTTCCCTCAAGTTCAAGCTGCCATATAATAACATTCCTCCAATAAGTAGAAAATCATTCAAGTGGATTATTTTTTTCTGGAGAGGAATACTATCATCATGCGAAGTTTGGACTGATTTTACTGTAGAGGTTTTTTTTTCAAAATTTAGAGGCAAAGTTGGCACAAAATACAGTAGAGACAGTACAGAAATCATCATTTCCCTCACGTTTGAACTGCCATAAAAACCATTCCCTCAATAATTACAAAATTATTCCAGTGGATTATTCTTGAAGAAACCTACTATCACCATGTGAGGTGGACTTCTTTTCAGAAATTAGAGGCAAAGTCTGCACAAAATACAGTACACACGTCCACGACAGAAATCATTTCCCTCACATTTCAAATGCCATAAAAAAACATTCCTCTAATAATATAATAATAAGTACAAAATCCATCCATCAATCCAGTTCAATCCAAACTGGAACGATGTACATTCCATGTGCCTGCCAACAGGTGATCTGTGGGTCCAACTTACCAGTTCCAAGAAGTGGCAAGGCTCTCGACCCCTTCGTCAGAGTTGAGATCCACGGGATTGCATCAGACTGCAACCGAAAAAACACAAGCACAGTCAAGAACAACTGTAAGTACTTCAGCACCAACATTTTTGTGTGCGCGCAGGGGACGGGGCATTGAGTCTCAACTTGAATGACTCATCACTTTGTCAGTCTTGATGTTAATTTCAAGACCGAGGACAAGCGCTGCAAGATTCTGCTGAGAGCTTTTGGACTCGTTTGTGCACTTTGTGCTTGTTCCAATATTTTGAAAGGATTTCAGTCCGGCTAGAAAAGTCATAATTCTTGAACAGGGGTTCAAGATTCAAAATTCAAAATTCAAACATTTTAACATAAAACAATAAAAACATAAAACATAAAACAATAAAAACATCACGCAAGAATTTTCAATATGAACACGAACTGTTGCTCAATGAACTCAAATTCATTCAATGAACACAATTTGGCGTATTGCTTTATGAAACACATTTCAAAATAAGAAGCCTCCTCAGAATCTACTGATGCAAAAATATTCCACTCACAAAAAAACCCCTAAACATTAATGTATTACAGTGGGTTGGCTTAATCAAATAAAAAATGCAGTCAGGTGTCTCTGCCCCTTTGTTCTCCTTCCCCTCCACTCAGCCGGGCCCGCTTTCATCATGAATCCAACCCACCTGTTATGGTTGTGAGGCATGCTCAGAGATGTAGCAACTGGCTTGGTGGCCATTTGTAGGGTAGCTTTGGCTACTGCAGGGGAGGACAGTGGACCCGGTGAACACCCACATACTTGTAATTCGGCACCTATGGATTCATCTATTTGTGGATTTTTTGTTAATGTTTTCGAAAATTTTAGATTTGATTTGCTCCTGTTTTTCATGGAAAACACTTCATATTATTCTCCTTTGCACTATTGTCATAACCTGGCTTAACAGCCATGACAAACAATAGGAGGACACCGTAATTTAATGTAACTTGAGACAGGTACCACAGAAAATAACAACCAAAGAACCTAAACAAAAGGCGACAGATGGAGTCAGAGGCCAGGAGGAGAGCTGCCACAGGTCACCGAAGCAGGTATATATATAGGGGTGGAGTGGAGTGGTCAGCCAGGTGTTCCCAATTTTCCTGATTGTCCCTGATGACACCTCAGAAAACAAGAAGAGGTTACCAGTTGCAATAGCCCGGGTCTTACCCCCCACATGGGCGTCACACTATCATAACTATCTATACCTTTTGGTCTTTGTTTGATCTGTAGGATTTTATATTGACTGCTGATGTGGAACATCATATGACCAAATATACTGAACTGAACTTAACCAAAAACAGTAATATCCAATGATGCAGCATGACCAGCAAGTGGTGAGCACATTTGCCTCACTCCCAAGAAGTTTTGGGTTCAAATTTTGGCTCCTGCCCTCTTGAGTGGAGTTCATGTCATTCCAAAAAAAAAAAGTGTTTTTGTGAGCAAGAGCGAAACAACAGCAAAAGCAAGACGAAAGATTCGAAGAGCCATACCATGGGTCACTGGTCAACCTGCTCTTCAAACTGAGCCAAAGCCAGCCAGCCAGACCAACATGGTTGCTGGTGACACCGGCAAGATTCCAGCTGGTCACCGGCTCCACCAGCTCATGGCTGGGCCCCAGCGACATGCTGGAACCAATGAATGAATGAATTGCACTTGCCAGTAAAACTGAGTAAAGAAGTTGATGACTATTGCAGCTTTGAATCCTTACTGGGATTCCGACATGAACTTCCGCATCAGCATTCCCGACCTGTGTCTCATCCGCTTTTGTGTCCGAGACCAGACCGGCTTTCTGTCCAGTGACTTCGTGGGCCAGTACACGCTGCCTTTCAGCAGCCTGAAGAGAGGTTTGTCGAGACTCCTGTTTATTGCATTTTAGCTATTTAAAGTGAAATACTTTTTTTTTTTTTCAAGAATATGTTCCATGCAAGCCCACTCGTTGAAACAGGGCATTCTGATGAATTGCGTTTGTGCAATAAGTGTTAAGCCACTCCTTTTTAGCCATCTCCGGGGGTGGCCATTTTGTCTTCTGTTGACTGAAAATGACATCACAACCGCTCACAACGACCAATCACGGCTCAGATTCAGAAAACAGGTCAGCCGTGATTGGTCGTTGTGAGCGGTTGTGATGTCATTTTCAGTCGACAGAAGACAAAATGGCCGCCCCCGGAGATGGCTAAAAAACGAGTGCATTTTGCTGCTTAACTTATATTCAACAAACGCAATACTAATCAGAATGCCGTGTTTCAACTAGTGGGAACATTCTTGAAAAAAAATGTTTGGGTTGACTTCCGCTTTAAACATTGTTTTCTCCCCCACATTCTTTTTTGTTCCTCCAGGCTATCGCTGGGTACCTCTTCGGTCCCGAGACGGATGCAACTTGGATCCAGCCTCTCTTTTTGTTTTTGTCTGGTATTCCTAAAACGGCTCGGGTCGACACGCACATACATAAAGAAAACACATGCCGCCGAGAGAGACGAGTGTGGCAGAGCAGCAACAAAAGGATGCAAATAAATCAAGGCAATTGCATTTCCTCAGTTATAAATATCAGTTTTATTGTGTGAAAATAGATGTGCTACATTCCTGCCAGTACTGCACGGGGGGAAAAGACCAGAACACTCCCAACAAGCGGGCCTGCGAAAATCTCTGTTTGCAGCTTGTATAAACTGAAGTGATGGGCAAAATCCCTCGAGTGAGATTGTAGCTTCCTGTGACAAAATTAATATTTGATGCGAGTTCAGTTAATGCGAGCAAACTTGTTTTGCCTCTCAGAACAATAAATCCGACGTGTTTGCTGTGGCTGAGACCTGACGAAAGATGCCAGGTTACAATAGGGCTCCGCGGCCTCTACTATGACAGAAAGGCTCTATTTTGTTTCACTCCCCCAGGCATCACTCCTCCCCTCCCACGTGAGGAAGCCAGCAGGGAATCGTATAAATAGCATCCGCGGAGGTATACATTATTGAAGTAAATCCAGTGAAGAAAAGTCTATTTCAGTCCGGCAGCATCACCAAATCCAATAAATGAGACAGAGGAGGCTGTCAGCAGGAGGATGTCATTAAGTTAACATGGGGACCTTTCAGACCACTGAGCAAGTCGGTAAACAAACACAGTGCAGCTCAAGCAGAACGTCAAACTTGTTAACTCATTCGGAATTGAATTAACGCAAAAGGGAATATCAGTGTTGGATGTTGTGAAGAAAATATTTTTTAAAAACTAGTGGTTCTCAAACATTTTAAACCAAGTACCACCTCAAAAAACACTTAGTGAAGTTTTCAATTTGATGTAAGAACAATCAAAAAACTACTGTATTTCAATTAACACAAAATATTGTCAATAAAAATTGTCGCTAAACAAATGTTTAAAAACAAACAATTTGTAAATATGTAATGCAAATGTATTATTTGATTTCAAAAGTTAATTACAATTGAACTGTACCTAGTCAGTGAATCATTTGCGTATCACTAGGGGCAGCCCATGTTTGTAAAATTTTGACAAACTCTGGTGTAAACAAATAAGCAGTTGTGCTCCTTTGCCGTACATTAGCGACTGAACTTCAAGCCAAAAGAAGTACCAACTGTGATCTTTGACATACCTCACAGCCTAGCAATACATTTTCTGTGTTCCCCCGCATTTTCGCCGTGTGTTGTAAGACCTATTGCTTTGTTTCCATCTCATGGCATCTTCAACTGTGTTGAAGTGAGGGGAAGGGGTTTCATTCTTAAAGTTAATGAGTCGTGGACAAGGCTTGATGCGTGTAAATTTTTCCTCCAAATGCATCTCAATGTTTTTGTCCATCCAGCGTTATGTGATCAAGAGGAAAGAAATCTACAGGGGTAAAAAGTGAACTCGATTATGATTTATGTTTATGATTCCAACATTTCATTGGCATTTAGAAAAAAACAACACAGTGCTTTCTGTCACTGCAGTTCAGAAGCATAACAGTGTCCTTCCATGAGGTTTTTTTTTTCAGTTGTAACTTCATCCACAGTCTCTCACTGCATTGTCGTTGGGACAAGGGACATTGTGGTTGCGCCCCCTGTCGGCTGCAGGCCTGCAGTGCGGCAAGTCAGGTCAGAGTGCCGAGTTTCCCAGGGTGAACCAAGTCTCCTTGTTGAGCAGCTCCTCATCCAGTTTGATGTTGGTGGCAGCGACAAACGTCTTCTTGCTCTTCACGCTCACCTCCAGCACCATGCCATACAGCAGGGGGACATTGGCATACTCCAGCTGTGAACGACACAAAACATTTTGGGACACGCCAAGCTGAGCAGCTCTACTTGTAAAGTTGTAATTTTGGAAAACTTTTACAGTAGCTTATCACAACAATGTTTTAATATGTAATATTGAATTTAATGTACACACGTGTACATTATATATATATACATAAATACATACACATACATACATACATATATATATACATATACATATATATATATACGTGGTAATGCATAAGAAATAAAATAATTGTACCAATTCATTGAATGTGGGGTTGTCATTATTCCGCACAACTTTAGTCTTTCTCTTGGACTTCCGCTGGGGGTCTGGTCTCAGACACGTGACCACGTAGGCATCAGGGTTGGAGCCGTTGGCCATCTTCTGTAGTAAAAAGAAAAACAACAAAAACCTTACTTTTAAACGGAGAAGGAACATTTAACATGCAGTGTTATTCGTCCCGTGTGGCAAGCTCACAATATTCTTGAGGTGTTTTACCAAGACTGAGAGCTTACACTCCTTGTAAGAAATGCACAGCTGGATTTCAGGGCTAGCTTCTGCAATTGGAAATCACACGTTGACACTTCTATCACCCAGTACTAGACACTTAATGGGGTACACAAGCACAATTGAGTGAGAGCCAATGCAAGTTCTGTATTAGAATTCTGAAGATAATATCGTTCCAAGTTTAACTTCTGATATTTCTTCCCCTCGTTAGGGGGCGAAAATATCAGAAGCAGCTCAGTATGATGCAGTCCAGATTCTACAGTAAACATTGTTAAAAAATCTGATGCTGTTCTTGCATTCAGCCTTATCAAATTGTGTTGGTGTACCTAATGTTGTGGCTGATGAGTGGATATCGACCTTTTACTATATATTCTTGAACCCTTTTGGGCCCATCCAAGAACAAGCTGCACACAAATTCATTCTGAAATCAGACAGGAGCAGACATACAGTAATATAATTTAAAGCAATAACAACAGGATGACATAAAGCAAAAAGACATCATCAAGCAAACATACTCCCTTGCAAGGCCCCTCAAAAAGCTGTTTGAGGTATTTATTCAGCAGAGACATCTTCCTGTTGGGGGTGAATGACATCATATACCAGGATGGGAATCTGGGAAACAGAAGGGCAGAATGTGTTAGGATACAGAGAGAGTGTGATGGACGCTTATCTGTGGACTCACTGAGGCATAGCAGATTCAATGAAATGTTTCTGCAGCTGCTTGTGGATCAGCTCAAAGTCCTCAAATGTCATTTTATTATACCAAAAGCCATCATCAATGGTCACTCTCAGGTCAAAGAGCTGACAAGTCAAAAGAGCAACAAAGAAATTTTTAAAAAATACAAGAATGAACTTCACATTTTCATCTTTGGATACTTTCTCAATTGACACCAGACGAGGTGACAACAGCCAGTGCTAGACGTATATTTCTGTTTAAATTGTAGACAAGAATAATAGGAATGATAATCGAACTCGGTCTCACCGCAACTTTGTCCTCGATTGCAAAGTCCTGGATGACGGCATCTTGAATGTTGGTACTCGGAGCAGGAACGCCATCACGGATGGCCGCTGCTGGCTTCTTGCCTTGGGCCATGCTGTGCGTCAGGAAGTTTAACTTGACCGCGACAGAACCCATGCTTTCCTTGATCTTCCTAAACGATAGGCACAATGGCACACGCTGATTAAATGCATATAATTCTATCTTACCATGTGAGTTGGAACCCAGTTCAGTAACAAGTGCAGAACAATGTTCTGCAATCCAATGATAATATAACAGTGAAACTCACGCTGCAGTGTTGTTGCAGCACAACACCAACAAGCCACGGGGACAGGCAAACAGAAAGGATCACGATCACATGGAAACGTAAATAAATGTGAAAATTGTACAGCAGGGATAGGCAACTGGTGACCCATGCGGCCCGCAACCACACAATGAGTGGCCCCTTGGTTCTAATTCTAATGTAAATGGAGCATATTCTTAAAAAAGAATATGTTTGGGTTGACTTCGCTTTAATATAGTATTTGCATAAGAAAATCAATCCTCTTATTCATGTTAAGGGTATTAAAATTCAAGAAAATAATATGACAGAAAAATCTGGGGATTTTTTTTACAATAGATAAAATATGCGATTAACTACGGGTTAACTATGAAAAATGCGATTAACTATGATTAAAAATTTTAATCGCTTGATAGCACTAATATATATATTAGTGTATTAGTGCTGTCAAGCGATTAAAATTTTTAATCATAGTTAATTGCATTTTTCAGTTAACTCGCACTAATATATATATATTAGTGCTGTCAAGCGATTAAAAAAAAATATATATATATATATATATATATATATATATATATATATATATATATATATATATATATATATATATATATATATATATATATATATATATACACACACATAGGAAAACGCTAAAAAAAAAATCTAATATATGAATCTGTGCGTGTTAAACCGCAAGTACGAAGGTGTTGAGTAATTTTAATCACTACACTCACACTTCAAACACATGCATGTAGATTGATTGAAGAATATAAATTGCCCAAAGGGGTGAATGTGAGTGCGGATAGTTAATTGTTTATCCAGTGTATGTGCCCTGTGATTGACTGGCGACCAGGCCGTGGTATTTACTACCTCCTGCCAAAAGTCAGCTCGTATTGGCTCCAGCTCACCCACGATAATGAATGGGGTAAGCAGTATAAAATGGATTGAAGGATGCATTAAATTATATTCAATCTAATTAAATTAAATCAAGTGTAAATGGGCTCCATGCCATATACCGCCATTCATCCTTCAAGGTACTCAATCACAAAGAGGTTGGCATATGTTACCAGGGAAGGGAAAAAAAAAACTGGCTTGTCCACATACACTTTTAACACAACAATATGAGTATATCTACATTCATTTGTGGTTGGCAATTAATTTCAAGAAAATATGAGTTGTGTGCGCATGTGTTCAGTTACTTTGTAAAGTAGGAAGTGGCTTCCAGGTCAGTGTCGTGAGGTCTGAGGTTTCTCTGGACGTACTGCAGGTCATGATAGTCCTTCAGCTCGGGCATTCCTGCATTGGTCATCTGGGGACAATGCAAACACACACACACACACCATCAATAAAGGGATTCGCATGCATTTTATTACCTCTGTCAAAACATAATACTGTAACTTAATCACATAGAATGCAAAGAAGTAAAGAGTTTGGGCATCATGATTAATTCATGGCAGATCCTTCTGGTGTGTGCAACTTGGCCACCAAGGGGCAGTATAATACAGTCATGAAGACAAAAACTAAAGAGTTTCACAACTACCGTGGTGCCATGAGATAGGATGTATGCATGCGTTTAAAAATAAATAAATAAATAAATAAATAAAGTTGTTCTTACTAGCTCCAGCAGGCTGAGAATGAGGCCAGATCTGTGTCTGATGATATTGTAAGCTTCACAGCAGAGTTCCACAAAGCGATGCAAACGCTGAGGCTTCCGCCCACCGCCTGTGATGAAATGCTGCATCTCCGACGTGAAGATGAACGGTGATCGGTCCCTGCATTGTTCAAAAGGAAAAAGATGGGAAAGGTTCATCCAGCATTTCAAGCATTTGATTTCACCCCAAGTGAAAGTGTTCAAACGGTTGACCTGCCTTTTAACGTTTGCGATCTTCTGGGCGTTGCCCATGATCTTGCCAAAGTCGATGTGGAACATGTGGCCGCTGTGCTTCAACATGATGTTATCGTTGTGGCGGTCGCAGATCCCCAGGATGAAGGTGGCCACGCACCAACCTGCACATGAGTGAATGAAGTTCATCACAGCCTGAAAACAAGTGGTCAACAAACAGGAGCGGGGGTTAACAATCGGTCCCGGAGGACGACTTTTATCAGTGATTCGGGAGGTGTGCTGACCTTTTCGTAGTCGTCCTTGGTTTTGTTCCACATGTGGAACCACTTCTCCAGGGTGTCCTGTCGAAGGGTGCCACCAAGACCCCATTCCTGCTGGATCTTCCCCAGCGTCACCGCCTCGGGAACCACTTCTATGAGGCCTGTCAGCCGGCAAATATAAACATATAATGAAACGCAAGTGGCAAAGATACAACGCGACCTTATTGCCTCATATTTTTCCCGATTACGTTTATTACGTAATTGCAGAGTACAAGACGGATTTTTGGATTAGCACAATTTTTTCCAGCTGCATTTAAAAAAAAAAAAAAAAAAAAAAAAAGTATTATAATTCTAACATTACTGGAAGCGACGCAGTAAGATATTGTAATATTAGTCGTTTTCACAGACTGGTCCGTCAGTCCGTCACTGATGGACGCCTGTTTTGCTGACGATTGATGAACAATTAAGCACCTTTCAAAAATGACGGACTGACGAATGACGTGGCTCTTGATCCGTCAGTGTAATTGTCACTAACCGTGGACCGTCACTGAGGAAAGCCCATTTTTTTAACGTTTTTTTCTCACAAAAAATGACAGACTGACAAATGACGGACGGTACCCTGGTTGCTGATGGATGACGAATGACGGACGTGCAACATTTAGTAAAATGCCCACCTCTGTTTATGTCAAATCATCGCTCACAAGTCAAAGCAAAAACAATCATCCAAATGATGGCCCGTATCTGGATAAACTCATAAATCGGGTCACTCTTATCTCAAGGCACAACTGTGTTAAGTGAAACGTCATAATTTCCCTGCAGCACACCTGATGGACACTAATGTTCAGAGACACAGTGGCTGCAACTGACGGCATTTGAGTTGTATTTAAAGAAATGTGTCCATTTTTTCAAGTCACCCTGAGTCGTGCCAGTCGAGAGGCATCTGTAGGTGACCATGCGCAAGTCCAGCCCTTCTTGAAGCCACACCCTGTCCATCATGCGGACCATCTGCAGTACCAGCATGTCCTGGCGCAGGCTGTCTCCTGTCTGAAGAGAGCACCACTAATTGAGGGACGGAAACCACTTTGTAAACATGCCCACTCCACGTGGTGTGTTTACACATGCAGATGCGTAACCGGCCATTAGCTCAGAGTTCTCCTTGACGGGGTCACAACTAAAGAGCCAACGAGGATCAATAAAGTGCTGCTTTATGACGAACCTTGCAGATCACGGTGATGTTCTTAGCCAGCGGGTCAGTGCAAATGAAGGACACCCCCAGAGGAGAGGTATTGGAGTTATAAAATTTACAGGCCTGGAAATAAAAGCTCTCATTGTAAACACCGGTCCAAAGATGAATGCTTCGGATTGTGATGACGATTGTGAAGCATTTACATCCAGGTCCACGCCATTGACGTGGAATGCAACATCTAGAGGGAGACAGCAGCTTCCCTCATCACTGAAGAACTTCTCAATCTTCCCCTTTTCTTTGTTCAGAACAGTCTGGGAAGACAATCAACATGCGTATGAAATATCTGACTTGCTGCCGAGTCAGAGCCCGCCTGCCAATGAGTTGAAAAGACCTTCCGCCGCGCCTTCTCCGACGTCCGGACCTTCTCCGCCAGCCGCATGAGTGTTGTCAGCAGGCGGCTCTCTCGATCCAGCTCTTCCCTCAGCGCTCGACCGCAGCAGAAGCGCAGGGCCGCGTGCACTTTGCCGAACCAGCTCTGGTAGTGTGGCTCTGAGCAAGCGTCCTCCAGCAGCCTGCCACACAAGCAACAATGGCCAATTATACACATTTACCATTAATATTCATTTGTAGAGTCACAGTTACTGTAGTCTATTTTGGCAAATCACAAAGGCTGCAACTAATACCTCTGCTTCATTTCGGACGGTCGGTAGGATTATAAAATGTATTTATTTATTGTCTAGATCAGTTCAGTGCTTGAAGGGGAAGTCAACCCAAACATATTTTTGTTCAAGAATATGTTCTATGCAGGCCAACAAGTTGAAACAAGGCATTCTGATAATTATTGCGTTTGTGCAATAAGAGTTAATTCACCTGTTTTTAGCCATCTCTGGGGGCGGACATTTTGTGGCTCACTTGTGTTCTGAAGCTGAGCCATGATTGGTCATTATCTGAGCCCTGAGCATTTGTGATGTCACTTTGCGTCGACAGAAGTAACAAAATGGCCGCCGCCTGAAAAGGCTAAAAACGGGTGGATTTTGCTGCTAAACTCATATTCCACAAACGCAATATTTATCAGAATGCCGTGTTTCAACTAGTGGGCCTGCATAGAACATATTCATGTCATCTTCCAAACCGCTTATCCTATATAGGGGCGCGGGGAGTTGCTGGAGCCTATCCCAGCCGTCAATGGGCGAAGGCAGACTACACCCCGAACTGGTCGCCAGCCAGTCACAGGGCAAGAACATATTCTTGAAAAAAATATGTTTGTGTTGACTTCCGCTTTAAGAAGTGCTGTTCACACATTTACATCTCGTTTCATGAAATATGAAAAGTTGCAGTGATGAAGCCAGAGATTTGTTTGCATTATTGTTGGAAACTGACTTACGATTTACTGAGTGACGTTTATGCCAAAATTATTTGCTAGAATTTTTGAAATTGTCATAGTGAATGCCAAAAAGGCTGCAAGTCAAATTGTTTAGGAAGTTAACAACTCTAATAAATGCTTCCTGTTAATTCACGGTTCATTGCATTGACTTTATTTTAGCGCAAGTCTAATAAAGAGAATAAATAAATAAAATAATGGTATATTAAAGTGCACTCAAAATAGTGAGGGGGGAATCACAATTAAATCATTTTTCTAAATCGTTCTGCGCTAGTATATATTAATGTTATTTCTTACTACTACTTACTTTATTGTGCGTTTATGATTGTGACTGTACTGACACATTTTCCTTTCATGCAACTTTAACAGAAAAATTAACACCGCAAATCATGGTTATGCACCAGAAGAGTTGATGGGCAATCCGAATGTTCTTTAGTGATCTCTCCAACAACAACATGACCAGAGCTCCATCCAGTTCCCACTCGCCCTTCAGAGCCTGCACAACAAGATGATGATGATGATGATGATGATGAAGATGACATTGAACTAAAGGAGGAGCTAAGGAGGAGATAAAATGGTTGAGTGCTCACCTGGACCAACTGCGGCAAAAACAGCTCCAGCTCATCATCGGATATTTGTACAAAATAATCCACAGAGGCCTTGCGCACTGTCTGGTCTGGAAAACTAGACAAGAGAAACACGATCTTTTTTTTTTTATGCTTCGATTAAGCAAATTGGCAATGCGCAATCGTGGTAGGGATCAGAGCCGCTGCCTACTTATCGGTGAGCAGGAACAGAGCCTCCTCGGGAAGGTGTATGGCCCAGCGGTCCACAACTGTGTAGATCTCTGTGAGGTCCCCGGCCTGCCACTTGGGGGCGCCACCCAACACCAGGTGGAGGAAGGTACTTGCTTTGTCACAGCTGTGACGTTTACTCCACAGGAAGCTCTTCTCGTTTTCTGACAGACTGGATACAGAAAGAAATTAGTATTATTCTTTGTGACACTGGCACCCCACTCACAAAAAGAAATTCTGCAATTGAAGAAAAACATGCATCCAGTCACAGACCGGAACTGCTTTTTTTTTTTTTTTTTTTCGACTCACAAGCAAAGACAGAGCTTCTTGGACACTCGTAACATTTTCTTTTCCAGATCTTCACAAGGCGAAGAGAATATGAAGGACCCAAAGAGCGCGACAGGCCTCTGATACGTCCACTTCACCTCATCTGGAAACTCAAGCTGCATGTTAGAGAGGATGGGTGATGCTGTTGATTTTTTGTTTTGTTTATGGAGTTTGTTTTTGCTTTCTGATATTTCTCACCTGCAGGATGACCCCCACTGTCTGTCTGTGGCTGTCAAACAGGGCCGGGGAGGGAGGAGAAGACAGCATGGCCAACGTGGACAAACTGAGCAGGATGGTCCCACTAACCAGGGTTCTACAAAGTACACATACAGTTTAGTCAACACTATCTGCCGATTGATGGAAAATAGTGGGAACTGTTCATTCTGATGGGAAACTGTGATACAGTTATCTGTGTGATGTGTTTAAGATGTACCGGTACCTGTTGCTGTAAAGGGGTAGAACAGCCCATGCCAGCAGCTCAGGGCTCTTTCCTCGCTTTGAGCCCATCAGCTGGAAGGTCAGCATGCTCTCGTAGGGTAACTGCTTGACTGGGACAGGAAACGCCATCCTGACATTCAAATACACAAACGACAAAATTGGTGGTTGAACAGCCGTCATTCTTGACGTCAACAAAAGGTTAAAAGCAAATCTTGTGAGAGCGAGGCTCAGCGAGGATTGACGTGTCTTTATGACGGTTAGGAATTGTAAAATGTTCAACGGAAAAATGTCCTGTGCAGTAAAAATGTAACATATCGTCGCTGTCATGTGAAAAACACTTATCTCCATTTTTAAAACTGTTCCTATTTTTACATGAATCATGTTTCCGCGTTACAGACATCGCATTAAAGCGAAAATGAAAAAAGTTTCCAAAATTGGAGAGAAGTGTTTTTCACAGGACAGCGACGATATGTAAAGGTAAACATGCAATGTTTTACTTAAAAACTGCACTGTACCGTATAACAAAAGTGGGAAGGGAACTCACATGCGGTTACAACGTATTTTCTTTTCAAAGGATAAAGCAGTGCTGATGTTTTCGGAAACCACAGCTGAGCAAATCTGCATTTCTCCATATGTCAGCTCACAGGAAATAGAAAAGCAGTCGAATCTAGGGGGAAAAAAAGAGAATGCATAAGGACCATGTCTTTCGTTGGGTGTGCGCGTATTGCATCGCCTGTGTCATACGTGGACAGCCAGCTGGGTTGCAGTTTATAAAGCGCGGCCACGTTGAACTGTAAGAGTTCACTGTTGTCCTCCACATCACAAGTCTGAGGTTTGCTGGGGACGTCCACAGTTCTGAAGTTGGATAGGAAGTTTGCAAAGAAGCTCTGCATGACTTTCAGCAGGGAACTGTGCAGCACCTGCATGGCTACGAGACGCACAATGATTACCAGAGTCAGTCATCGTCTTGATGTGAATTCTCAGCCAACATTGGGCAAAAAAAAAAAAAAAAAAATATATATATATATATATATATTTTTTTTTGTATGTATATGTATCATAATTGATCATTTAAAGATGCTAAAACACTCACCATTCTCGCATTCTGACATTTCGTCATGACTCTGCAACAAGAGAGGAGGACACACATAATCCATGCATCAGACACATGGGAAATGGAAGACGTGAGGCGGAAAAACACAAACACCCAGCAGGATTGTGCTGCGTGACATGGATGTGCCCTCCTACCAAAGGTATGGGGTTGACTCTGTTGAGCCGGCCAATGGCGTCCTCCAGCTCCTCGCTTGAGAGGCCGCACATGAGATCGGTAATGGTGCGAACGTGGGCCACCATGACGTTGACATTCATCCCCGACTGCACACATCAAGACACTTTGGAATGCTTCATTCACAAACATTTTTTTTACGCATGAACAGTGGCGCTGCCCCGACTGACTTGGCTTCTCATCAGCATGGCCTCCTCCCTGCTGTAGCTTAAGAGCACGTTCTGCAGACTCAGCCTGAGAAAGGCAAAACTTAGAGGTTAAACGCATATATGCGTACACACGTCCTTTACTCAATATTTCCTGTAAACACGCACATCTTGTGACCTAGTGAAATGTCTTCATGAGAGTCGGATTAGACAGCAAACAAAGCCCAGTGAAGGGCGCGATTGCTCCGTAGCTTACTTGCAAGCGTTGAAGACGCAGACAGGCCGCACCAGCTCATAAAGATGACCCGAAGGTTTGTCGTCCCCTTCCTCCAGGAAAAAAAAGGACAATTATATTATTAATCAATGCACACGATGTTTTGGGTATTAAAGGTTAGTCTTACATTAAAATAAAGGCAAATGAATTAATATGAAAAAACGGTTGATCTATTTCAATGATAGTTGTTAATAAACACTTTGACTTGCAGTCTTTCAACTCACTATGACAACTTGACAAAATTCTACCAAAAAAGTGTGGCATAAACATAAATCAGTAAATCATAAATCAGATTACAACAATAATAAACAAATCTGTCGCTTCATCACTTCAACTTTTCACGATTGATGGAACAATCGGTAAACACATGGACTGCGCTTCTTGAGCACGGAACTCTTTTAGACACTATTGAAAAAAAATACAGGATTTGAATTTGAGTCATTGTTCAGCTCTACACAAAACCCTTTCGTAGATCTGAGTTACTTCACACCCCCCCCCCTCTGTGCCCCAAATGTCAGCAGCCAGTATGTGATTTGTATACAAAACAAAGTAAAAAAGAAAAATGCATGTAGTGTTTCCACAGCTACACCAACCCTGATAATAATGTCGCAGGCTAGGCCGTTCATTGTTGGTCAATGATTAACGTTTGAGACGAAGATGACTCACATCCCTGGCCAGGCCGCGTCTCAAGCTGCTGGAATGGAGCAGTCGAAGGGGAAGGTCCATGTTGAATTTACAGTGTGTTTGAACAACCTCGTGCACACCCAGAAGCTCGTCACTGTTGAGACGGTGCGGCATCAATGGTCAAAATACAGTAGAGGAAATAAGACATTTGCTCAATGAAACGACTTACTTGTGGAGATACTCCTCCGAGTTGCACAACTTGAGAACATAATGGCCGGAGGATTTGCGAGCGAGCTCGAACAGCTGGAAGATCTCATCGATTAAACTTTGCACCGTCCTGTTCACTAGACAAATTATACAAACCGCATACCACATTTATTTTTGCCTATTGGGTAATGCAAGATGACCCGTTTTTAAAGCAGCTCATGCTGAATATAACAGCATATATACATATATACAGTATACACATATACAGTACATATGAAATAGCATGACTGATGGATGATACCTGCGGTTGGGATCGGAAGCTGGTGACGACTTTCACTATATTGAGTCGCCACGTTGACGGTAAGCTCGACCTGCTGCAGCAGCGCAGGATGAATGCGTGTCACTCGAGCACACACCACACCTGAGTTGTGAGCGATTTGTGTGTGCTTGTAGCGCGACAGCAAACTGTTGGCGGAAGCAAAGAAGATCAGACGCGCACAACAAAGGCATTCTTTTCATCTTACTAAGTTTTAATTCGAATGATTACGGCCAATTGTCAGGTACAAAATCCACAGTATAGACAACCGACGCCCGGCCATTACACTTAAAGGGAGTGCCTCTTTTAATCTAAAGAAAAACTGTAAGGTTGACTTATTTTGGACTCACAGTTTTTGATGGGGTTGAAGTTACTCCACACCAAACTCATCAGAAACAGATAAGAACCTTCCCCAAACCCTTCCCACAAAGTCAGAAGTATACAATTGTACATTATGGTCTTGGTATAAACATTAATGAAATATTAATATTTTGTGGTCTAGCTTAACCCCTCATGAATTTTTACTAATCATGAGGTGGATCTCTACAGATCTCAAATTATTTGGGTTTGGCCTACCATTAAACCTGCTGCTTTAGCAATACTATACACGATGATATAGACCTCCACCAAGGTCGAAGGGTTAGACCATCTAAAGTGAATTCAGTTATTTATTTCTCAATACATAACACGTCTGAAGATAATTGCTGAAAAAGAGCCCACTAAAAACTATACGGACCTGAGCACCTTCATTCAGAGGTTATTTGCATAGCGATGTGTAGTTAGTTAGATATGCTAGGCCGAAGCCCTTTAAAAATGCTTTGTATAGTCTACTAGCATGGCTGCTTTAGAGCGCCTCATTGTCGACCATGAGTGTGCGCATGTCATGGTCAGAAAAGCGAAAGTGCCAGGAGGGGGGAAAACATTTTTTAAAAGTCCAACTTGACAGCCAGTGTGTGAACCAGGGTTTCGCGTTCATGTGGTCACTTCAAGCGTGTCATTTGTCACGGCATGGTAAAAGCCTGACAACAACACGGTGGGATATATTTCAGTCAGCAGAGGCTTTGAATGGATATACTTTCCCAAACATGTACTTATGTGTGGGAATAAGAAAGATGCCCAAGTAGATGAAGTAGCATTCATATTTTCAAGTCATAGTTGAGGTGGTTTATTGACAGCTGGCTGTCAATCCTTTTTACTGCATCCAAACATTATGACTATTAAAACAACAAAGCTAGCATTGGCCTAAGACGTTTTGGGCAGCATTTTATATCTTGTTGTAAAACAGGCATTATCTTACTTGGATGTGGCCTGACAAAATGCAGCCATCATCGTTGTGCTGCCTTCTGGAGCATCTGTCAGTTTGATGAGCCATTTATCCTAATGAAAAAGATATTCGTTTAGGCCTTCACACTGTCAATTTTACAACATCGTCAAGGCAGAAAAACTGTGGCGCTTACTCACCAGGTCGTCTGCTTGTGTGTTGGAACGGGCCAATTTGTGCACAGGGAAAGTCAGATCACAGGAGAACCTGGTTCTGTTGTGGCCGAGGGGCGCGTGCTTCCTGAGGGGTAAAGGTGGCGAAATGTGGTCCTGTCCACTTGGAGCCTTTGCACTCGGGATCGGAGGGGCGGCACGGCGGGGTCGGGGAGGCACATGTCTTCTTTGCTCAGCACCTGGAGGAGGTTCAGAAAGGTATTTCGAAAGAGGCAAGCGGTTGTCTCCCGGTAGCTGTTTATCTTTTAAATTAATGCCGATGTCCTCGTAAACATGAGACTCAAAGCCAGTCTCTGTTACAGACGCGGAGAGGTCATTGTTTGCATTTTGTCTGTGGAGCACTCTGCGTGCTGGTACAGGGGGTGGTCCTGATGGCGGTCCAGGGGTATCCATCACATTGTAACCTGAGTGCGTCTTGACACTATGTCACATCACAGTGGGGCACACTGTAATAAATGACAACAAAGTCGTCAGACACACACTGAAAACGTTTTTGTTGAATTTACTCCATTTTATTCCATCAAGTGGCTGCATGAAGTAAAATCATCTGGACCCATATACACGCAACATGGCGATGACACCCGAAGCTCAATTGCCACTTCCTTCTGAAAATATCCCGTTCTGTCGAAAAATTGTTAGGTGTCCTCTTGGTCTCGTGATTTGAAAATGTGAACGTCACGAGGAGGAGGGATGTATAAATAGAGATTCTTACTGAACAAAGAAATGTTTTGTTTGATTCATCTATCAAACATGTTGTGCCAAACAGGTCTATGTTAGCTAACAGGACGGTATGCAAAAACTACAGAAACATTGAACAGTCGGACATGACGATTACACAAAGTCAAATTAAGTTAATGTGTAAAGGTTATAGTGCTTTTTAGGTTCATCCGAAGATTTCACCCAAGGGCTGAATATCCCTAACTTTTTGAATGTGACTCAAGCTTAGGGTTGAGTCTAATCATTAACAGCCTTTCAAATCTTAACAGGAAACGCTGCAACGCGCCACAATGTGTCAGGACCTGCTAGGTTCACAAGCCAAAACATGACATGACCTTACTGAAAAATACAATAACCACAACATTGGGTTTCATCGCTATAAGGAGGAACTTTACTTAAAATCACGAATGTAATTGAAAATAATTACAGACTTGTATGATGTTGATCAACATGTAAAAACGGGATCAAAATGTGCCCTTACTGCAAATAAAATGAAAACAGACTGAGTTGCTGGTGACCTACCATCAGAGGTGTTGTTGTGGTCCCATGTTTCTTGTAAATTAAAGCCATCAAGCCCAGCGAGTTAGACCTGAACACTTACTGGTGACACATTTACTCCTCCCACTGGATGCACTTTCCTTACTTCCCTCACTTGGATCACACTGACAGCACGCTCTCTGCTGGAGGAAACACATTATTACAGCGAGGAAAAGTTTATACCGACATTTATTTATTTTTTATTTTTTATTATTACACTTTTCAATTAATTGGCTGGGAGAAGTCACATAGTTCTACTGCCTTATTGTAGAATGCGGTTCCCTATTCGTGTCTAATGACAAATAAAGATGAAAATGAAATACACGAATTAATTGAATTAATAATACCGTAATTTTAAATTTAGATTTGTGGGCCCAGCCAACTCAGCCCAACTCTGCCCCAACCTTAGAGAGATGGAGTCAGGAGGGGCATCGATTCAAAAAAAACATAATACACCAAAACTTCATCCAAAACTATTTGGAGAAAATCACATTACTGGTGAGCTACTTTTAGAACAGGCCCACAGGCTACTCATGTGGTCCTTGTGCCTGTGAGCACAACATTGGAGACCCAGAATGGCTAATTATTCGGTTTAACAGCAAAGAAAGTAAACAATTTCAAGAGGAAACCGGTTCAATTAAAAAAAGAGATCAGAAAGAACAAAAAAAAAAAAAAGAGTTGAAAACCTTCTCGAAAGCGTTGATGTAACTCATGTTGGAACCTGTGATGGGAAAATGAGCTTGATACACTTTGTTTTAAATGATTCCAGTTTGAATGGGAAGGGAAATTCAAACATTCAAACAATAAAAGTGAGAAAATCCTGCATTAGCTGGCACACTTCATAACTTTCTTTGTGTGTGTATGAAAACAAATGAGGTACCTACAGGATCTCTACTCCTCCCACAGGAATGTTATTAAACAGGTTTAAAAATAGCACGATGTTTTGACATGGCACTACTACTCTCTACACCAAGTATACAGTCATACATTGTTTTTATTCTACTCTTCAATCCTGTTGCTAAGCCCTGTTTTAGCGTGTGGGCCTGCTTACCGGTGATAATTCATGGTAAATTTGAGCATATTTCTTTTTAATTTCAGAAGTGTGTACCAAGCTGGTAACCCTTTGCTCGATCAATCAATACCTAAGAAGTAGTGCTCAGCTTGAATAGGTTGGTGACCCCTGATACACGACAGCGTCATGGAAGCGACAGGAGCACCACTGAATGTGTCACAAAGGTGCCATGTGAGGCCACCCAGGAGGAAAGCGAGCAGATCAAAATGTATTACAACCAAAGCGGTCTTCACGTTTCACCAGCTAGCACTGACGGAGAATTTGTTGGCTACTACGCTCTCGTCCCTTTCGTCCTCCTCGCGCTGCTCGTGAGTGTGACAGCCTTGGTAAGGAGGTCGCCATGTTTCTTCTTCTCTCTGTTAGTCACATGACTTCAGCAGTGCTGTGCTCGCCCTCAGGTTGTGTTTATCAAGAGGAGAATGAGGTAAGACTTTTTCTTCCTTTTTTTTTTAATCTCAAGATCTTTTTTTTAAAGCAGCACTGGGCAAGAATCCGGCCTTAATGAAAAATTTTCACAACTCTTGTGATGAAACATTGACTTACAAGTAGTTGAATGGGACTTTGATCATGCCCTGGGGGGGGGGTTCTATATCGTTTTTACTGGCACTATAAGCAACTTTGTGGAGGATGGGATCAACCCTGGCACACAAAAAAATACAAATGTCCTGAATTGCTTTACGGCTTATTCACTTCCTCCTTTCGCTATAAGGACGGAAGTCGATTCAGATGTCGCTATTACTGGTGTTATGGCAGAAGCCCCAAAACAAACAAAAAAACAAAAGTATTGTTTGAATAAAATTAGATTGATTACCTCGTCACTATTCATCTTTCACACAGCCACTGAAAATCGAAATATAATTCAGTCCAACTTGCAGGCCAGCGAGAGCTCAGGATTTCCCGACACTACGTGCTGGCGCGCATAGGAAATGTGGTTGACTTTTGTCAAAACACTACCGCTTTTGTCCACATGGCGCCACCATAATCAACAAAAACTGATATGACAAAGTGTTGATTTAATATTTTGAATGTTTGTTTCATTTCATTCTGTGGGTTGTTTTGTCAGATTAGATGAGCTGCGCCACCGGCTGATTCCAGTGTACAGCTACGACCCTGAGGAGGAAGACCACCACTGGGTGGATGGTCAGTTGGAGAGTGACGAAGAGCTGAAGGTATGGAAGCAACTTCCTAAAGAACAAAATCATGTATTCACAACATACTGATCGCTTGCATCGAATGTGATTTAATATGAAACCTGCATCAAAAATTCCTCCTTAGCATTTGAGCAATTGCAGTTAATAGAAAAAATATGTTTGAAATGATACATAATTTTACATTAGGAACATCGCTCGGTATGATGCAGTGCAGTTCTACACAACTGCAGCTACAAAACAACAATATTATTCATGTTAAATTGCGATCTCTCTGACAGTGTCAATCAAAAATAATTATCTTTGTAAAGACAGAGTTAATTGGCAGCTTTTTGGGGGGGATGTTGGGCAAGTGTACTTAATGAAGTGGCCTGGTGGAGTATGAAGACATGAGCTCATCTAGACTATTTTCCTCTTACAGGAACCACTGTACAAGGAGGGACAACTCCATTTACTACAAATTGCAGCTACATAGAGTGAAATAAGCAAATGATAACTCATAAATAATATCAATAAAAACAATGTCCAGAATGAATATGTGTATTGAATGATTTGTCTGTGAAAGAAAACACTATTAGAATACTACTACTACTACTACTACTACTACTAATAATAATACTAATAATAATAATAATAACCTTTAGGATGAATTTCAATTTAGGTCTTGCATGAGTCACATGACAAATGCTGAATGAAAAGGCACTCAGTATAAAAAAAGTTGACTGCACTGATGTCCCATAACTTTTGTCCACCTAATGCATTTGCAGCAATAGAGTCACTAGATAGCGCCAATAGCACATGATATGAATGCCCAATTTGAAACGGGAAACCGGTCTTGTATTATTTGTTGCATAAAATTTCTTCCCCGCTCAAATAGGTTAATTAAAATGTATTCATTAATTTAATCAATTGTTTTAACTCATTAGATTATTTATAAGTTGATTCATTGCAAATAACAGATAAAATATTAGTAGAAATTGTAGAATAAAAAAATAGGCATACTATCAACAATTATTTTTATATCAAATAATTGGTTGTTTGTGAATAATAGAATAAAATCACTATGGTAAAATTTTCTATCTATGCTGTTTATTTATTGTATTTATCATAATTGACGATTTAAAATTCATTGATTTTTTATCATTTTTTTCTCTTTAAATGGCTAGTTTATTTATTGTAAATCATTTTAAAAATGCAAGTAAAATCAATTATTTAACACATGTATTGAACATGTTATTAAGCAATTGGTTATTGATTAAAATTATTTTTACTTAATTTATTATAATTCATTTTATTTTTTAAATTTGTATTTAACGCATTGAATAATTTGTTGATTGTTTTGTGACTAATAGAATAAAAATATAAATTTTTAATATATATTTAATATTGATGATTTATTACGTGTTTTTATTGCTTTATCATTCATAATTTAAAATGTGGGTAGGCGATATATTGTAAATGATGAAAATTACCAAAAAATCCCAAATAAACAATTTTACTTACGAATTGTCATGTTTTATTTAATCATTTAAATTGTATTGTGGTATGCTGATTTTTTTTATTACTTTATATTCATTTATCTTCAGAAATAATTGCAAATAAATATTTGGTCAACAAATGAAATTGTAAACTAAACAAGCATACAGTTAAGATTTGTTGATTTCGTTTTTTTTAATCAAATAATTTGTGAATAGACACATATTTTACATACCTCGTCTCCAAATGTTCAGCCACGTGTTCGTTTTTAAGATGTGAAACACACCTGTTGCTACTTGGCAATCAGAAGGTGTATAATCTTCGAAGGCTGCATCAGCAGCAGTAGCGACAGCCGCCGCATTTTCCTCAGGGACCTCTGACACTAAAATGGCAGCGCAAAGAAAGCAGAGGTAAATCACACATGAAAAAAGGTCAAACGTATAATCCACTACTGTGTGTATTTTATAGTTCATAGTTGATGAGCTGCAATTTTATTCTTTGACTAATTGACAACTATCGACTATTTTGGGCCATTTAATTGCTCGGACACATTAAATAAAAATTGTTTAAAACGTGGGAATTGTGACCCTATAACAGTAAGTAGTCTCCCATTTCTGTCGTCCTCCATGAGCGCACATTGATTTTATTTTGTGTTGAACAGAACAAAGATATTTGCAAATGTCTGCTTTAAACCTTTTTTTTCTGACTTGTAATGGACCAAAGCAACTGAATCATCAACTATTCTGCACCGTTGATTTGAAAAATCCTGTTTTTGACTAAATGTTAATTGCCGCCCTAATTTTGACCATTTTTCATTGTTTGCAAATAAATGCTCTGGAATCTGGATCACAACACAATTGGAATTCGGGAGTTATGTTTTCAGTAGTAGAAACTGAAATAAAAAAATACTAAACTGTGCTGAACAAAAACACACTTGTTTTAATGAGCTGAGCGCTGAGATTTTTTTTTTTTTTTTTTTTTTCTTCTCAAAATTCCCATTTCTCCATTTTTGTTCCAAATCTGATGGTGAGCACTTCTCTTTTGATGCACATTGAATGGTCTTTTATTGTAGGCAGCCTGATACCTGATAATCGTGCTGTCTAATCAGTCTCTTGCTATGCCCACCTGTGAGGTATTGGCCAAGGAGAGGTGCTCACTAACATGTAGGCGGATTTGGCTAAATGAACCTTTTGAGTACATCCATCTTTAAAATTCACCTCATGGAAAAACACGAGCAGAATTTTTTTTTTTTCTTGTGATTACTTTAATGGTCTTTTATTTTTTTGGTGATTCTGACCAGTGTTTTAACCATTCATGGCCTATTTCTTCCTGTAGCCTGACTGCGATTTTCATCGTGATTGCCACAGCGCTGCTCCCCCCAGCCTTGGTCCGTCCGACCGGCCTCCGGTGTCACTTCTGCCCCCTTCAATTCAACGAGTCCCCGTGCACCAACATAAGCACGGAGTGCCTGCCGGGCCATCGCTGCGCCACCTCCTGGGGCTACTACGGCGCCGTCCACGTGCTGTCCGCCCAGGGCTGCGTGGACGCCCGGCTGTGCGGCAGCCGCCTGCCGGTCTCCTACATGGGGGTGGATTACCAGGTGAGGCACAGCTGCTGCTGTAAGGACAAGTGCAACGTGGCGCCGACGTCCCAAATCGTACTGAAGATGCTGCTTGGCGCGATGGCGGAGAAGGGGGAGAACGCCAACGCCACTCGTGCTCTGAGGGAGAAGATTTGGGGCTCTTGCGGAGGTGACCCCGGTAGCCCTGAACCGACGGCCTCTGTGTTGTAGTGTGCAGGACTAAAGTTGAGGCCTGGTAGCCATGGGTGCTCACCTGTCCCATCGCATCAAGTGATTGTTTTGGCAGCAATCATGATGTGTTTGATGTATTGCTCCAGAGAGAAAAAAAAAAGGTGGATTTGTCAACCCTCCTCCTGGATTAGATGACTAATAAAAGCTTCTTTAACCTTCCGTTTTGCTGTTAAGGGTGTGAGTCTGAGCAGTCTCCTTGCTGATTTAACAAATCTTGAGTGTCAAACTCATTTTTGTCGCAGGCCAAATCGGTCTACCTCAGAGGACTGTTCTGCAACCATGTAGATGTTGAATCTCATTGCATAATACTTGATAAAGTGATGGCAATTATAACGTTTTGGCATGAATCATTAAAGTTGACACCCTTGATTTGCTTTTATAGGCCCAAATAAATGTGGGCCGGATCTGGCCCCCGGACATTGGATTTGACACCCGTGCTTTAAACTAATAGAATTGCCCAAGTCATTTTTAGATGTCACTATATGAATTAAAAATGAATGTTTTGCAAAATGTTTTGTGGATTCTGTCATCGTAATTGGAAAAGGTTGAATCGATGCAATTAGAATTTTTTTTTTTTTTTTTTTTTTTTTTTTTTTTTTCTGGAAAACATTCAAATATGAGTTGGGCAACTTGTGCTATGAGGATAATGACATTGATCAAATGAATGGATTTGAGTTGTCTTAAAAATTGGTTGTCCACTCCTCGCTTTAACATACTGTACATAAATTTCTTGGGCCATGCACAAATTGTCTTTATCAATCCTGTAGTTTTGCTGAGTCTGCATATTTGATTTTGTTTTAGTGAAACTTTTTTTTAGGGGCGTATTTAACCTGTTTCATCAACTGTTTACCTGATATACTCTAATGTAGTGCAGTTATTTTCATCATGAGCCACATAGTTTCCCTCAGAGGGCCATGTGATGTGACTGTCAATCATACTACACATACACAGCTGACCCAGCAATTGAGTGTTAAATTAATTTTGGAGTCAAAAAATGTGGTATGCAAATAACTGTCTTATTCTTTTGAACCAGAGAACTAGTGGGCTAACTTCATTTTGCAGGAGCGTGATTTTACATTTAAATGCCACTTAAAGTTTAGCGACATAGTGGACAAAGTCCAAACATTTGTCAAACGTACCAATATTTATTGAAAGATAATATTCACCCCTAGAGTAACATGCAGACGCAGCCAAGCGAGAAAAAAAAAGGCGATGAGTGTAATATGTCAAAATTAGAATTAAATCTTGATTTAGACCAGTTTTGTCTGTTCATTTCTCAACTTAACTCTCTTTGAAGATGTCAAAATGCGGCTAGCCCACCCTCGTTCTCAGTGGCTCAATTTACATTAAGGGATTTGGTGACTTGGAATATCTGTTAAAAGTGGAGAACACTGCCATTTTGAAAAAGATTTTCTGCCAAAATCAAAACCATCTCATTTGGCCTTGAGTTTGACACTTGTGCTCTAATCATGAAAAACTTTGAGTACATACAAGCAACAACTCTAATCGACACGTCTCATTGATTATTTTTCAATGACATTTTTATTCTAAAGAGACTTCAATTAAAGCAGGTGTGTGTGAAAGTGAAGGTGTGGCCTCCTCACAAAGACTTGCAGTGCAGTCAGGCCTGACAAAGATGAGCTCTGCGAGGCTTCGCTTTCCCAACTAAAGTTCCACATTGAAAACATCCACCATGTAAGTTTTGATCTTATATGTATGGATTTATGTAAAGATGATGTCACTGTGCACATTAACAGGCTTAAAGCAACACTAATTGCGAAGCACTAACACCTGCTTCGATGACACGATGAACGGACTGAACCGCTGCTTCTCGTGAATGCTCAAATTGAATACTTGGAGTGGTGATCTTAAATTGTCACGGGATTCAAATCGAACAATTTTGAGCTTTGGTGTTCAAAACCTTGGTTTTGGTGTTCCTGTGTGGCGTTTGTGCCCGGGGGGTTATTGGACACATTACTGATACTACAAATCCCATAATGCACCACCCTTAATCTAGCTGGAGAAGTTGTCCCTTGGTCACCTTTGAGTAATTCATTAAAATACAGTACATGAAAAACAGCGTGAAGTTGTACGTCTTCGGCCGGGAAGTAAAGATTTCCTTAAATTTGTGCATGACTCTATGGAATGCCAGTTTAGTTTTGGTCTTAAACCTGAGAATAATGAAAAAATTAGAACACACCGCAATGGAAAAACTGCAACCCCTTGCGGTGTTATTGTGAAACAATATTTTGAGACTCCACATACACTGTACTGTTTTTTTTTTAACTAAAAGTAACACAATATGACTGTAAGTGGAAAAAGTAAATTGGTCGTTGTAGACCAGAGAGAAGAATTGGGTGAGGAATAAGACAAGAGCGTGGGGCTGTGGTCAATAATTGCCCCATTCAATGACTGCACTCGTACGTTTCGGTGGCAGAGACTCTCCACACGTCACTTTTTACCAACAGCTCTTAACGCGACTTGCAATTTTTTATTGGCCCTTACATCTGTGATGCTGCGACGCCGCTTACTTGTGATTTAAATTTTAAGAAGCCCTCACGCAGTTCAGTCATCTTCGGCTGCGGGCCTTGAAGACTTGTAGACTGCAATGTTGAAGTCCATCCATTCATTTTCTATAGCGCATGTCCTCACTAGGGTTGCGGGTGAGCAGGAGCCCACCCACACTGACTCTGGGGCCAGCCAATCGCAGGTGGCATATAATTCACATTATAACATTCACACTTGAAGATGTATGAGATAGATAAACAAACAATGCATTCTTAAAGTTGGATTACAGTAAAGGAGTCTAAAATTACATGCTATAACGATGCAAAAATGACGCTGCTTTATCGAAAACCTCTCTGTTCTTGCCGCAGGGCGAGCATGCGGCAGCTCCTGCATGTTGCTGCATTCTTCTTCTCCCTCATGCCCTCTGCGTTATGTGGCAACCTGCGCTGCCTCTACAGGCCCATCCTAGAAAAGGAGTACAAATTTGAGCCCATTGTGACCGAGTGCCCACCGGAGGAGGTGTGCTACAAAGCGGAGGGTCGCTACGGCAACTGCAGCGCCCTGTCCGCCAGCGGCTGCATGCCAAAGAGGGTCTGTGGCCTGGAGCACGAGCTCTCCTTCGAAGGAGTCATCTACACAATGAGCTACTCTTGCTGTGACCGGCCATATTGTAACGCATGTGTGGGCCTCTTCGCCAACACCTTCGTCATCACCGTAACACTTGCGACCGTTTTGGGGATGTTTGGAAGGTGAATTCGGATGAACATCAAGCGTTGAGGCTAACAGTGCCATTTTTAGCATGAATTTATGTTGCGGACTTTCTGAAGACACTTCAGCTGTAGATTTTTAAGGTGTTGTCAAATTATTTTTACACATCTGATTTTATAATGTTAGTTTTTTCAGGAAAATTAAAGCTTTTAATAAATCATGGTCTGTGCCACTAATTCCACGCATTCAAAACATCCACCAATTCTGTCCTAATGGGCCAAAAATGTGGGGAAATGGCAAATTTTACAACACAGAGTTCTGCCAAGCCATGGATTCTGTGTTTGTGACGCCAAACGTAACAATACTGTACTCAATACTCAAAAATGAAATGACAGAGATTGTCACTAGATAAGCAAGAAGTTAGCCTACACCCTATAGCTTCTACTATTTATACTGTATTTCCTCACACTTTTCTTTGTATTTACTGGCAGTCTGGATGCCTTGTCGAACCACGCTGCCTCTTACAGGTCAGTTTTAGTACTGTTAGATTAGCCTTCAAATCACCTATCGAATTAACAGGCCTAATCTAACCGTACTGCAACACATTGTCGGTATGGTAGACATATGTCTTTGCTGTTCTGTGTTGGTCTAATTGAAGAGTAGTACACCGATTTCACCCACCACCCCCATTTCTGTCTCTCGCATTTGAAAAATCGATAAGTGGTTTGAATCATGGATGAATCATTGTGCCCACTTGTTTTGTGACAGACAAAACAACGCAGTAATGCTGCCCTCCTGAGTCTGTTTTTGCTATATCGACTTTGTTGACCTAATCCCTTGAGGTGGACGAATTCTTTTAGCTTCACGTTTGTCTTTGGTTCTTGAAATTCAGTAAACCTTATATGAACATCATTCCACCTCGTACAGCCAGGTTTCTACGCTGATCCATGCAGAAACTCAATATCCCAGAATTCTCAGCGCAGAGCGGATATCCTGTTTGGTTGCAGCACGTTCACGACGCGTGAGCTCGAGAAAAGACGACTCTCGTTGGGTAGTGTTTTTTTGTTGTGAAGAAAAGCAACTGCCAGCTATCTAGCTGTAGTTTAAAGCGTTTACGCTTCTTTTCGGAAACAAAACCATCATGTTCCTGCAATACCACCTGGACGAGAACGGAGACCGAGTTTACACCCTAAAGGTAACCCGTTCTTTCCCCGCTCTGGATACTAGCTTCATGTTCTGAGTTAAATTTCGATGTATAAAACGATTACAAAATACTTATTTTAAAGTAACATGTTCTTAATTATGCGGTTGACTGAGATAGTTGCCAATCTTTGGCCAAATAACTCGTGTACTACTTGCTTAACGCATGCGCAGTTACACCATGAACGAACAACCTATACAAGTGGTACTACATAAGTTCATAATCATTCATTTATTCATTTTCTGAACCGCTTATTCTCATTAGGATCTCAGACGTGCTGGAGCCTATCCATATTCAATGTATTCAGTTACTCCATAGTTTGTGGATCTGAAATTCACACCGTCAGTAAAAACACCATTTTCTTCCCTTTTGACAGAAAGTGGCACCGAATGGGCAACCCACCAGCTCAGCCCACCCAGCCCGCTTCTCCCCAGATGACAAGTTCTCTCGACACCGGGTGACCCTGAAGAAACGCTTCGGACTTCTGCTCACCCAGCAGCCGAGACCTGTCCTGTGACAGTGGACAGAAGCTCACAAACAAAAACAGTAGGGAAGGAGGACTACTGTGGAACAAGTGCCAAGAGAAGATGTTAAACTTATTTTCATACCTGAGTTTTGTTTCTATTAACTTGTCACTCTCAAACTCTTTGTATTTTTATTTTCCCTTGAATGTGTGTCAGTGATTATGGACTACCTATTAAACAGGTCATACTTAAATAAAAGCTGCTCCAACAATTTTATAGTGTTGTGGTCTTTCTAATTAGCAGCATTGATAAGACTCCTCACTGCCTACACATTTACATAATCAACTTTAGCCATATATATTTTATTAGAGATAAGGTGGCACTTGAAAATGGAACCATTAAATAAAATACGGTACTTGAAATCTAGAAACTGCAAATGAGTTATCAGTGTTATCTCACATTGTATTACACTTTGCAAAAACATGTTCACAGGAAATTGTACCGGAAATGTTGTCAGAAAAAAACAATTTCTTACCAATACAGTGCATTATTATGATTATTTTTAAATAGCCTAGACTATAAACCAGTAGTTCCCAACTTGTGTTGTCTCGTGGACTCACAAACTCTATCATCATACCATGCGTACCCCCTCACTCATACATATTGATGATTCTCTAAAAGTAGAACATAACACAACCGATTATTTAATGAAAATTATTTTATTTCGTCTCCTAAATTTAATTCTCAAACATTTTCTTAACTCAAATCAAACATAAAAATAAATATGTTGTCTTGAAAATAAAAATGTAATATAAATTGAAAAACTACAAGCTCAAAATAAAACAAACCTGCCTTTATGTATAAGTCTTAAAACACAAAAAAATGGAACTATTTGAATAAGTCACCTTTAAACAGGCATTTAAAATTTTAATTATCAGGAAGGTACCAAACACAGCCACTGTGACGTAAAGCATTACCTTACAACCAATCTAGCATTCTTACTCAACTGTGACATTTTCGCGGCTTCGCTATTTCAAATAAAATGCGGCCCCTGATGAAAACAAGTTTGACAGCCCTGCAGTGTAGATGGCAACAGGTCAATGAAGAGTTGAGGCAAGGTGGACACTATGAGGTTTGGGCAGTTCTTTATTTCCCTTTTATAAGGCTGCTGGGTCTCCCCATAGTGGATATACATGTATGTACAGGAGTTTGCTAGACTGGAGTTACACTGAGGGCAGAGGGTCCATATTACACAGACTTCAAAAAACAACACGTACAGAGCCTCACCTCCAGGAATCAGCAGAGAGGGATGGAGCAAAAAGGGGAACAGCACAAGAGAAGGGGGGAGATGATGCAGTAGAACAACTTGACCGGACTGCCTAATAACTTAACAACTTGAAAATAACATACATTTTACGCACAGTGAATCTTAAATAGGTCACATGAAGAGCCATATACCATAAATATCTGTATTTTTCGGGAGCCAACATATATAAAATGTTTTTTTTTTGTTTTTTTTTAAATAAATGAACAACAAAAAAAATGTTCAGTCCGTCATAAAAAAAAAAAAAAGAGAGAATTTTTTTTCCCCATCTTTCGTTCTGCCCTGTGGAACTTCTACTCTGCCCACACCGGCCCGATCCAGAAAATTGGGGAAAAGGGAAGCAGAACCCAGCGCCCCCTGCCGCCTTTTAAAAGCATTTGAATTAGTAGAAAACAAACAAACAAATGAGCAAACACCACAGTCAATTCAGCACAAAAAGAACCCACAGACACACAAGAACAGCAAGAACACAGTATTATATTTTTTACCCACCCCCGCCCCCAACGCTTTCAAAACCGATTGTTCCTCTTCATGGTCTGTATCATAGTGGCGGTCTTTCTCCTGGCGTACAGGCTGACGGCTTGGAGCCATCCTACCCAGGCAGCTCAGTGGAATCGGAAGGCCAGTCTCCAAATTGGCTGGTCAGTTCAGCAGTGATATATTAATCTCTCAATTTCACAGTGTGGTTGGAAAAGGAGGACGGGGGAACGGAGGAGGGTGTGGGGGGGTTGGGGTGGTTGGGAGGTTGGCAGGAGATGGAGCCAGGTGGGAAGAGGAACCACAGCAACACTTAGAAAACAATTGGAAACCCTGACCGTCCATGGTCGAACGTAAACAAAATGGCCGCGACACTCCTGTCTTCTGAGCTTCATCCACGCCAAAGCATTGCGGGCACGACATGGGGCGGATTTTGGCTAAAGCATGACCTTGATTTGGTGTTGACGTTGTCAGGAGACAAAGGGATGAGTGCGGACGGGTCAGTGTGTGAGGGGGGGGGGGGCAAAATCCCCTCTCTGGAGGCTCAGGCGCGCCGCGGCAGAGCCCGCCGCTTGCGGCTGTAGTAGTGGCGCAAGCCGCTTTGTCTGGCAAAGTTCATCATGTAGTTTTGTTTACGGGTGCTGTCGGGATACAAACACAGTTGAAAGAAAGAAGGAAGGACATGTGTGATTAGTGGGAGAGGAAAGTCACGCACACACGCACACACACCAGCACGCACACACGCACCCCAATGCTGCTGCTCTACTATGGTATAAGGTCCAAACCTACAGTGGTGATACTCAATAAAAGGGGATTTGTTTATGTTCTGCAGGATGACAAAGGACATGGTGCTAGAACTATGTGAATCTGTGTGCGTCTTTCCTTCTTTCCATTTTCAATGTTCTTTCAACATAATCTCCCACGTTGCAGAAACACAGCCCTGCCTTTACCGGTTTGGAAAACATGCATTTTACACATGGTGTTTCCTCGAGTTGCCTAAACACGGACAGACGTTGTCTTTCCAAGTCTTGCTTCAAAGCATTGAGCAGCAAATTAAAGAATGGCTTTAAAGTGGAAGTCAACCTAAAAATGTTCTTTCCAATAATATGTTCTATGCAGCCCCACTAGTCTAAACGCGACATTCTGATTGATATTGTGTTTGTGGAATAGGAGTTAAGCAGTAAAATGCCACTTGCTGTCAACTGAAAATGACATCAGAGTTGCTCAGGGCTCAGGGAACGACCAATTGTGGCTCAGCTCCAGAAAACAGGTGAGCCATGATTGGACGGACGAACTGACAAAATGTAAGAACAGAAGCGCTTTAAAAGGATGGGGACGGACGGGGTCGGAGGTACGATTACTTTTATGTATAAGGACGGAGGGACGATGACGGAAGGGTGGCGGACAGAAGACAAAGTAGGGTAAAGTGCCCATGTCTGCTTCCAACTATTGTGCAATAATACGTGAGGAACTTTGTGTTTATCTTTTTTTCACTGATTGTGGAAGCAAACAAGCTAATGGAGCTTTAGTAGCGCCCATTGTCAAACCTACCGGTTGCATAAACCCAACCAATTAAAATGATTAAATCAAACTCAGTCCAGTGATCTGTTTTTTTAATATCCTATTTTTGATTTGAACCTAAAACAAATCATGAAAAATCCGTAATCCTTTTGATTTTTGGGTTAAATTAAAAATAATAATAGTAATAATAATCAGTACTTTTTTGATTTTGCTAACCAATTGACAATGGAAAGAACAAATGATACACAGATTTCCACATTGACCCACAAGACCAAACATGGGATACACACGCACGCACGCACTCTGACACCGAGAGTTTGATGTCAGAGTAAAGAGTGGGAGAAAAGAAAATCGACACAAGTGCATGGTCTTGAGCAGACAAGCGGTAGAAACGAGATGGTGGCGCGTCGCTCTCGCTTGGCCTGTTCATTGCCTCTTCCATTCAGCAGGGCGGTGCCAGTGAGCCAGCTGTGCAGCCAGGCCAGGCTGTGAGGGTTTCTGCAAAGCGGGGTGGCTGGGGGAGGGGCGGGATGTTGTATGCTTGATGCCATGAAGATGGAGGCGTAGCGCATGTCGTCTATGGACGGACAAACAGCCAAAAGCCACGGAAAAAGGGGAGGGAGGTCCCTCCATCACAACAGTCAAGGGGTTCGTCTCATTTGTCTTATTTGCATCCCTCCACGGTCCTCCATGCTGCCTCACTGACCCGTAGTCATTCTTACACAAGTGTATCCTTTGCGGAAAACCTGTCCTGATCTGTGACATGGAAAAAATGAACTACAACAGTTGGATTACTGTATTTAGTTCAGCCATTGGTCACTTAGCTGACTTTGGTTACATTTTGTCCGTTTTGTGCCAGCGCCATTCATTTGCAGTCTGGATGCGGAGTGGTGTAACACCACATCAAAGCCAGAAGGTAAGAAGAGCTGCATGACTTTTGTTGGACGCACAGATTAGCATTAGCTAGCAGTTAACGGCTAACAGGGTCCGAGAAAGGGCAAATACTCGATTGCTCAGTGAAGTTGTTGACGCAGTGCGGATGGATGTTCGTGTGTTAGTCGTAATTCATCAGCCAGTAATGCCAAATGCACACTGGCTAACGAACACTCTGAAGAAGTGCATGTTTTTATTCCTTAATAAAAACACTTCAATCAGAATACTGTGTTTATGACCGAATGCATGTTTGGAGGTCCACCAGTAGGAAAAGGGGGTGACCCTGCCTTTCTATCAGCAGTGCCAAACGTTCCTTGAGCCACAGAAATGGGTAGACATTTTTGTATCGAAGGAAATAAGAAATGGTGAAATATCTAACTCACCATTGCGCCATTACTTAAAAAAATAAATACATGGAAAAATAAACCTCCAAAGGTTTGTCTTTTAATGCTGGTATTGTTGCATGTTTCAAACTGAGTTGCTGATCACACTTGTAGATGGAAAAAAAAGTCAGCTGGCACCAAAATTCTTTGCCAATAAACATAACGACATAAACACTCTACAAGCCGACTCACAGCGTCTCTTTGATCAGCTCAATTAAAGAAAAAAATATTCAGTCTCTCTACATAAAATTAATAGATTTCCAGACATCACTTGCAAAATGTGGAGAGAGTACACTACAACTGAATTCAAACTTGAAGTGCAATATGATGTAACACCTTCCGGGGGCGCTGGACTTACTACTGCCTCTGAAGTGCGTAAGAGGAAATACGTGTGTAAGTCGACGGGAACTGATCAACTGATCAGATTTTGACAGCGAATTACCACGTTTTAGATTTTCTCCACCTAGTGTGCCAATCTGGCATGAAGATTAGTAAAATCCAGATTGAAGTGGATGGTAGAAAGCCAGAAAGGTGCGTACCTGTGCATCTTTTTGGGAAAATAAGTGCAGCCACGGCTAGCTCCACCCTCAACCACATGGTAACCAAGTCCATACTCTCAATTGGCCCAGCAGTTTCGCTTCATGAGACAGTGCCACCCTACCAAACTGGCTAATTTGGACCAAAAAAATAACTAATTTTAGGGGGGAAATTGACAAATTAATGCAAAAAAAAATTACAGGACAGACTGAACATTGAAACGCTCTGTGGGCTGGGTTAAAGCAGAAGTCAACCCAAACATATTTTCCAGAATATGTTCTATGCAGGCCCACTAGTTGAAATACGTTTGTGGAATATGAGTTAAGCAGCAAAATGAACCCACTTTTCGCCATCTCAGGGGGGCGGCCATTTTGTCATCTTCAGTCCACAGAAGTGACAAAATGGCCACCCCTTGAGGTGGCTAAAAGCGGGTGGATTTCTCTTATACCACAAACGCAGTATTAATCAGAATGCCGTGTTTAGACTAGTGGACCTGCATAGAACATATTCTGGAAAAGAAAATATGTTTGGGTTGACTTCGGCTTTTAAGAACAGAGCGGCTAACCTGCTGTTGCGGGAGGAGCTAAAACGAAAACAGGATCGAGGACATTGAAGTTTGCAAATAAGGAAATGAGATCGACCCAAAGCATTGAGCCATGCAGGGTGTAGAATTGAGCACATGAAGTTCTCCAGCCAAATGTTTGATACTGTAAAAATAAAGCTGAGCTTGGTGCGCGGACCAACACAAAAAAGAGCGTTCCAGGCACTCAGCGACAAACGCTGAACTTGAAACCCTACTTTTAAAGCCACACAAAAGTCTGCTCGTAAAGTAAGCAGCTAGGTCAAACAAAACAGATAAAAGTGTAGTATCGTACATCACACATACTGTACACATCAACACGACACCACACTGACATTTGTGTTACTTTTGTCAACTTAATATTGGGAAAAGTGGCAGCGTCACGTGTGGTTCTCCCTCATTTTCCGTCTTACAATAAACCCATTTCATTTCGTTTTGTTTCAGTGACTCATGTTACGGAGCTTCCACCTGGACTGTGTGAGCAGCCGATCTGCGTGGGACTCGAGAAAAAAAGCGAGGTCGTGGAGATGACTGCGGTGATGATGAGCGGGGCTAACAGTGTCGGGTGAAACCGGGGGAGAGTGTGTGTGTGCTGTGGGAGGGCCAGGAAGGCTGGCAAAAAAGGAAGGGAGGGATAGGAATGAGGTGGTGGGGGCGGGGCTTCATTCGGGAAGAGGCGGTGAACTTACCTGACGCTACAGCCATGCCAGAGGGAGCAGAATACAGAAGAGAGCAGAGGTTAGAGCGCGAGAGGGGAGGGGCAGGTGAGGGAGACTGCTGTCTCGCAGAAAGGTGAGGGGGGGTGGGAGCCCTGGCCTGGGGGAGGGATGGTGCGGTGCCCCCCAGGAGTAGCGAGAGAAGGAGAAGAGAAAGAGTGAGAATAAATGGCAGTGAAGGGGGCAGGAAGTTGAGGAGTTGTCCGTCGTAGAGCAGAATAAGAGGACAGGAAAGTGGAAGATGAGGGTGGATCCGAGGTGGCACGAGCAGAGGGGAGGCAGCGCATGAAGCGGCAAGGTGGGGGGGAGCAAAAGAAAAAGGAAATCGGGCGCGGAGGGAGGGGGGAAGTGGTGAACAGAGAGAAATAAACAAGAGTGTGAGGATCATGGTCACACTTGTCAGCAGACACTGTTGAACGCCGTGCAAAGGGGGGCGGAGGGGAGGGTGGGGGGGGGGGGGTGTCACGGCCACAGAGACCAGGGGGCAGCTCAGGTTTAGGCACTAAAACAGCAGGTTTACACCAAGCACTACAGTACAGTTCAGTCGGAACACTTGACCCTGACGTGACTTGTGTCGGAACGATGGCGTTAGCTGCGATGTCAATAGTGGGACATCATAGCTACCGATGAATTCCACAGCAAGAAGAAGAATGCAACATGGAGCATGCGAACACTGTCCACAAATCAGCATATGCAAATGTTTTTGAATCCATTTGTGTGGCACTTGACCAAACAATGGACTAGCCTAAATGTGATATGGACAGATGGGAAATGGTCCAATTTAAATAAATAAACAATGTATCTTTGTTCATCTTATCTATCCCAGAATTAGAGAAAGAATTAGAGAAAGAATTAAATGCTCTCCCACTAGATGGCAGAAGGTAGTAACCTTTGTATCCTCCATCCATTCAAAAACAGTTCCACAGGCCCAGATTTCACACTCAATACGTACATTTGTGAGTAAATTGAGAGTCTTCAAACTTTTAATGGCATTTTTGTTTGGTAGTTTGCACCGAGATTTTTCTCAAATATGCGCCTTGGCTCACTCAAGGTTAGGAAACACTATTATTGGACTTTTAGCGCTCAACTGGACTGTACTGTACAAAGGAAACGGGGCAAATGTGTGTACGTGTTTGTGAGCAGCTTCTTCTGCGTCAGGTTTAGTTGCGAATAAACAACGAGCGCCCATATTGGCAGGGAGCAAGATCCCCTAGCAACATGCAGGAATCCATCCACAAACAGAACCCTTAAAAGCAAAGCACAGTGCCGTAATGTTGCTGCTTGCCTGAACACCAGCAGCAGTGATGAGCTTCGCTGTCGGTGTACGCGTGTGTGGAGATGCGCTTACGATCTGTGTGCACGCTTCCTGTGTATGTGTGGAGTAAAAGGGGAGGGGGTCATCTACGGGTGATGCGGGATCAGACAAGGACAGATCTGGGCTCTGATGGGGGCGGATGGGCCAGGGTCTGGCCGGGGGTTTGGGTACTCACAGAACTACTTCCACATGGTCCAGCGCCCACTGGTCATGTCCCGCGCCGTCGTGGCGCGGCTGCCACCATCGCAACATCACTCCTTTAACCCTCGCCTCTCTGGAGAAAGCATGAGTATACTGTATTCAGAGTCGTACTACTTATTTAGTGTGTATTGTTATGGTCAGCTGGAATAGTGGCTATATTATTGTTGTTATCACACATACATAAACACCTGACAATTATTAGATAGAGCTATATCTGAGATTTTAAGAGCTATAAAAAAATAATATTACATTTGACAAGATGTTAATAAGTCAGTGTGGGTCACTTACAGTGGAATGTTGTAGGAAACCCTCTGGGCCTTTATGAAGTCTTTGGGTTGGTGCTGGGCGATGACGTGCCAGCTGACTCCATTGTTGACGCTGTACTGCAGCAGCACCGCTCGATCGACCGTGTCGGCCCGGTCCAGAGCTACGTTACAACTGTCTGTCTGTGCTACGCTGCCAATCTGCAGCACAAACATGATCTTGCTGCAGGGAGACAGAAGGGATGGCAAAGGTTAGAGGAAGGCGTCAACCTCAGAGGTGTCGCAAGACTGATTTTAGCAATCCCTAAGATGGAGGAACACTTCATGTATTTGCACCCCTTTCTGATTTTAGATTTTATTTAACATTTTGGAATAGCAATATTAATATCTCACAAAGATAACAAGTGCATGCTAAACCATAAGAAGGACAGAGGGCAAATGTGAACTCCTTGTCTCATATTTGCATAAAAAAAACAGCTTAATGATCCTCAAGACTTTTGGGGGAATATTTTGAAGACCAAGACAAAAGCTGAGCATTTTCAAAGGTGTGGCCTGGCATAAAAATGACACAGTATTTGTTAAAGTGGAAGTCAAGCCTCCAAAAATGTTTGCAATAATATATACTATGCACCTTCACTAGTCTAAACATGGCATTCTGATTAATATTGCATGCGTGGAATATGAGTTAAGCAGCAAAATCCACCCAATTTTAACCATCTCAGGCTCAGGCCATTTTGTCACTTCTGTCGACTTAAAATGACATCACAGTTGCTCATAGCTCAGGTAACTATCAATCATGACTCACCTGTTTTCTGAAGATGAGACATTATTGGTCATTACCTGAGCCCTGAGCCACTGTAATGCCCTTTTCAGTTGACAGCAAGTGGCAAAATGGCCACCCCCTGAGATTGATAAAAATGGGGGATTTTACTTAATTCAAATTCCACAAACGCAATGTTAATCTGATTACCGTCTTTAAACCAATGGGGCTCCATAAAACATATTGTCGTAAACACATTTTTTGAGTTGACTTCTCTTTCAGTGGAACAATGGACAGTGTATTCTTGGGTTACGCAGCGTGATTCACAACCCGACATAACAGCAAGTCCACCTCTGAATGGCTAGAAACAAACAAAACATACCCTCAGGGCTCAGATAACCAATCATGGCTCACCTGTTTTTGAAGCTCAGCTATGATTATCTGAGCCCTCAGTAGTTGCGATGTCATTTTCAGTCGACAGAAATTACAAAATGGCCGCCCCCACAGATGGCTAAAAACGGATGGATTGTGTTGCTTAACTCATATTCCACAAACGCAATATTAATCAGAATGCCTTGTTTCAACTAGTGGGCCTGCATAGAACATATTCTTTAAAAAAATATGTTTGGGTTGACTTCCGCCATAGTTTATGCTCAAAAACCAAAAGAAAGACTCATCACCAGTTACAGCAAACGATTGATTTCAGTGATTGCTGCCAAGGGCGGCACAACCAAAGCTCAGGGAGCAGTTACTTTTTCATACAGGGGCAAATAGTTCAAAATGTATGTGATGATCTGCAACAAGTGCGTAAGCAAAGACAAAAAAACAAAAACAAACAAACCAGAAATCTGGTGGGCAATACTTTTTAGCCACGAGGTTACCATGAGCACATCATTGTGTGAGTTGTGTTTTGGTTGTACCTGTACCTGGCTCGAGTGAGGTCCAGCGGTTTAGTAACAGCCTGCCTCATTTTACAGCCATTAAAATAAAGCGAGTCTCCGTGGGCATGCGGTGACAGCTGTCCGCACCCGCTGCCCACTCCTCCACCCTGAATCAGCTGCCAGCTCTCCGGGGACACGCTGCCGGACTCAAAGTTGTCCTTGATGGAGCTGGGCAAGTCTCTGCTAGAGAGTGAGCAGTCATCACCTGTTCAGTTGGAAAGAGAGGGGACAATGTGGGGACAATGATGGAAATGGGTTGGTTTGCTGTGATCACACTGTAAAATAAAATAAAAAGGTGCATCTCTTTGTAGCCACGCTGCACAGAGATACATATTCTTAGCAGAATTGATTCCAGTCATACAGCTCTGTTAAAAATGATAAATAACTGAATTTGTTTGTAGTAGTTTCAACTGTTTGTGGCCTACCGTGATATGCCTCATCACAGATGCACACCACTCCACTTGTGCAGTAGCCGTGGCCATTGCAAAGTCCTGGGCAGGCCTCGCCGATGTAAACGCGGTCCACTCCCCAGCTCAGACGCTCTCCCATCCCCTCTTTTTGAATCCAGCGGAACTGAGTCGCCCTGGACGATAGAAAACACACCACAAAAAAAATTGCTACTCCACGACATGGCTTTAGTTTCTCAAAAATGTACTTTCTAATATCATTTACAGAAATCCTACAGAAAAAACAAATGACTATGACGTTATTCCAACCAAGTTTGATTTATTTTTGTGTTTTTGTACTGATCCTATCTGTTTGTAGCCATTTTGTTCAGTGGACTAAATTGCCCAGCTTTACCCCGATGAGACGTGGTCAGGCAGTTGAACGGTGACCCTGGTCCATGTTGAGCTGTTGACGGGACTAAAGATGGTGGACTCGTGGAACTGGAAGGGAGAGCAGCCCACGTTGTTGACTGAGGAAGGGAGGCACTCGGACTGTACCAACTGCCAGGAGTCAGACCTGAAATGGGAGTGCGACAAACGTTCAGTTCCATAACCACGGCCATTGTTGCGTATCAATGTCTACCTTGCATCCTTCCTGTACTGCAGCAGGACAGAATGATGGTCCTGACACGTGTCTGCCTCACAGCCAGCTACAATCTACAACAGTGAGAGATCAACATAAAATATCAAACCAATGCAACGCACGGACAAGAGTTGCTCATTGAAATTCACAGTTCTTTTAGTACCATGAACTGCAAAACATATCCAGGCTGCACTATAAGTTCTCGAGTGGCAAGGATGTTGTGTGTCCCGTCTTGGTTCTTGTTGGGCCAGTAAAGGTGAAACGAGGGGTTTCCACAGAAGCCCGCAGTTCGCACAGCATTCGGGTAGAAGCTCCAGCTTTCCTCATGAGATGCACCCTCTGATAAACAGACAAAACATAAAGGGAGCTGCTTACCTCTTGAACAATAGATTTTTTTTTTTTTCTCATAGACTTACCGTCATCAAAAGTGTCAAGCAAGGTTGATGGGTTGATATCTGACCCTCCAACCAAGATGTTATCTATGGCCCACTGGGCTCTTTCCATACTGGGAGAGGCCAAGCCAGAGGAAATAGTAAAAGGCTGCCACCAACGTAGGCGAGTGGCGTTGGTCAGCGCTCCCTCTGGCAGGACGATGTAATCCCTCCTCACAGACACGTATTTTAGATAGTCCATCTCGTGCAGGAGGATCCAAGACACACCTGCGGAGCATACGGACACATTTGCAGAGTGAGGGACGAAACGTTGACAGCGATATAACATGTTTTGAAGTGCACCTCCATCAGTAGAGTAGTCTAGCAGGACTCCTTCTTTTCGACATGTTGGACGGTGGCACATGGACATGTTACTTTCACTTCCAATCCTGGCCCAGTACTCCACAAACCTAATGCCAGAGAACGGATCATAATAATTTAAGCAGGATACACACAGGCTGACAATCAAATCATTATGCGTGTGGCGTGTGATTGTGACATGAAACGGAACAATAGCTAATCAGGAGATGTTCTGAAGTTTGTGCAGTTGTCAGAAACAAATAAAGTAGCAACTGATTGTGTTAAAGTCAACCCAAACATTTTTTTCAAGAATATGTTCTATGCAAGCCCACTAGTTGAAACAAGGCATTCTGATAAATATTGCGTTTGTGGAATAAGAGTTAATCCACTTGTTTTTAGCCATCTCGGGGTCGGCCATTTTGTCACTTCTGTCGACTGAAAATGACATCACAACTACTCAGGGCTCAGGTAATGACCAATCACGGGTGACCTGTTTTCTTAACCTGAGCCCTGAGCAATCTAATATCATATTCAGTCGACAGAAGTGACAAAATGGCCGCTCCCTGAGATGGGCCAAAAACAGGTGGATTTTGCTGCTTAACTCATATTCCACAAATGCAATATTAATCAGAATGCCATGTTTCACCTAGTGGACCTGCTTGGCACATATTCTTGAAAAAAATATATTTGGGTTGATTTCCTTTTCAAGCGCTTGTAGTCTCCCAAGTCATTCGACACAGTAAAAATGACAAGGAAAAGAGTTTGCAAAACATGTTGCCTCTCCCAGACTTCAATACTGACTTAGCTCCCCGAAGGTCCAGGTCGGCGGTAACAGCTTGTCTGGCGTCAGCTCCTCCAAAATACAGGGCTGTACCCTCTACCAAAACACCGCAGTCTGTGCAGGGTCGACCTCCTTCTAGAACCTGCCACTGAGGCCCGGCCGCTCCTTCCCAGTCGAAACGTTCCTTCAAAGATGCCTACAGAGGAAAATATTGCTTTGTCCACACACAAACTATTTTGGATCACTGAAAGCATACATTTGGCAAAACTCCAGATACTCAGTACTCAATACCGTATACATATGAAAGTCATATTATCTTAAACACATGGGAAAATAATCTTCAAAAGGGCAATTGCTGTTGAAATTCAATATAAAAAATAAATGTAATATTCTAATTCCGATGAAATTTGGGGTTTCTTGAAGCTATCATCATCAAAATAAATCATGAAATATTTCACGCTGTCTGTAGTGAATCTATGTTACATAACTTCACTTTTTGAAATGGACTAGCGAAATAAATTACATCTTCCACCAAATTTTACTCTGTTGAGATGCACCTGTATATTCAAGCAAAAGTGTTGTTATTCGAGTTATTGTGAGGGAAATTATTTTTTTCACGCATCGGATTGCTTATATGGTTTCACGGTTTGGGATTATACTGCTGCTGTTGTTGGCGTGCACTTGAAATACGGTCAGAATGTTCTTATTTTGATAACAGAGTGTAAAAGACACAATAGTTTGAAAGTAAGAGAAAAAAAACGTAAAGGCAGTTTAAAAGCAAGACACTACCTTCAGCGCTGCACTGGCGTAGCAGTTTGGTCCGGTGAATCCTGGGTCACATAGGCAACGCTGATCCAAACAGTCTCCGTGCCCGCCACAATGGCTCTCGCATGCTGGCCCGATGTAAAAGTTCTCCACACCCCACTGAACGTCTGAGTGCTGCTGGTAGAACCTGAAGCGCACTGAACTAAAGGACAGGAGAAGCAGGCTGAATCCTTTGGGTCGTGTAAAGAGTTTAGTCGAACAACATGCATCTGCCTTTTCCAAGATTTATATGACAAAAGTTTAAATCATTGATGTTGCAACAATAAATAGATCCATCAATAATGCAGCTCTTGTATGACAGTGTATGAAATATTAAGAGCGCTGCATGTTTAGAAATGTCTTGACCTACGTGCCAGCAAGGCCGTCAGGCAGGGGATAGACAGCCCGCTTCCATCCCTCCGCGGGGAAGAAGACCGACGGCTGCGAGACATGTCCTCCGCAGCGGGGATCAGCAGGCAGACACTGAGGAACCAGGTACTTCCACGTCACACCATAGTCTGCAGAGTACTGAACGTGGACCTGTCTGTCCACGGAACGATCTGGCACCACGCAGCCCACCGCAATCTAAAGGACACACATATGAAATATCGATGCCTAATATCAGCATTGATTGGTACCGGTAAGTGAAAATGCACATAGCAGCCACACCATTCAGTACACTTGCACAATGTCATGATTTCCATGCTGTCAGGAAGGCCAGGGCTGATATTTAAATACCGCACCCCTGAACTGTGCTAAATTGTAGGGAAATCTAATAATTTGTAAAGTATAATGAGAATGTTTTCCCAATTTGTTAACGTTTTATAGTTGGTGATATTGAAGTCACCAAGTATGGGCTGCGGGCCACATATGACCCGCTTCATACTTTAAATGGGCCCACCGGCATTTATATGATGATGGTCCGGCCATATTTGTTGCATTAAAGTATGAATTGGTTACTTGATTTGATTTATTGTAAAGTTTAGTATAAAAACATAGAATAAAACATATTAAAAAAATATTTTAAATGTACATTTCATTTCATGATTGCATATTTATTTTAGTAAAGTGGGTAGTTAAAATGTATACATATTGATTGTAAAATTAATTTGTATTAATTATGCAATCAAATATTTGTTCATTTTAAAAATCAAATATGGCACCTTAAGTGCAAAAGTTTGCCAAGCCCTGCCATAGAGTGAACGTGTGTATTCTTTTCTCATGAATCACCTTGAATTGCATGACCCAACCCTTTTCAGGGATTATATCATGCGTGACAGCGTAGACCTCTCTTCCATCAGCATTGCCACATGCCATCACGCCATCAGGGGAGCTGCAGAAACGTTGCACTGAGCAGTCCTCGGAGAACAACCAATGGTCGCTCACTGACAACAAAACAAGCCAACATATTCTCATTCTCTTTTTAAAAAAAAATATTATTAGGTCGAATAAAGCTTTGAGGTATTCAAACCAACTGTGCTGTACCTATTGGGGTTTCCTCCAGCTCGCTCAGGTCACTGTTTGGTCCGGAGGTTTCATCAGCAGGAGCTCTCTCATGGTTGGGCAGCGCCACACCTCCGAATGTGTCGGAAATCTGTGCCCGCATGTCCGAACCCGCGATGAGGACGTTATCCAGGGCCCAGTCACTCTGGTCCACTCCGTCGTGCTGTGGCTGCCACCAGCGCACACGCACGCCTTCTTGTCGGGCAGCAGGAGGCAGCAGAACATTCACAAACCTGAACACATGATGACAAATACAGATAACTTGCTAGACATGGTCCCCACAGTTCCATTCACTTAATTTAAAGGCACTCACCCAGGCTTTGTGTACAGATCATAGAAAATCTCTGTCAGCAGATGCCAGTGGATTCCTCCATTCAAGCTGTACTCCAGGAGCACCCCCTGGTTACGGTTGCTAGGCGGGATCATGCAGCCGTACATGAAGTAGAATTGGATGAATTCGGCGTTAGTTAGGTTGAGGTCCACCGTCACCAACTGACGGCTGCAACTCTGCATAGAGGCACAGAATAAACAATATTGGTGCTTAATTAATGAAGAAAACAATAAGAGGGACAGGAAATACTTACACCACTAAAGTGCAGGGCAGCTCCAGAGGCCACGGCTCCACACACGGTGCTGAGTTTCCCGCCAGTGAGTGTGTGCCAATGACCGAGAGAAGGAGCCCGACTGAAGCTGTCCTTCAGCTGGGAGGAGAGCTTAGCTACCGGCTCATCACAGTACTCACCAGCCCACTCTGGATCACACCTGATGAGGATATCACATGTGGTTCATCAAGATAATAAGGATATGGTTGTTTTATCGAACAAAAAAAAGAAATGAATCAGCTACACACATTCTCTACTGTACAGTAGTAGTACCTGACAATATGACAGTTTCATTTGGCTGAATTTACTGTACACTGCAGGTCCAAGTGCTCATTTCATTTACAATATTTCATTTTTTAAAAATTTTTTACACAAAGCATCATGCTTTGGGACTGTTTTTCTTCAGAGGGAACTGGTGCACGGTGATAAACTGGTTAGCACGGTCGCCTCACAGTGCAGAGGTCATGGGTTCGAGTCCGGCCCCAGCCTTGCTGTATGGAGTCAAGTTGTGATTGTGGCATAGCCAACCTGCGTTTACACTGCATTTGCATGGGCAGATATCCCATAAATATCAGATTTGTATTCACATTTGGAAGAGACTTGACACCGATCTGAAGATATTCATTTTTTTTCTCTTTACATTGACATGACTTTTGATAATGAAGAATATCTGAATTGTGCCACATGAACCATGCAGTGTAAATGAAGCCTTAGAAACACTGGCGTATGTTACTTACACACAGGTGCTCTGTTGGCACCGTCCGTGTCCAGAACACATATCTGGACAGCCATCTCCAATATAGAGGTTATCCAGAGCCCAGGTCTGCTGCTTGTCAAATGGAGCCTGCTGAAACCAGCGGAATCTTGTGGCAGGAGACCTACAAACATAAATCATCCATTTAAAAAAATTGATACAAAGGTAAACAGCTATGTGCGAAAATATAGGCAGGATTATTATTAATGTCCTCGTATGGTGTGTAGATTACTAGGAGAAAAAAAAATCATGTTCATGTTTTTTCTGCTCTTTGTGTATTTTTTTTTTGCACTTTCTGTAACCCAAGATTGTACTAAAGCCCTGGCTAATAGGAAAGAGGTAATTGGTGCCGTAGAAGTACTGTTGAAGTGATGTATCTCGACTGAGGGACTCAAATCTTCGTATGTTAGCCGAAGTTCAGAGAGTGTTTGTTGCATGTCTGTTTGCATACGCGCTTTTAGTGGTTTTTGATATCAAATAACCCGTAAACCATTATTTCAAAAGGAAGTCAACTCCAAAATTGTCTTTACAATAATATGTTATATGCAGCCCAACTAGTCGAAACAAGGCATTCGGATTAATATTGCGTCTTTTTTGGTCAACAGAAAGTGGCAAAATGGCTGCCCCCTGAGATGGCTAAAAACGAGTGGACTTTCCTGCTTAACTCATACTCCACAAACGCAATATTAATTTGAATGTTGTGTTTAAACTATTGGAGGCGCATAGAACATTTTATCAAAAAGAACATTTTTGGGTTAGGGGAAATGCCATTTGATGAATTTGAAAATATACTACACTGTTATGGGGGCCCTAATTTGTGGTATATGCATGGTTGAAACGGTGAATAAAGTCAAATCTAAACATGTTTAGAGGGAGTTAAATATTTGTGGGGTTTTTTTTGCAATTTGCGGCATTATTGTTCGGCACACTCTAAAGCAGCAGCACTGACCTTGCGTATGATGGAATATGTAGGGTAACTCGACCCCACTTGTTGTATGTATCAGAAATGAGCAGCCTCTGCAAGGTGTAGGAGGAGCAGTCAGGGCTTGTTGGTAAACAATCTCTGACTACGGGCTGCCACGTCAGGCCTAAATCCAGAGAAAACTCCAGCTCCACAGCTAAAAAGACATTAGAGAAACAGCAACATGTATACTCTTGAGGCTTACTCTTCAGGCAAACAATATTCTTATCTTCATGCCTCGTTGCTTACAATAGCATGAGTTGGTTACAGAGCAGGAAGCAGAAAAGTCAAACTGGATGAAGGCATCTTGTCCCAAACTGATGTCAGTGGTGACTGCGTAGCGAGTGTTGGACTTCTCAATGAAAGCAAAAGCGGGCCCATCCGAGCCACAGACTGGCATTCTGGTTCCTCCTGGGTGGAGGAGCCATGAGCGTGCATCGATAGAGGAGAAATCATCCTCCAGAGGTCCCCAGCCACTGGCGCTACCACCAACCACCACCTGATGTTTGAAGAAAGTTCAAATGGATGAAATGCAAAGTTGTATTTGGCTGATTGAGGCAAAGTCATTGTTGGTACCCCTCCTGCCTCACAGCACCTGATCGATCACCCACGGACTGTAAAACTGTCCGTTCTCAGAAGGCTGCCACCAGCGCAGGCGAGTGGAAGAAGTGCGAGCGCGCAGCGGAATCTCGAGGGCCACCAGGCGAGCCTGGTTACTGCTGTTGCTGAAGAGAAATTCCTGGAGGAGACCCCATGTCAGACCTCCATTCAGAGAGTACTGCAGCAGAACCGGCTGAGAGCGAGGGTCCGGTGCGGCCTTGCCACAGCCGAGACGGAGGAAGAACTGAACAAACCTGGTGCCATTGACAGTCAATATTAGGGTCCTTCTAAATTCCGCATATCAATTGCATGTAACAAAATGGGGATATTGTATATTGAAGACAGTGCTAACAATACCTGGCATTTGACAAGTCCAATTCATTGGTGACCAACATGCGCAGCCCATCCTCACTGAAGAACAGATGGTTCCCACTGGACATGATACCACATTTTCTGGAGGGTTTACCACCACTCAGCTGTCTAAAAAGGTCAACATCCACTGCTCCGCCTAAATGCAAACAATAGTTTTGTTACATAATTACAATACAACCCCTGTGATACCGTCGCTGTTCTGCAGTGTACCTTCAAAGTCTTCTTTGAGGAAGTCGGGGTTGGGAATATCAGGCACGGAGCAGTCACTTCCAGAGTAGCCTGGGTCACACATACAATGAGTGCCCCCTACACAGGCACCATGGCCACTGCACATGTCCTGACACTGAGGGCCGATATAGACATTGTCGAGAGCCCATGTTGGAGGAGCGGATCCAGTTGAAAAGAAACCCTGATACCAACGGAACCTCACGGAACTGTAGGGACCAAGTACGGGGATGAATCGATAGGAAAGAGATACAGAAAGAGAGTGTTAGAGGAAGAGACACGTAGCTGGTGAGGATGCACTGGTGCTCACCCGCAGAGACGCAGCTTGCCAAAGTGTATGACCTCTCGCTTCCAGCCCTGTGTGGTGCCAGGGAAATAAACACTGGCCGGGTGGAGCTCGGTGGAGCAGAGGGAAGATGGCTGTGGCCCACCCGCGCAGAGCGGCACCAGCAGGTGCCACGTGGCGCCAAAGTCCCTCGAGAACTCAAGTCGCACCGGGTGGGCCGAGGAGCTTTCAGCCGTGCAACCGACGTTGATCTGTGGAGAAAACAAGACAGCAGCCGGGATTTCCCGCCGTGATTTATGCCTTCAGCGACTGTGCTGATTGTTACTTTGGGAAAGAAGTCATCAACACTGATTGTATACCTCAAACTGGATGATTGTGTTCTCATTCACATCAATGTCCCTGGTGGTGATGGAGTGCTCCCCCAGCTCGCTGGAGATGAACACCATAGCTGACTCATCCTCCTCTCTGTTACATAGACACACAAACAAAATGATTAGTCAAGGTTAAAATCATCCGTTTTGGAGATCATATCACCCTTGGGTTCACTGATTACATCGAAAACGGGAATATGCTAAGCGAGACTTAGTCTTTGGAAACATTCAAAGTGAAACACTTTTCTTACAAGGCGGTCTTCTGGTAGGGGCAGTAGAGGCCGGTGTTGCCACCTGGGTAGAACAGCCAGTTGGACTCATTCGGCCCTTCTTCAAAGCTGTCTATAACCACTAGGGGGTTATGCAAGGAGCTGCCATCAATGATGAGATCATCTATCACCCACACCTCCTCCTTTTTACCTGATGGACAAGAAAATACTATTATTATTAATTAATTAATTATTGGCAGTGGTGGGGTTTGATTAATTATTGAGGGGGGAGGGGTACAACTTATGCCGTTAAATTTAGCTGGATATGTTCCTTTCAGTGATTTAAAAAAAAATCTAGGATAGGGTCTATTACTTTTGCATAACTTTTACACCATTGCCAAATATGTACATGTGCAAATTGCTGTTAAATTATCGCGTCAAAAGTTTTTTTCTGGTAATTCTTTTCTGCTACATCGCTTAAACAACTTACGATCTGATCAAGACTACCAAGTAAAATATTTATCATTATTATTATTTCTTAGGATTTTAACCCTTTAAATTGCAGTTTTATTATTCAAACTGTTGAATGTTATAATAAAAAGGGAATGATTTTCCATGCAATAAATAGTTGGGTGATATACTGTAAGGGGGATATGTCAAAGATTGACAAAATTGACTTCACATCATTAGATTAGAGGCTTTAAATTAGAGTCAAAGCCAAACATTCTGTAAAGTCAACATTTCATTTCGAAGAAAAATAGTGATATTCAACCATTTTTCCAAAACACTCCAGCTCATGAAATTTGTGAATTTTTGCCAATTGCATTTACATGTATATTTTTATCACAGTGTCCAAAGGTAGAAAACTTAAGGAGGACACAAGGACTGAAACCTAATCTATGACATATGATGTAAAATTTGAAATGTGGAATGAATTTCAATCTGAAATTTTAAGTGATGCCACGTCCGGATTCCAACTGGATGAAATTTAGTTTGTAGCATTTGACACACATAGAAAATGTTGAAATGTGATCGGATTGGATGACCATGATGACGATCATTCTGTTTTCAAAGGACATTTGGAATTGCTAATGTGTCTCCTGACCACTGTTGTAAGGCTGCCAGAGTCTGAAGCGGGTGGCGTTGGTCTGAGCACTGGCGGGCAGCGGCAGGTGAAGGAACAGAGTGTCCGTAGAAGCTGGAAAATAAAACTCGTCCAACAGTAGCCAGCTGATTCCCCCATTCACTGAGTACTGCAGCAGCACTGAGTGAGAGCGCTCAGGTACACCTAGAAAATCCCAGAAAAAAGACAACAACATGACTAACATGAAACAAATAAGACAAAACAATCCTATACCTTTCGTGATGAACTTGAAGGAGAACTGAATGTAGAGAGTGTTTGTACAATCCAGATCCCTTGACACTATCATACGCAGACCATCCTGCAAAGCGAAAAAAAAAATAGTTGACAAAAGCCTTTCAACTGTAAAATTGCACAATTGACTTTGAAGACAGGTACCCCTTTAAAGATGAGGGCGGTTCCAGATTTAAGAGGCTCCCCACTCAGAGTTCCCCTCTCTGCGCCATAAACCTCAGGCCAGGTCTCCTGCTGCAGGTGCTCATTAAAGTTTTCCCTCAAAACCGAGGGGAGGGGCGCCGAGGGCACACAGTGTGCACCCTCATAACCTTTGTCGCACCTGAGACAGAATGAGAACTTTTCAACATGAATGTAGCCACATACGGAAAACACATAGAATTCAACATTCTTGTCTGACTTACACACAGCGTCCATTGTCACACAGACCATGACCAGAACACATCCAAGGGCAACCGGGGGCAAGCAACACATTATCCAGAGCCCAACCCTCAGCCCCTGGAGTAAAATGGGTCTGGATCCAACGGAATCGTGTTCTTGGAGAACTGAAGTACCAAGAGCAAGAATAAAGCATTCACAAATATACTGTAAGTATGTAAAAAGAGTCGTAATTCGGGCTTGGGTATAGTGCATACTTAGCAGCACTTGGCAGGTACACAGTGATCCTTCTCCAGTGTTTGTACTGTGTCGAGGTATAGACGGAGCTCTGAGTGTAAGCAGCGCAACCGATAGCTGGGGGAACACACTCCGGGGTAATGAGGGACCAGTGACGTCCACAGTCTGTGGAGTATTCCAGGCGCACACCATGGGAAAAGGAGGTGGACTTGCTGCAGCCCATACTCAGCTCAAACTGCAGGAAGGAAGAACCCGAGACTTCGAAGTCCCAGCTCTCCGCATACCTTGGCTTCTCTGCAATGCATCGAAACATCACTTTAGACATCTTGTAGGTGCAACGGACTATTCATTTTCTCCATACAGTGTACAAATCCCTATAAGCATCTTTAACATCAGGTTAACAAAGAAAAAAATCAGATCAAGTGCAAAATTCCCATAGGAAAAATCTTTTGGAAAAATGAATTCATTTCAAAGCCCGTTATGAGAGCTGCCACTAAAAATGACATTCAATGCTTCCTGGGTTCTTCCGGGCTCTTTGCGTCTATAGATGTGTTGTCAAATAACTCGTGCTGTTCACTTGGAAAGAATAAGCCCGCTTGAGAGCATTATTTACAGAAAGTAAATGCGCTCACAGCTCGGTGCTCTCATAAAAAACAAGCAGGATGTTCAATCAAGTTTGCCCTCGTTTATAATGCGCCATTCATGGCGCCACAGTAAATGGGTGATTCGGTTTCAGCCTGTTGTGAGTTATGTTGCTCTGAAGCCATTTCACTGCTGTTCTCTCTCTCTCTCTTCTGTCTAAAGAGAAAATGGGATTGGAAAGTCCTCTGAATGCATGTGTGTAATTTGGGTGTGTTTGTTTCGTGTGACTCACTATCAATGGCTTCAGAGTTGAAGGTCAGTGCCGTGTCCAGGGACAAACAGTCCACAGTCACCTCCCCACCCTGAACGCGGTACCAGTTGTGCCTCAGAGGTGTGGTGCCATCAAACTTGTCATGGAAACCCATTCTGGAGCTGTCGTTCATACCAATTAGCACGTCATCCAGAGCCCATTGAGCTGAGTGTTTCCCTGAAAACATGACCCAACAAAACAACACAATAAATCCAAGAAAAAAAGCGAGTAGCTTTCGTATTACGGTCCCAATTGCACTAACCTTGTTGGGGCTGCCACCATCGAAACACCGTGTAAGGTGATTTGGCATGTGGTGGTAATTCAATGGTCACTACTTGAGGCTCCAAGAAGGAGCTGAAGTCCAGCTCCCGCAGGAATTGCCACTGGACGCCATTGTTGGTGGAAAACTGTACAAGGACACCTGAAGACAAATATACAGTAAATGGAAAAAAGAAAAAGAATATACCGGTACCTAATGACCCAGATGTAAAGGCTCCCTAATGAATATATTGTAGAATACGGGCTTTATAACAGTGTACCTTCATTGCGTGAACGGGGCCTGGTGCAAGTGGGTCCCAAACTTTTACTGCCTATTCGAATGTAGAATTGCACCAACCTATACATTCGTGAGAGAAGATTTTAAATCATGCTCTTGCATATGCGGACTTGACTCAAAAACCTGAATGAACAAGAGTGGAATCCACCCACCGAGTGTTGGTGGTGTCAAGGGGCACTGTGCGGGCTTCCCTCCTTCCAGAGCTGCTGAAGTAAAGCGCCTTGCCCTCACTGATTATGCCACAACCACCTCCTATTTGGCCTCCACTTAAACTCTGCCAAAGTGGACTTAGCTTGCCCTCAAAGCCCTCAGTCAGCTCAGTGGGACCGGCTATGGATGGGACACAGCTATCCTGTTCCACTATGAAAAAAAAAAGGAACCAAGGTTTACTACCGAAAGACACAAATACTTCAACGTCAACTTCACTCTCTCAATCAGTCGCTTTACCTGTGTACCCCATGTCACAGAAGCAGACTCCGGAAATGCAATCGCCGTGCCCGCCACAATGATTCGGACATGGCTCAGAGATGTAAACTCCATCCAGTGCAAAAGCTGGGGCATCTCTGTAAATGCTGCTCTCCTGGAACCAGCGGAACCGGGTTTTACTGGAGAAATGGAAAAGACAGTAAAATAGAGAAAAAAAAATCTAATTAACGGTGATATCTATAAAGTCTGTCAAAAATATAAGAAATGGAAAATGGTAGTGGCGGGACCCGTGGAGATTGTACCAAAAAGCCTCCCTCAAACTGTTCCGTGGTCATTAATGTCTTGGTAACATGAAGATTCATGGCAACTTCGGGGGCTAGAGTTACAATTTAGGACTCTGTGAATATAGTGTACGTGTTAAAAGTTGACTATACACCATGGATTAGGGGTAACCAACCTTTTGGGCTCAAGGGCCACATTCGATTTTTAAAACGAACACATGCTTGTGAAAAAAAAAGAATGTGCATTTTGTAAAATAATCAATGTTATGAATACATTATTACTAATGTTCTTTCTGTAATGTAATGAAACAAATACAAATGCATATGTAAAAATGATTATTTTACTAATATTTATCATGCAAAAAGACATTACAGGATTCTTGATGATGTAAAATCTCCTCCCTACCAAATCTCCTCCCTACAGATCCCACGCATAGCTGTTACTATAGCTACCTGGCTGCAACATTGCGTGGAACGACCACAGTGACCCTGGTCCAGTCTTCATAGTCCCCGGTGTTGTACACAGTGGGTTCTCGAAGCTCCCGCCCACTGCCTTCACAGTTCCCTGCTCCCGGGGATCCGGGGTAGCACCCCTCCTTTACCAAGGCCCAAGTGCGACCTGCATCGTGGGAGTACTGCAGCAGGACTGGGGCAGATGCACTGAACTCTGGCTCACAACCTATGTTTAACTAGTAGGGGGAAAAAAAGAACAATTAACAGTGAATGCATATTTAACAGCATTGTACAAACAAATCAGTCTAGGTGGTTGTTGGACTGTGGGTAGGTTTACTTTCCAAGTTTTTACCTTAAACTGGAGGGTGTAGCCAGGGCGCAGGGCAAGGTCCCTGGTGACCGCCACCCTGTCGCCATCAGAGCGCCCGAACACCATGGAAGACGCAGTCGGAGTACAGAAGCTGCTGTTGCTGTCCCTCTCCATGCCTTCATTACCCAGCATCAGCCACACACTCATCTGGTTCAGCGGGTAGTCGAAAGCCGGCTTCTCATAGAAGTTCTAAGAGATGAGGTTTAGTCGTTAGTGTCATGCGATGAAAGTATTCCCACCACTTCATTTTTCCACATTTTGTTATGTTACGACCTTATTCTAAAAAAAAAATCACTCTTTTTAATAGAAATGCAGTAACACCTGTGGCAAAGTAGGGCTGGCCATGGGTATGATATGCTTCTCTCGCTCAGATAAAATGATGACATCATCAATTGCCCACTGGTCGTAGCCCTCCCCGGAGTGAAGAGGCTGCCACCAACGAAATCTGGTGCAGGGTGTCTTTGATGCCAACGGTAGCTCGTAGTGGACGAATCTGTTCAGGAAAAGATTGACATAATTGATATGAAAAGACCAGCTGTGTTAAACATAAGCACTGTTGATCTCACCGAGGCTTGGTGAAGTCTGTGAAGTACATCTCGGCGATGAGGCCCCAGCTGATGCCTCCGTCATTGCTGTACTGCAGCAATACTCCCTCCTCCCTGCTGTCAGCCTGGTTGCAATCGGCCCAGTCTCCACCCACACGCAGGTAGAACTGCACAAACTCCGCCCATTCCGTGTCCAGGTCCCAACTCACCAACTGCCGCAGGCCAGCCTGATGCCACACACACAATTCACCTTTATAACCACCGAACATCGGGTGCTCGGGTTAGTGTTAGTAGTAGGAATAGTTTTAAATCAGAAATATTACACTTTTTTGTAAGTGAGTGCGCATAGAGATTTAATAATTACACACAATTACAAATAGTGTATCTTTTTGTACTGGATATTCGGCCAGCTAGGGTTCCAAGTCATTGGTTGAGAATCTTGGTCTAGGAATGCTTATTGTGTTATTTTGGACCACTGTTACATTGGAGCAGAAATGGGGACCAGCTCAGAAAAGGCAAATAACAAAAGAGGGGCATTAATGTTCACTTTTGATGGGTAGGTAAGGCACTCCAGAGACCCAACTATTAAGCCACAGTACATATTCATTTTTTTTCCCGAACAAATAAAGTATTTGGAAGTGATTAAAAATATGACTATGCTATTCTCTACCTTGCTGAAGTACAGCGATGAACCAGATGAAACCACCCCGCAGCCGACATCAGGGTTGACCACCTCTCCGCCTATCACTTCCTGCCAAGTGGCCAGCAGTGCATCCTGGGACTCGAAGTCTGAGAGGACACTGGACGAGAGCGGGGAGGAGGGCAAGCAGTCTGTACCGGAGAAGCTGCCGTCACACCTGCCACAGAAGAGCTTTCATTTATCAAAAATACAAACGAGTCCTATTCATGTACTTTTCCGTGATGTTGGAGGCTGACCTGCAGTGTCCATGGTCACACCAGCCATGTCCGTGGCACATGTTAGGACATTGCTGGCCAATATAAATGTCATCTAAGGCCCACTCGTCCTGCTCTCCGTAGTAGTTTTGGATCCATCGGAAGCGTGTGGCGCTGGACCTGAACACAGATGGTACAAAGACATGCTTCGTGTTGCACACAATAAACACATTCTGAATTTGCTTTAGAAAATGTCTTTTATGTCAAGCACCGCAACATATTTTCATGGAACTGATATTTAAAGCAGAACATGATCACACGTGAAATCCCTTGATAGTAAGGGATAAATATTATGTTTGCTTGTGCAGCTGTAAAGCCGTGACAAACGACCCTAAGATCACCCGCTGCTGACCACGACTGTTTTATTACCAAATTACAGCCATGACCCTGTGACCTATCACCACACTGCTGGAGATTAGAGAATGCGTATCTATAAGTTAGAAGTAAGAACGGTATGAAGGTCAGAGTGATCTGTGTGCTGCTTTATGTGTGTTGATGTCTGTGCAACCTATGGCTGATGGCACAGGCAATCATCATATGTCGGGAGAGATGACAGGTTCATAATGCCAATGGGTTTGGCAATGTCAACTGTGTGAATAATGGAAAGCTTTGTGGGCTAGAAGTTGTATACAGGGCCAAAAAAGGATCTCGTGTCATGTTGATAACCCTTCAAAATATAAACCGGTACTCGTTTTTGTTTGTTTGTTTGTTTGTTTGTTTGTTTTTTATCGGAGTTGAGTGAGTCGCCCGTGCGGCAAACTAATTGTAAGGATTTAAAGTGCAGGATTCCTGTTTTAGTATCAGGTGCAGATATATCCTTTCACGTTTTGGTGCTTTCAACTTTTTGATTGCAGTCATCATTTTTCTTGTAAACGTACCAAGTCTTTTGAGGCAGAGACAGAGTGATGCGTCTCCAGTTCGTGAACTCTGATGGGTGGTACACGCTGGGAGCCGTAAACTCAGAGCAGCTTGGCATGCCAGGCAGACAAGCCTAAGAGATGGAAAACAAGAGTTGAAAAGAGAGGACACAACTATTCTTCGGAGGCAGCAAAATCAATTATTTTGTGCATTTTTAGGGTTCAATTTAACTGAAGTCAAGCAACAATCAACACTAGAACGCAGTGTGTTACTGTACATTGGGTCTTCGTCTGGGACATTGATTCAATGCACACAAGAAAAAAATGCCCAGCACGAAGATTTTTAGCTTTCAAAGACTTATAGAACATTTATATATCAATTGTAATCATATAAAAATATCTCTGCCTGTATGGTGAAAAGATAAGCTCTTTAAAGATTAAATTCTTGCTACGTATTTTCTAAAAGATGAGTGATTAAAAGTCACTGTGATCACTTCTTATTACACAAAGTGCTGAATTTTAAGCATGTCACTACTTAAAAAATATTAAGGGTTTTTATTAGACAAACCCATATTAGGTATTTTCTTTATCATTTCTCAATGATACTTCTACAGGTTTTTACTAATTCCGTGCATCAATTTTCCATCCCGCTTATCCTGTTCTGGGGCACGGGGAGATGGAGCCTGGAGTCTACTACACCTTCAGGCACTGTTTTAATAAGTAATAATTCTGAAAAGGAATAATTGACTGAAATAACATTACATTAAGGGTGGACATGACTCCTCTTTATTACCTCTTTGACCAGGTGCCAAGTGAGGCCATGATTGGTGGAGAACTCCAGGCGGACCTGAGTGTCAATGTGAGGGGACGAGTCGCGACCGCAGCCCATAACCAGCGAGAACTGCAGACTGTAGGACGCGCCAATCTGCATGGACTGAGTCTCCACGTAGCGAATACTGGAACCGGGGCTGGGCTCGCCAGAGAAGCTGGAGGGCAACATGAAGCAAAACAGATAACCATCGTCAGCCTTTTTTATCGGCTGACTGGTTACAAGGTGACCTCAGGAAAAGTCTTGACCCACCTAAGCGTCCAATCATGCTGGCAGTAGGGCTGGACATGACCAAGGTAAAAACCAAGACTCTGTGTGACATCCAACACGTTGCTGAAGTCCAGACTTATGGTGTTGAACAGCACCGAGGTCATGCTGATTTCATCCAGCGCCCAGACATCCTGACCACGGCCGGAATGGTAAGGCTGCCACCAGCGGAACTGCACACCGAACTTTCGAGCACCAGCTGGGAGCTCGACAGACATGATCCTATTCCGGAGAGGGGAAAATGAAGTGTGCTGTAATTCTAAAGATTTTCTTGCCATAGATGATAAGCCATGATAACAAAAACACTCATGTAAGATTAGCATCAACACAGTTCACAAGGAACCATACTAATTCTATACTTGTCTATATTATCTATATTTACTCTATTTGTGGTTCACTGTTCTTTACTTCACCGTTTATCCCTTTCAGTCATTGCCGGCGTTTGCCTGTTTGCTTGCACTACACACACCAGTCAGACACACTTCCCCCTGTCTGGCCCTTCCAGTGTCCTACTTTGTCTTCATTGCAAACATAGATGGCACTAACTGCCTCAATGAGTCCCGGTAGCCCACACAGCCGGCACACCATAAGTACTGCAGATATGAGTGGTAATAAAAGTCTTTGCTTCCCACTGGAATCCCAAGCACACACAAACCTGGGCTCATGGAACCCTTGGTAAGCGTAGTGCTGCAACAGAGTCCAGGTTATGCCGTTGTCTGTGGAGTAATGCAACAGGACACCCTCGCCTGCCTGGTCTGGAGCAGGGCAGGAGCTCAGGGTACTTCGGCTGCCCAGTCGGAGGGTGAACTGGAGGTATCTGGACAGAGGAGAACACACAAATTCAACACTTGAACGCAAAATTCACAAAGCGTGACAAAGTCGAGCTGATAAATGGCAGGAAAAGAAAGATGGTGTTTGAGATGGAGGGTGTGCATGGAGGAGGAAGAGGTTACATAAACAGAAAGCCAGAGGTTGTGTGGAGCATCGAAGTGATGGATGAGATGATTAAATAAATGAGGATTAAATTAAAGGAGAGATAGTGAAAGCAAGAGGGAAGAGTGTAAATTGAGTGTGTATATTTATGTGAGGCTCAAATTCCCATTTGAGCTGATAATTATCTTGCTGTTAGGTAATATTTACTATAATATCTAATCTTCAGTCTCAAGCCAACAGAGTAGACCTCCATCTCTCTGTCCTTGCCTGATCTGGACTTTCAAGAGCAGAGTTGATTGTTCTTTTAGCCAGATGCTTACTCAGTGAGTCCCAAAATTGGTATTAAAAATGACCATCAGATGGCACACAAGAGAGCCGCAACAGGCGCAATCAATCTAACGCAGATGCCATTTCTAACGTCATCATAATCAAACGTTTTCTCCCATCCGGAGTCCAGCCTATAATCACAATCTTTCTCCCCATCCCCCTTTGAGCACAATAAATATGATTGAAAGAGGGCGTGACAGGAGGGCGGATGCTGAATGGCTGGAACATCTGTTGGATCAATCACAAGTGAAGACACCTGAGAAATTAGGTGCCTACAGTGCTCGAACAGTAGAATTGTTCAGCCTTGGAGGGGCTCTGTGCAATATTGAGAGCCGATTCATCAGTTACCTGGCCTGAGAGCTGTCTAGCGGTGCAGTGACTAGGTGTCTTCTGCTGTCCCTGTTGAAGACCAGCGCCTTGCCGCTTGCCAGAACCCCACAGCCAAAGCTGACCTCCGCTCCACGGAGGGAGGAGAAGCTGTGGTAGGAGGAAAGGCGTGGGCTGGAGAAACCTTCGGACAGGAAGGCTGGGAAAGTCTGGGAGGCCAGCTCACAGGCTGGACCACTGAAACCTGGGTCACATCTGAGTAAAAAAAAAAAAAAAAAAAAAGGTCATTTAAATTAGAAGGGAAATAATGGCTAATAATTCATACATCGTGGAGGTAGTATAATTCGAAATGACGTCAGTGTTTGTGCAAGAAGGTCTTACTTGCAGCCTGTGCGGGAACAATGTCCTCTACCAGAGCAGAAGCGCAAGCAGGCTGGGCCAATATAAACTGAAGAACACACATGGAATTTCAACGGTGTTTTACTACAGGCTTTTGAATTGGACTACATGAATGAATGAATGTCTTGATTGCATTCATGAAAGGAAATAGACAAGTTATTTCATCGCTTGTGGGAAGCAAGCAATAACTAATGTTTTATGTGTATGCAATTCTGACCGTTGTCAATGGCCCACATGTTTCCCAATCCGGTGCCAGATTGTTTCCAGCGAAAGCGTGTGGTTTCTGTCAGGGCAGCATTAGGCAGAGGGATAGAAATCCTGGTCCATCTGGAATGAGGCAATGCAAAACACGGACGGGTCAAAGTGATCTACTCTACTCCTCACTCGGTCTACTGGGTGGTGAGTCCTACCCGCTGTAGTTGTCAGAGGAGTAGATGGTACTGTGAGGTAGGTGGGGCCCAGCACAAAGTTCTGGAAGACACTCAGTGTGGAGCAGAGACCAGGAACGACCGTGATTGGTGGAAAACTCCAGACTGACACTGAAACAGTAGGAAAAATGTTACGTTTTATTTCATGATTTCTTATACTACTTGTGTCTACACTGTTTCGCTTTTATGTCTCAATTTAACAACAAGGCCTCACATTCCCTTAGAATGGCATAATAGTCATAAACGCAAGAAGTAGGACTAGCCTTCTTTCTAGCTCAGGGATTCTCAATGTGTGGTACGCGAACCATTAGTGGTGCACGTGCTCCCTGGAGTGGTACGCAAACAAACGACTACCTGAGTACAGTACTCTTTGTTTTAAACATTTATTTAGCTACAATTTTATTTAACTTATATGTGCAATACATTTTAAGTTGTTTATTTTCACACATCTAAGCACAGGATAAATGTTCAAATTCTGCATACTGTTAGATTGGGTTACAAAAATTTTAAATATACTGTTTAGTAGGAAAACCTCTGCCTTATTTTTGATGAACACTTAGTGCTACTATCCTACTGTAATGTATTGTGACATTGGTCATAATGGTGGTACTTGCAGAGCTAATTATTTTTTATAGGTTGTAGCTGGTGTGAAATCGCTGTTCAAGCCTGTTTTTCAAATGGGCCCCACCTGTTGGCAGGCTGGTAGGAGCCGCAGCCGAGGTTGATGGAGAACTGAACGACGTGCGTGTGCGTGCCAGGCAGCACGGGCAGCAGCTGCATAAAGTCGACGGCCCACACGTGGCGGTTGGCGCCCCCGTGCGTGTGCTGCTCAAGGCAGAACTGGGTGACTGGTGTTTGCAGCTCAGAGGGCAGGGCCACTGAAACCACAGCAGGTGTCTGAGAGGGGAAGCCATAGAGGGGAAGTTGAGGAGTCGAGGGTTACTAAAGGTGCTTTGTAAATTACCTACAGTATTTATTTTGTTCAGAAAAACCATTTGGAAAGTTGAGAATGATTACTATACAGTGTTGTGCAAGTCGCTTCCAAAATGTAATATATTACATATTACTAGTTCCTTGCATGTGAAAGTAATATGTTTCTTTACAATATTACCGTCTTTGTATAATGAGTTACTCAAATTTAAGTTACTTTTTTTTTTTAATCGGGGATTAATTTATTTAATAATGATTTCGAGACTTTAAAAGGAAAATGCAAAATTTGCTACCATATGATAGCTACTAAAGATTTGGATTTGCCATTTTCATTCACTTTTAACAGATATTACAAGCATTTTCTCCCACAAAGAACATAAATTAATAGAAATTGAACAATACAGTAATTGTTTACTTAATTGTATGCATTAATTATTCATTACTTTGATGTTAAAAATATAATTGCAGGGGCAATTGTGTATATATAATAATATGACAAGGTGACTATACTGTACATTTACAGTAAATGGTTTTCACAGTCATAATGGCCTTCTGACGGAAACCATATCTGTGATGTGGCTTGTGACCAAAATAATTTCGACATCGCTGTTTAACTGAGTTTGGAGGAAAATGGAAACATGCAGTTAGAGTATTTCCTACATAAGCATTACATGCGGAGATATAAGCAACTGAACTAAACTGAATTTCAAATGTGACTATCCATGCTAAAATGTTATTTTAATAACAGTGCAGGAAGGATATCTACCTATCTTAAAAAAATAGATAAATCAAGGTTAAAGTACCAAAAACTGATCATGAAGTGGCACAAGAGCAAACTCACACTGATGAAAAAATCACCTCCTTGTCAGACGTTTTCGTAGATTTAGACTCCAATATGTGGGTGTGACTCACCATGTAAGAAGAATACGGAAGGGTGTCTAGGACGACACGTTCCCTCCTGCCTTCTGACCTTCCAAACAGAATTACATTGTGATCATGTGACTCCCCGGGATCACATTCACCACCACCTGCGGAAAAGCACTACTTTCAGTCATGTGGAATGTAAAGCTACATTATAGATGGTTGATTTCAGTACCCATAGAGAAGTGGAAGCGCAGGTTTCCATATGAGGTGGTGTCGATGTAGGGTGTGCACACTTTCCTCCGACCGTCCATCTCAAACACCAGTGCCGAGCCCGACTCAATCTCGCCACACTGAGTCCCGTACACAGCTCCCTGTATGTCCCAGCTGAGGGAAACCAAACAAATGGCCGGTTTGGTGAGTATAGTTGTTTGTCTGTCATGGATTGCACTGTATAAATCACCTGCAAGATGGCAAACAGTGCATGCAGACATATTTGTGCACAACGGAGAGAGGATCCTCATTAACACTGACAGGAGTTAACTCAGTGTGTCAACCCTCTCCTGGGTGTCCTTGTCCCTTCCATTCCATTTATGAGAATCTACAAAATTTCATGCAGGGTGTTGTGTGTGTTTTTGTCATAGCCACCATATTGGGGTAAATAATAATGGTGGTGTGTATCATTACCAGAAAAAAAAATCTGCCTGCATAGACGATACACAAGGCATCCCATGACACCTGACGAGTGTGACAGGCCCGCTGTGTGGCATGATGGCACGCGGCGCAACCCTGGAAAGCCACACTAGTGTCATGCTTGCCTCATTGATGGAAAAATGCGCAGGTCGATAATTGTTGTCCGCAAGTAACACATCCTGCATGTCTATTTTTCGCTCTTGTCTATTAGCGAAAGGCCGATGGCAGTTGTCTGCTGGCCTGTGTGGTGTTATTGTCAGCACAGCGCGTCTCACTGTGAACAGATGGACTACTGTCTGTGAAGCAGTCAGTAGCATGGCTTATACCTGCATGTCATGTTACTTGGCAGGTGCATGCGCACAAGGCATATCCATAGGATCGATTCTTTTTTTTCCCACTATACAGTATGTCACCATCAGTTAAGACTCATCTTACTTTCCACATAGGTAGGTGTGGTGTTAATCAAACTTAACGTGGTCACAAGATAAGTACAGCTCGGTGTGCTTTCTTAATCATTGTTCTTTTATCACAGTGAGCGATAAAAGTTCCCGGCTGGAATAAAACCAGGAGGGCTGGAATGATCCTCCGGCAGTGCCTCTCAGGTCCCTAAGATTACTTTTAAAGCTCTAAGGTGGTTTAAAAATATCTCTGATCATTGTAATTGTCATACGCATGCTTTTAAGAATGACACCAGCTCCTTTACTGGCTTTTTATCAATACAGAACTTTCCATTTGACTATGCCCAGAAGCTTTATTGGGATTTCCACTTAGTGGCACAGTTTGATTCAGCTCAGTACAGTTTCATTCCCAAAAGTTAAAGAATACCACAGTAATTATTTAAAACCACTTGCTGGCTCTTCCATTGTGCTCCCAAACTCTGGCATACAATACACGCATATCTCTGGCGTCGGGCCAAAACCTCATAAGTCACATTTTGGTGAATTTCATATTTTTTTCAAAAATCTATACTATTGGTCCACACGCCTGGGTGTTACTTTTTCACATTGACCAATCTAAAGTGTTGAAAATGGCTTGCTCTTTATCACGATGCAATGCTAATGGTTGAACAAATTTGCCATTTTTGCAATATCCTGAAATGTGACTTTCGGAGGTACAAGGTTTTGGCCCGACACCAGCGATATTCAAGTTCAGTAGTGGTATGAATTGATACAATATGAAAAACATAAAACACTATAAAAATAATGTGAGTAGCAATTAAAGCCACTAATGAAGTCAGTTGTGTTTTCTAATAATGTACAGGGTGTTCCAACAAAATTGGCATCATTTGAAATATAAATATCAGAGCATCTACAAGTCCAAGGTCAGTGTTTCTTTCTTGTTAACTTTGCCTAATGTGAACTAATTTCTGAAAAAGAAAATACGCTTTTCAAACTCCTCATCTTTCCTTACTACACGCCAAAGAGTTGTACGAGAAATCGTGTTTTCCATAGGTTACGAAACCATGTCATTTTTTTTCTGGGACACTCTGCACACTGTCCATCAGCTGATAGTGGGTGTATGACCATTATCTTGACTTACTTTGAGGGTGGGCTCTCAAAATCCTCCTCCCAGTAGCTTCTTCCCTCCTCACGGTGCAGGTCGATGTCTCTGCTGGAGGCGAAGTTGTGACCGACTGCCTCACCTCCATGGAAATACAGAGAGTTGCCTTCTGACTGGCAAGCATGCTGTAAAACACAACGTATTGTGTTAGATGATCATATAAGAGGAGGTAATACAAAGCCTTAAGTCATGTCAAAACACCTTGACTGTAGCACCGGGAAAAAAGAGCCAGTTGGCAGTGTCTGGGGGGTCTAGATTGTCCTCCATCAGAGGAGCTTTATGAGCAGCGTTGAGCAGCAGCACATTGTCCAACCCCCAGCAGGATTCGTAGCCTTCTGGGCCTTGAGGTTCTTCCTGAGACCAGCGGAGGTGAACATTCTCGGCCCTGGACCTCGGTGGCATTGGAAGAAGGTGGACGAAGGTGCTGCTGTTGGTAGGAGCTCTAGAGGCACACAGTGAAGAGGTTTTCATTGAGTTGCGTGAGGCGTCTATTTAAAAAAAGGGATTTAAGAAGAGGGAATGAATCGAGAGGGACCTGATCTTCTCCAGCGTGATCCAGTCAGAAGTGTTGCCGTTTCCACTGAGGCTGTATGATACGATGATGCTGGGGTCGGAGTAACTGAAACGACAGGAGCCTGAACCTGGACAACACATGGACATATGATGACTTTTGAATGAAATCGGTCAAATGTAGTTTGAAAGTTCTTTTACATCAGCTGAACCAGATGAGCGGGAAAATTATAATTTTCCACTAATGCACAAAAACATAACTTGGTGCCTTTAAATTCCTTTGATAGTTTCCACATTTGGCCATGTGCAAAATAGTGTCGAATGGTCTCATTATGGAAATAAGTATGGAAATATACATTTGGAAATATTTAAATAATTCATGAAAGCTTGTAGATTCTTGTCTGAAAGTTTTTGAAACACAAATAAGAATTATTTATGATTGATCAGAATTCTTCAAAAATACAAGGATAAATGCCTCTTGTAGTCGCCCATTTAAAAGGCTCTCCATCTTGCAATGGTGAAATCTTTCTTTAAAACCTTCTTGTGAGACCACGTTTGTAATGTATTTGTGTGGATGCTTTGGGATACGGTGGGTTCAAAGGTCATTAATGGAGGATGCCAGTGCCTGCTTTCCCAACTGTTTACTCTCCATGATGGTGCAGCATCCGTGTTTTGTCAGCGTCTATATGTACTACACTGCTCCCTCCCCGTTCGGATACAACCGAGCATGAAGCAGCCACCACTTAACTGCGCAGCGTTGACTGTATAAACTCACATGTATGACAAAACACAACTAAATAAGACAGAGAACGAGGAAGAGGGAAATGGGAATGGTGCGTTCAATCGTGCCTTCCCATGAGAACCTTCGGATGCATATAATGGTCATGAAAAATAGAACATCTCTAAAAACTCTACCATGGCCTACTGGGTGCTTCGTGTAAAAGATTAATAAGCGAAGCGGACCAGCGAGAGCGTGAGATGAGCAGGACTGTATTGTGTACAAGCCGGCGGAGCGAAAGGTGAGCGCAAAATATGTCTATTTCCTGGAGCTACTCAGGCACTCGTTGTTCCAGATTGCTTAAGACTGACACATGCAGTGTGTTCGGTGTTTGGACAATGCTAAAAGGACTTGCACATATGCTTGTTCAATACAAAATGGGCTTTCGTGTAATATTTTGTTGAATGTGCATGCAGGGGTGCCATAAGAGGCAGAAAAGTGATGATAAGAATATTAAGGGCCTTCGACTGACAGGGGGTAAACAAAATTAATTGAAGAATCATTTGAATTTGTGACATTAAAATGCTGGTGCACAAAGTGAATTCGTTTTTTTACAGAGGCCCCAAATCCTTGGAAGCATCCCTGAGTGCATTTAATACTCACCCAGGGCAAACTGAAGGACAGATGCTGTGCTTGTGTTGAGAGGGACAGTTGTCTATAAGACATAGAGAAAGGGTGGTTAAGGACATTATAGCGTCACTGTGAAACCCTAAATTCTTTTTTTTTTCTTTGTATGCCCAAAACATCTATTCATTCGTTCTGTATCACTTGTCCTAATTAGGTTTGTGGGTGAGCTGACTTTTGGCGAGAGATGGGATCAATCAAAGGGCACAAACAGACAAACAACCATTCACACCAATGGACAATGTATAGACTTCAATTAAGCTAAAATGCATATTTTTAGAATGTGGAAGGTTGGAGAATTTTTTTTTTTAAAAACAACAAAAAATGGGTACAAAGCTGTCCAGGACTGCTCACAGATGGCACTTACCAACTCTCGCTCTCCAAGGGCCTCACAGAAAGTGACCGCTCTGCCGTGCATCAGAACACCGCACTGCTCGCCCAGCTCGCAGTTTGTGCACTCAGACCTGCACAGGAATCATAAAAAAGATAAGTGCAATCAAGAAAGTGCATGAATTTGAGTTTTGCAAGAGGATCAGCTACATACCAGATGGTTGGGTCCAGCTCCCCTTGCAGGTTTGAATCAAAGTCGTCACGCAGCACAGCATGGTTAGCGTGGACCTCCACTACAAACGGATAGACATGCCATTTGCTCAACGTTAGACACTGAAGATTTGGAACATTTAATAATAAGAAAAGCCATGTACTGAAATGCAGACTCACATAGACTTGGTCTCAGTGGAGACTCTGTTGGAGCTGAAACAGACAGAAAATGAGTCAATATCAAAAGCCAAACACATTAGAAACAAACATGTAATTCCTGTGCAAATGATACATTTCTGCCTGAAAACTCTTAAAATTGTTGCCCCATTCACACACCCATACCTGTCAACCCCGGGCTGTGCTGAATCTTTCAAAAGTTGTAATTTGCCCATACATTTCTGGATATAATCTTACACAGTATTTATCGCTCAGCGGGAGAGGCGGGGGAAACGGAACGGACATTTCTATATAGAAACTTACACAGTGTTTATCGCTCAACGGGGGGGAGACAGCCGAAGTTTACAGTCGGAATCGCTAACGGATGCTCCGGATTAGGGCCGAAATGGGCAAGACGAGATCGGTCTAACAAAAAATGAGTTTTTAATTGTTTTTTTTCCCGTACAAAAATTGTTATACGGCGTACACAATGATCCAAAAACATATAAAATACGGGGAAAACGTATAAGTTGACAGGTATACACACCGTACATGATGTTGCAGTTAGCACTGCCACCACGTAATCAATATTAAAGATGCTGATAATCAAGTAAATGCTTTACTGGTCGACAGATCAAATGTGTGGTGTTCACCCACTGGGGAGGTAGAAGATTATTTGGAATGATTTAGGCTTTGGAAATGAAAGTTTGAGTCCTGCTGTGCACCAAGTAGATGCTAGTCCACTTACTGAATACAGTAAACGTGAATCAAAAAGGCTAAAATGTTTGTAGTTTTGCCTTGTTTATCATAAATTATTGTATTTACAGATGCCTATTCATGCAAATATTTAAATAACAGCTCAATCACTGACAAACACATTGTATCCCACAAATACTGTTCGGTATGTACCAAAGTGGTTCAGCAAAACGGATGCTTTCATCTTGGGCCCAGCTTCAACAACACTGCTACTAGCCATTCAAGCGAAATATTGTCAATGTCAGTAAGAAAAAAATCATAACTTTATCAAAACTTAAGGAAGATGTACTGTTCAAGCACTGTAGCAAAATTTGAACCTGATCCAAATCAAACTGAGGCCGATGACAGCTATGAACTATAGTATCGCCAGGTTTCCCACAGCGGGACACAATAAATGTACTGTACTTATGATATATGTATTTAATATGTTGTTACGCCCCGACTTTAAGTTGCTCAAGAATCATCCTGGAAGTGCTCCATGCTGCTTAATGCTGCATATAGGCAAACATAGTTTGTGTGTACAAGCAGTCACTAAGTGCATACATTTTTGTGGGCCTCGTCGTCAATCATGTGCTGGTAGAACAAACTTTGGTGGTGTCCTGGCCGGCCGCAGCTGTGGTCTCCTGGCCGCCGATGTTAATTCCTTTCAGTCATGAAGGGCCGGGCGGCCATGATTAACGGTTCACAGCCAATTAACTGCTGTCCTCCCCAGAGAACTTTGCGTGCTCGAATGCGGCAATCCGTGGCCCGGGGCCAAGCTAACACTCTAAAGCATCACTCTCCACAGAGATGTACTGAGCAGAAAAGTATTAGGACTCAATGAATCAAATATGCAGCATTAAAATGTACAGTCTGCCACTTTGCAATGTGTTGAATTTACAGAACATATATGCGACCTTTGTGCTTCAAAGCTGAGGCAGTTGTAAATAATGGGACTGAAAAGGTAGCGTGTTTAGAATTCAGGATGGATTTTTCACCAAGCAAGATTCAGAATTGTTTTCTTTACCTTTGCAATTGCCAAACATGAAGAATCGCTGATTTGCGTTGCTTCATTTAGTCACCTGTCAGGGCATTAAATTATGTCTAAGCAGGATTTTAGTAGGGCATCATGGTGAACCCGTGGTTAGCATGTCTGCCTCAAGGGTTCCCTCAATGAACTGTAGCTTCTCAGTACCTAACCGAGACACTCTTGCCACCATGCTTGACTGGCAAGACACACTTGTCTTTGTGCGCCTCGCCTGATTACCACACACACTTCACACCATCTGGACCAAATAAGTTTATTGTGGTCTCATCAGACCACAGGACATAGTTCCAGTAAACCATGCACTTTGTCTGCTTCCATTGAGCAAATGCCATGTTTTCTTGTGCATCATCTTTTGAACAGGGTTCCTTCTGGTCCCAGCCCAATTTGATTAACTGTGAGGTATACGGTCTGAGCACCAACAGGCTGACCCCTCACCTCTTTCACCTCTGCAGCAATGCTGGCATTACTCATATATACTCGACCATGGCGAGGCCTGCTCTGAGGGGAACTCATTGTTTGAAACCATTGTACTGGTCTTGGCCACCGAGGCTGCAGCTCAGTTTCAGGGTTGTGACAGTCTTCTTACTGGATACTGTCTGGATGGTGGTCCAACACACATAACACAGTTGTGTTTTGTGCAAATAACAGATCTATGTGATACAGTGTAATGTATATTCTTGAAGGAGGGTTGGAAGGACCCAAAAAGTAAGGTCTCTGTAACTTTTAAGTGTGACGGTGCCTTTGACCTCATTGAACAATGCCACCCTTGAAACCAGTTGAGCTTCTTTGCTCTGCTGTGGTATAAAGCCACTGAAGAGACTGAAGAGAGGGATAATCTGCCTCCATAGTTTCAATCCAGGATGAGCCTGCCCATCTGATAAAACACATTCACTGATATAAAACTGAGGGTTCTAAAATCAAGTAATTATGTTACTCCAGTCAGTGATTCGAAACTGGTTATAATCGATTGAGTCCAAAATGAGTGAGACAAACAATGTGCCTTATTCTGGGAGAAAGAGAAGACGTGCTAAATGGAAAGATTTCCACTATATTGAGGTGGAGGGGAAAAAAAACGTATGTTTGATTTTAGTAGAAGTGAAGGAATGTGGCTACAAGATAGCGAGGAGACACAGCAAACCTGAAAAGACACATCGCAGTTCACCGCTAAGACATCATGGTAAGTTAAAAAAAGTTTGGTGTTGGTTCTATAAAACGTAACATTAAACCAACGGCTATAACATTCCAAAAATAACGTTAAAACGACTGCAAACTGATGCTAGCTAACTAGCGTGTAGCATGGAGCGATAAGATCCACTTGTTGCTCTACTGTAATTGTGTGTGAATTTGAATTTGTACTAATTGAGCTGCGCATGGATGCAAACTAAAAACTAAAATGAACTAAATTCTAATAAAATAAAAACAACTTTAACCAACATGTTCATACATGAAATAGCCTAAATGTAGTGATTGAAGTAAAATCGTCTATGTTTTGAATGTCTGGGGTTGCCAAAGTTTTGTGATATCAAAATGTGGTCTCAAGATTTAAAAAAACAAACAAAAAAAAAGGTTTGGGAACCACCGCTTTAGGAGTGTGCATCACGATGTATTTATTTAGTGAAATAAAATGCTTGTCTTCACCGAAACATCACAAGGACATTTGATTTGAATTGGCATCAATATTAATATAAATAAATGCATGCAAGCATAACTAAAATATCTGCAATTACTTCTGCATAAAACAGAATAGTTTTTTAGTATGAGTTTCAAATGGATTGTTACATGTACTTTTTACAGATACTCAGCATTTTTTTTTGTTAAAAAATATCCTGACTAAATGTTGACTGTTTTGTTGACTAGACGAATAAAAGTATGTTTTCCTGGACTAAAATAAAGACAAAAATGCTCAATTAAAACTTGACTAAATAAAATCGGGATATGGTTGACTAAGCCTGATAAAAACTAACAAGCGTGATTTAAACTGGACTAAAACTGAGACTAAATTTAAAAAAGGCTGATAAAATCAACACTAATACCAGGCGGTTTAGCATGTGTTGCTTTGGCACTCCTTGCTGCTCAGCTTCACGGTGACAACGCTCGCTGTACAATGCAGCCCATTAAAAGCAGATCAAAGGCCTCCCCGAGCACTTCTTGTTCTCCGCTTCTAATCCTTCAACGTCTCATAATTCTAAACACACACAAAGCAGCAATTTAGCATTCCTGATACACGCATGCCGCGCATTCTTTGTGTGCCTTGTTTACGTCCTTCCTAAAGCGTTATAATAAGTTGAATAAATAGATGAGTAAACAGTTTACAAAAGCAAGCAAAGAGAAATTCCGACTAATCCACCCACTCAAAGTCCTGTAAAGCACACGCTTGCTTGATACTCCGCTCTCTTCAACAACCCTTCTAAATTGCCTTTGGTCTTGCTAACTGAGTCCAATTGGCTGCAGAAAAGCCGAGAAGTTTTTCTTTTCTTTTTTTGGGGGGGAGTGGGTAATCCTTTCTTCAAAAAAAAAAAAAATGGACTCATTTGCTGTTTTCTTTCTCCATGCTTCATCAAGCTCGCTCTCGCTGTCTTACGGTATATCAGGCAGTGCCGATTTACCCTCAGCGCTTCCGGACCAGACAGTGCTGCTCATTTCACTGGGATTAATCCCCTCTCACTTCCTTAAAGACTTCAATTACTGCCTCCTCTATTAGCAGCTCATTTCTGCTAATGCCTGTATCTTCCTAGCCAGGGTTCATAATCGAGCATGCACACACAGCGGCACACTTGCGCAATCCTAACTGCTTTTTTTTTTTTTTTTGTGCTGATTTTCACAAGCACACATAAACAGGAAAAAATAAACAGAAATCTGTTGCACCAGAACTAAAAGCGGAGTAGTGCTATTTTTTGGGGGGTTGAATGATTGTAACGAGCATAAGCTTTGGCAGATTTAGACATCTGTGCACAAATGGAGCAGGGCACAAGTCATATAAAATCTTCTCCCCCTCTTCCAGTCTCAGTCCGATCCTCACTCTAATCTCCCCTCTCTCGTGGCTTTTTCTCGCCACTCCGTAAATGCCATCCGCCCTGCTCGCCCCCCTCCACTTTGCTCTTTTTAACTTCGTCTGACTCACATCCTCAACAAGGCGAGCCGCGTTTGAAGTCGCGCTAACTGGCGGTCGCAATTATGCTCTCCCCAGGACTCAGGATGCTGTTGTTTTAGCTTCAATGAATTACTGAGATGAGATGATTCTCCGGGCTCAGGTTGCAAACACTCCAGTCCACTCTGTGAAAAGATGGGCCTCTGTGTGGATTTCAATTGACATCATTACAGTAATCATATAGGTGAGTGGAGGCAGGCAAGGAGCCACTAGAAGATACTAATATTTCCCAGTTCTAGCCTTCTTTTCTCTGATAGAGGTTGTAAGTGCAGTTGGAAACAAACATTGTTTACTCCACTCCAGCAAGTTCAGTATTCACGCTGGGGCTGGTACTCATGGTGCAAACGATATTAATACCGGTAATAGAGCACAACACCGGTAGCGTGGCCGAGCGGTCTAAGGCGCTGGATTAAGGCTCCAGTCTCTTCGGGGGCGTGGGTTCGAATCCCACCGCTGCCAGTAACGTTTTGTGAATTTCCCTAAGTGTCTACGTCTCTCTATTTAAAGACAGGCATAGTGTGACATGTGCCCTTTTTCAACTAAAAGCTGTCCTCAGTTTCACAATTTCCAAATGGGTGAAGCGCATGGTGTGGAGACCACTACAGAGAGAAACAAGAGTTTGTCCACAGTTGCAATTTTAGCAATTTGTTTTAGCAGCTAATACGTTAAAGGATTATGGATACTACAAGACACAATTTTCTGTCGAGCAGCTCAAGTGGGTGCAGCACCCTCTGTTGCTGGAGTATCATATGCCTATAAAGGCCTCTAAAGTGAGATAAAAATAGAACCGCTGATGGCTGCTGCGTCATTGTAGGCATTCAATAACTCTTTACACAGCTGCCCTCCATGATGAGCATGAGAGTAAAAGTGTAATGGCGGGCAGGTGTAATAATTACAGGCGGACATAAAACAGTTTGAGGTCACGAACGGCACAAGAAGGCACGCTAAGTTAGCATCGGACATACTTTACATTTCAAGATTTAAAATTTAGGTCTAGAAGTTTTTTGCACTGTAAGTATGACCACCATTGTGTAGCAAAGATTATTAATAAATTATGGTGCTTCAGCTCACAAATTAAAAAGGTAAAATATAAACAATTCTTTAATGAAACACAGCTTTAAGACAAAAAGAAAATAATCTAATTACGACACCCACAATGTACTTTAACTCCTTTGGGTTGTGCTGCTCCTTTTTTCATTATTATTTTGTCACATGCAGCCTTTAAATAGTTTTTTGTTTTTTGCAAATAGTTTCAGGATTTATTTTACTAAAGAAATGCCTGTTGTGTTCTTTATTATTATGCATCATTTTGATTCATGTTGTACAGTATATTTATATGATGTAATCTGATGATATCTTTGCAATTTTTTTTTAAAATGTGAGGATATGAGTTCCCACAAGCAACCAAATTTGTAATTTGATCTAGAGCAGGGCAGGAAGGTGAACGAGTGGTTAAGCATGTGTGCTTCACAATTCAGTGGTTTGGCTCCTTCAAAATGCATTTCAGGTTAATTGAAGACTCTGAATTGTCCACTGGCTTTTATATGAGCATGATGTTTGTCTCCATGTGCCTGCAACTGGGTGACAACTGGCCTAAAGTCAGCTCGGATAGGCCCCACCTGACCTGCAACAGTACTGAGGACAGGTGTTGTACAAAACAGTTGCAATTTGATGACGTGTTGGAAATATATATTTGAGTTCCCAGACGGAAGCAAATTTGTAACTTTGGTCTTGAGTTGAAAAAGTTTCCAGAGTCATTTTTAAGGATTTCTGTCACAAATAGTGGACAAGGTCCATTTCAGATTTGCTGAAAGTGAACACGCAGGTCTGGCATGAGTGAGGTGACGCGAGAGACGAGGCCCTCCATCACTTCTCTTTTGCACCGCGATCAAGCGTCCCTCTGGGAGCAGTGGCCTCTGTGAGTTATAAATTCCCGTGATAATCCATCTGGGTTGCAGTGTACTGCTCATAAAGAGCAGATTTATTTCCCTACTGGAAATGAGGACCCAATGGCGCCGGGCAGAACGCCGGGACCGCTGGGCCTGCTGTCATGAGGTGGAGCTGATGGACGGCTTGCTGGCTCGACAGGCACAACCACTCAGACACAGTCCTCCACATCTCCTGCCATGGACTCCTCTTATCTGGATAACTTAGTATGAATTTAGTGGGGTGTACTTCGTTTACCTAGCTTCCTGTTTTTTAATTTAAATATTTGCTGTAATATCCTACTCACCTACTCGCATATTTCGGGGTTTTTTTATAAACAGAGAAATTTACACTGCCCCTAAAAATGTTTATAATCCATATTAACAGCCTAACAATTAGCCTATATTAATAGTTTAAACCATAAATATGTGTATAAGTGTTTTGGGATTATAGTATGCCGTATATTTATAGTAATATAGAAATACACTTTAATTTCAAACTCATTTTACACTACCCTTAAAAACCTAGTAAACTTGAGCCTTTTCATGGCCAATTAGCAGAGAAAAAAGAAACAAATGCGGCGGAGACTCTCCGTAACTTCTTCTTTTAGCCCCACGCCAACAAACTCAGAACAGTCGAGATGTAGAGGATCATTTCAACATACTACCGAGACACAAATTACAAGTTTCCTAGTAGCCGAGGCTTTGGTGCCATCTTGTGGCATTTTAGGGAATAGGGGAGGATAACTTTTAGTTGAAGATAAGTTCCATGCCTGACTAATCAGAATATATGTTCTTTAAGTCGTCATCCTGGCTAATTGCCTCGCAAGGCAGGCTTGGTCGTCTCCATCTCTCCCTCCAACTTTTCTTTTCACTTTTCTTCCTCCCTCCTCCAAGGATCATAACCCTGCTTTAGATAGCTTTCATTTCTATGGCTCTTCAAAGCATCAGTCTTAAGCATATGAAGAGGCTTGGGCTGGCCTCGTACTTCTTTTTTTTTTTCATAATTATTCCACTTTGAATGCTAATCTTTAGATTTCAAGTAACTTTTGGCTCAAAGCACAGCCCGCATACTGTAGAAGCGGTTGAAAATATGATCCTGTCAGATGAGTGGGGTTATCACAAAAATTTAAGCACACTCTGATTTGTGGACATGTACACTTTGTCATATTTCCTGTCATCCCTGTTAGCTATCATTTCCAGCTCCGAATCCCTTCTTCATGGCCCCCACCCGTTAATCAGTGTCACAGTTGGATTTGTTTACTACAGATCATCATGTATACATCACTGCGTGTTGCTCTGCTGCCACTTATGACATTTGTAGACCTTGAGGTTTAAATCTTTGCAGCTTGTCCACTCTGCTTTTCATTAGTGGGATTCTGCGGGCCTTGCCAATAAAGTGTCCTACTGTATGTTTGGCTTTCAAAATCAGACACAATCCACTTCCGTGTTGTTGGTTGACCTCCAAATCATTCCAATTCAAAACTCATTTTCCCAAGAAGAAATTCTGTTAAGTCAACCTGTCGCCATAATTAAACATTCGCATAAAACTGTACAGGTGATGTTTTAAGTAACATTTTGGCATTCTCAACTGCCATACAAGTGTAAAACTGGTTCTATGTTCATCACTACACAAAATCTGGATTTTTAGGGGTGTAAAAAAAAAAGTTATATACATTTTTTTTATTTTTAATGTATTGTATCTTTCAAGGCTTTAATAAGGCAGCAATGTTGTTGTTTTAAATATTTGTGTGATTTATGTTTAATATGACAGTAACCTTCAACTTCAAGAGGTAATAAACAGTTGACTCTTATTTTTTGAAGAATTGGTCCCAATCTGCTGAACTGCTGCTTTTTGTCAAGTGTGTTGAGTTAATTGAAACCATACGGCACACATATCTTAAGTTTTTGCTCGCAAGGAAAACCAAAAAAATTGGCGATAGCTCGTATCTCCAAAGACTCCGTCACTCATACCATTGAATATGATGATTTTTTTCAAATCTAAGTTTTATTTGGCTTTTGAGACATATTTTCCAGGACATTTTTGCTAGAACTCCAAATTGTACTATTTAAAGAGAAAGTCAACGCAAACGTTAGTTTTTTCAAGAATATGTTCTATTCAAGCCCACAAGTAGAAACAGGGCATTCTGATAAATATTGCGTTTGTGGAATAAGTTTTAATCCATTAATTTTTAGCCATCTCTGGGGGCGACCATTTTGTCTTCTGTCGAGTGAAAATTACATCACACCTGCTCACAGCGACCAATCACGGCTCAGATTTAGAAAACAGGTCAGCTGCGATTGGTCGTTGTGAGCAGTTGTGATGTCATTTTCAGTCGACAGAAGACAAAATGGTTGCCTCCAGAGATGGCTAAAAAAGAGTGCATTTTGCTGCTTAACTTATATTCCACAAACGCAAAATTAATCATAATGCCGTGTTTCAACTAGTGGGCCTGCTGGGAACATATTCTGGAAAAAAATATGTTTGGGTTCACTTCTGCTTTAAAGGGGCGTTATAAAATAATCAGTGGGTAGATGGTGGTGAGGTGATAGATCTCTCACCCAAGGAGGTAACGCACATAAGATGAAGTGCTTCAGTAGGCATGTCATTCAAAGAATATATTTTTTCATTTACCACCTCAACCTGTTAACAAAAAGGCATGGAGAGGAGCAAATGACTACACCTCTCAAATCATTTGAAAGTCAAATTTACACTATGAGGAGGAGTCTGCGGGTAAAAGCAAGGGGCTTCTTTCCTGTAAACAAGTGATTATACTCACTCAGCATGCGGAATTGGACTGCGCTGTCTGTCAATTGCTACTTAAGGCTGTCACAGAAAGTCGATATAAGCAGTGTCTGCCATAAAGTATAAATCTCTGACAGCAAGAGAGAACAAGGACGAGGGTTAAAAAGCTGACTTGAGCATAAGATGAAATTAAGCTGGCAATATAGGGCCTCTAAGTATCTTGAGCTTCAGCTGTGACGTTGTAATTCTATGCCACTGGAATGAAGAAGTGGAATCCTGATACCCTTTAACAATATGTGCTCATGAGGGCAACAATATGGCTGTGAGACCTGTTCTTTTAAGACTCAATAATTAAAGTAATGCACGTATTATTTACACATTGTTTACACAGGATTTGAGCTTTGGAGTGGTTCTTCTTGATCAATAATACGTAAAAAAAAAAACTGGTATACATGAATGTTGAAATGTTATTTTTTAATTAGTAATTGGAATGAAAATCATAGGCGAATTATAGGATCAGAAAATTGGTTTTGATTTAAAAGATGTGAGTGCATGGAATCGGATCAAATGAAACTTCAATCGTATAGCACCCCATATGCACGCGTGTGTGTGTGGGTGTGTGTGGGTGAGCGTGCGTGTGTTTGCGTCTGTACTCACCCCCCTGTTCACAAAGTTGCTGGACCAGAGCATCCTTGAAAAGGATCTGTCCTCGGTGTGTGGCTGTTGCTCTAAAAGATTGGAAAAGAACAAATAATAGAATGAATTGAATTAAAACAAAATTGATTAATTTTGTAGTAACCCAATATGTTTATGCAGTCATCAAGATAATCATCCCGTAGCAAATAAACAACAACAGGAAAAAAAAAAAAAGAAGGAATGACATTACAACACAGTTTCATATACAGTACATTTGCTTTCATGCATCCTTAATTCTTATGTAGTTCCAATGTATTTGTGGCACTTATGTGAAATATGTGCAGAAGATCAAACATTTTCTAGTGTCGAATCTCCAGTAACACATTGCTGAATCATTGCATGATAGAGAGAGCTGATTGTACTGTACATACTGTATGAATCCAACCCCCCCCCCACATGCACATTAAGTGCATTATTTATATGAAGCTGCAAAGATCTTTTTACATACGTACATCATTGCTGCATGCTATAGTGCACCGTAGTGGCAAAACATCCAAACTCATTGACAATTACAAGACGTTTAAAAGTTTATCCTGGACTACTTTGACACCTCCTTTTCCAGAGCAATGAAACAAGAATGTCTTACTAATTAATATTTTCACTGTATTGATGTAAGTGCTGTAAATTTAGACTCAAAAAGTCCTGCTTAACCCAGAGAGAATACTAGAATTGAGCAGCTTTTCAAACTCAGTGTTATTGCTTTTTTGGTAAATTAAAAAATTCAAAGTTTGCTCAGTTGACCATTTGACATAAAAAAACACTTTAGTCGAATAATAATATAGCTGTAATGATTATTATTGTGACTTTGCTTTATTGCAACCTCCAATGGCAGCTGTTTTATGGTTTTGGCTGCAACATGTTTTTTTTTTTTTGCATACATCACAAAGACAGATGAGAAAAAAAATCCCATTGGTGTTTACATAGTGATGAAACAGTCAGGAATCATTGATATCCAACTCAATTTCCTTAATGCTCATTTTTCACCATCCTTTTATATTTTGTATGGAATTTTGCAACATGTCCAACTGCCCCAGTGCGCAGACCTTTTATGGCTACGTTTGTCTTCGCTCATGAATAATGAATACAGCCCTCATTATTTAGTAATAGCTCTTGTGCCGGTGCAGAGCTGGTGGGGGGGAACATATTTAATTATAGTCATATTTCAGAATTGGTTGAGAACTAATTTGAGTTTGGTATCTATGAATAAAAGATGATGCATTTCCAACAGTAGGTTGCAATGTAGGAACAAGCCTCTTAAAAATTTACTCAACACAGGTTCACTAAATGTGAAAGCACATCAGTGTGGTGTGGGATTACTTGCAACAAAAATAAGTTTGACTGCTCAGAAGTGATCAAAAGAGAATCATTCATTTTCCTCAATTATCAAGCAGTATGATTTTTGAGGCCAACTGCTACTAATGGGCATCAAAGGAGACATATTGTGCATTAAAAAAGACATTACTGTGCATTTTGTGTAAATTTAATATTAGAATGTATGCGTGTGTATATATCAGCAAACACAATTACTTGAGTAATCAAATAAATAATAATTGTCAGAATCTTATGCTAATCTGTGCATCCAACAAAATTCATTGCAGCTCTGCCTACCTTGCACAAGACCAACATTGGCTAGTACCTAACCATTATTTGTTAGATTCGTATTAATTAGAGCGTAATACGGAATCCATGCCATGTGCTTCATTAAGGCGATACTGAGAGGGAGCACATTTAGTCGACAAATGTGTGTGACTGTTTCAGTGTGACACTGGCATCTGCCCTGCTATCACACTCCAGCGGGCCCCTGTGTTGGGTGTGTATCCCTCATTACACACGCCACACACACGTTCAACATTTACTGAACATTTAAATGTTAATTGGACTTTTGCTAGGGAGAAAAAAAAAGCAATTAGGCGCCTAAATGTTTCCTTTTCATCCTTAAACAGGGGCATCATTCATCTTGTGAAAATGAGTGTCATCCTCTACTCTCTCATTAGACGAAAGGAGATTCGCAGGGATGAAAAGGGAGACGAGATAAAGAGGGAACACGGGATTTGTTAACGGGAAAGTGAGAATAAAGGAGCATGAGTGAAAAGGTTTGCGATTTGTTGAGGGAAAACAGATCAGGTTTAGATAGACTGCTGTCAAATTTGTACAGCATACATAAAAGATGGGAATTAATGGACACACACATACACACACACACACACACACACACACACACACACACACACACACAGATTCCAAGGCATATATGAGCTTTAACATGTATGCAGATGGACAGCCTGTCACTCAAAGAGCTCCCTAAAGGGCCTGGAGTGGGTAATTACGAAGCACGTCTTCCATGTTAGATTACATGTTGCTGTCGGCCATAAGCATCCCCCTGGAGCCACTTTGTCAGCTACACATTCACACACTCAACACACACACACTGGCCATTAGCTGTGCCTACAACAGCGGGATTATTCGAAGGTTGCACATGCAGGTAAACATTTTACAAGAACATAGAGGCATGCATGCAAATTGCATGAAATGAAATGAAATTCGCTTTATTGTTATTTAACGGGGGCGGCACGGTGGTCGACTGGTTAGCACGTCCGCCTCACAATTCAGAGGTCGTGAGTTCGATCCCGGCTCCGGCCTCCCTGGGTGGAGTTTGCATGTTCTCCCGGGGCCTGCGTGGGTTTTCTCCGGGTACTCCAAAAACATGCATGGTAAGTTGATTGGACACTCTAAATTGCCCCTAGGTGTGATTGTGAGTGTGAATGTTTGTTTGTCTCTGTGTGCCCTGTGATTGGCTGGCAACCAATTCAGGGTGTCCCCCGCCTACTGCCCGAAGACAGCTGGGATATACTCCAACACGCCCGCGACCCTTGTGAGGATAAGTCGTATAGATAATGGTTGGTTGTTATTTAACATCATAATCATATTCCCCAAACTGTTAGTTATGGCGGTTAAAATAAGAATTGCGTGCATTTGGACTACAACTCTAGCACAGTAACAAACCCTAACTGGTTGATTTATCTCTCACGCTGGGGACCAGCTGTGTGTTATGGCACCAAAACAAAACAAGGGAGTGGAATTAGATGGAGCACAAAAGACACAGACAGTGTGAGGGCTTCCATCCAAATAAAAGAGTACTGTATTATATTGTATTGCAGTTGTGCCGTTTCATGTTTTAATCCAAGTCCATCCAAACTGAGTCCAAAATGGACAGTAGTTGTTAGTCTAGCCAAAATTACATTGTTGCACCTCTCTACTTTAAAATAAACATTTTAGTTATTCAAGAAGCCACCTCCCCCAAAATTGACATAATTTCATTGTCTTAATTACAAAACCAATTCTTATTCATTATTAGGTGTGTAAAAAGTTTAAAGGGAACTAGAATGTATGTATGTTGTTGCAAAAAAAAAGGATGGGTGGTTGTTTCTCTTTAAAGGGGAAGTCAAGTAAAATGTAAAATTACAATATGTTCTATACATAACATATATATATATATATACATAATATATACTATGTTCCCCACTCATCAATACAAAGGTAGACGCAGCTTGTGAAAAACCAAACTCAGACACTTTGACACATTATAGAAGTAACACATGACCAAACTCAGAAAACATCCCTGAGCAACAGTGATGTAATTTTCAGTCGACAGCAAGTAGCAAGATGGCCGCCCCCTGAGATAGACAATAGGGTCGATTTTGCTGCTTAATTCATTGCCCACAAATGCAATATCAATCAAAATGCCATGTTTAGACGATTGGGGCTGCATAGAACGTTATATTGTAAAGAATTGTTTTGACTTGACTTCAGTTTAACGTTGTACGTTTTCTTATGACAAAATCACAGTAAACTAGATATTATTCAGCTCAGCTAAAATTAAATTAGCATCTTTAGGATGTTGTGAAATCTACACCTGTTCCAATATGTTGTTTTTATTAATACATTTTCTAATTTTCAAAGTAAATCCTTTTTAATTTAGTTTGCCTTGGACTTGTTACTCAGATATTCATATTTCAAATACATTTTAGGACACCCCATACTTTGTTGAACATATTTCTCTATCTCAGAAACCATTTCAACGTACACTTTCTTATTTCTATTCAGGAAATAACAGATCAGTCACTAAAAAATTGCAGTGGGTTTCCTGTAATTTCATCACTACCACGATGGTTGGACATCGGTGAGACGGTGCGGCGGGCACAGTGGAGCCAAATTCGCCCCCTCCTCCCTATGCCACTAAATTAATTGAGAAAGGCTCCTGGAGCTCATGTAAATGTAATGGAGTTCAGCAGAGGAAGGGCTTTGGGAGCTATTTGGCACATTAATTGCTTGTTAACACGGGTCATAGAGAGCTACGGCTCCAAGGAGGCCACAAAAAGCACCATCAACCTTACCGTCTGAGTAATCATAGTCGGGATTGGGGAAAAGTAGGAGTAAATGCAAACATCGTAAAGCATTCAGCCTTCGCCTCCCACCTTGCTTGAAGGTCACATTAGGACAGGTGGGGGTAAGAAAAAAAATCCCAGCTGAGTCAACAACAGCAGCATGTCACATCTGCTATTGATCCCGTCACTCAGAACACGGTGACATTTTGCAGGAACACACATCCCAGAATGGCTCATTTCACACAAAATTCAAGCGGAGCCGACTCCTCTCCCCTGTGGAATGTGTCACTTTGTTGCATTTTAAATGAAGTAGGGTTCTTATTCCCCATCTGGAATTGATAGTTGCCAGCAGGTGGGTACGCAGCCCCCTGGTGAGATTGTGGGTTGTTGGTGCAGTGTAGAAGAGATGAGGATGCTTTGCAACAGTATTGATCACAGCACTGAGATGTAATATGCATGGATCTATGTGAGTGTGTCTCAAGTGTATATGTACAATTACTGTGGTCATGGATCAGTCCTTTAGGAAAATAGAAATTGCATGAGGTCTGAATTTTCCAAATGTTTCGCATGCAACACCATAAAAACATCAGCACTGTATACCGAGTGAGACTTTAACATACCTCACAAGACCTCAGTTTGATGAGCTTCAAGAATAAAGGAGTCATAAACATGACAGTCTGATTAATGTTGTGTTTGTGGAATATGAGTGAAGTAGTAAAATCCACAGTTGTTTGTACATATCAGGGGGCAGCCATTTTGCCAAGTGCTGTCAACTGAAAATTACATCACAGTTGCTCAGGGTTCAGCTAAGGACCAATCATGGCTCAGCTTCAGAAAACAGGTGAGCTGTGATAGGTTGATACCTGAGCCCTGAGCCACTGTAATGTCATTTTCCGTCAACAGAATGTGACAAAATGGCTGCCCCCTGAGATGGCTAAAAACAGGTGGATTTCGCTGTTTAACTCATATTCCACAAACGCAATATCAACCCGAATGTCATATTTAAACTTGTGAAAGCGCAGGTCGGTCGAAGTTGTTTGGCGGAAACGCTAACAGAAGCCCATTTAAAATGCTAGTTGGACCAGCCTATAGGTGATTACAATTTGGTCCGCATGGACAAAAAGGCGGATTGACGGACGGCGGAAGGCTACCTCGGCTGCAAACAGAAGGCGATAAACGGACCGGCAAATTTTTGGAAAATGCCCAGCTCTGCTATTAACGATAGTTCACTTAATTTTACACTTGACTGTCAAGAAGAGCAAAATGTTACGTTAAATAAGTGCCTGTAAAGTTCACAGCTTTGATATGTGACACTTTGACCACACAATGGATTCATTAAATTGTCAGATAAGTGCTAAAACTAAAAATCCTCTAAAACTTGAAATTGATGTCTTAATCTACACTTGGTGTTGACTATATTAGAATATATATATATATATATATATATATATATATATATATACATATATATATATATATATATACATGTGTGTGTGAATATATATTATGCTATTTATATTCCATCCTGCATACTTTCTGCATGTTTAATGTGATTCCCTAAACAATCACTTATGTTTCTTAGCACAGCATCTTCAGTGGATTTGTCACATGGCCACAGGCCAGGAGTTTTAATGAAGGGGGGAGCTCGTTAAACACTCATTTCCTGTTAATATGGACTGGGTTATTGATTAGAATACATAGGAAATCGATGACAGGGCTTTCGCCTGCTGCAGTTCAGTGTGCAATAGGTCATCTGTGAGTTGGAAGTCTGAACTCTGACCCCTGAATAAAATCAGAAGCTGTCTTATCAATCCTCCCAATGTGTTCATGAGGGCAACAGATAGATGAGATTACGAATACATTAAACTCTTTAATGAAAGGCCAAAGGAATACATTCATGAATTGATCATTTGGTTGTGGATTAAGATGCTAGTCAGATTATGACATTTTATATTGACACACACATATACATAGAGACACGGTAGTGCTTGCCAGCAGGCTGCAAATGAAGCGGAATAAAGCCGCGCAGAAAGGAGGAGACACCGCAGATGTCTCAGCCTTCAACAGAAGAAACTATGAATCATTTTCACCTTTGTGGTGTGCAGCCAAGCATTCGCTACATGATAAAGAGGTGACGAATGTCACATCAGAGCACAAAGAATCAGATGAGGGTCACAGCTGTGTTTTTCTGTGTCACCATGGACACACGCATTGATCACAACTTTGTATTGCTCAAGCTCTAAACGCAAGCAAAAGTCGAATGTCGGTCTTTAAAATCAGGTGTGGGATACATTTGACTTGTAAAAGTACGGTTGGGTTCCAGTTGTGTGAGTTGTATATTGATCTCTGCGGATGCGAATACCTTGTTCATCTTCCCCCTCTCCTCCAAGGCCTCCCCTTACCTTCCGTAGGTAATTTACAGCCCTGCAGAAAATGAGTTCTTCTGGATGTCCACGTCCATGCACTCCATCACGCTCCCCAGAGTGATGCGTTGCCACCAACCTTCCCACAATATCGGCCATAAAACTGCTCCCGAGCCACATTTTAATGCAGTGACAGACCGGCTTTGGCCTTTTGAAGGACACTGGGTGTCTGTGGCTTTAATTCAAACACTCACGGACGCTGTGTGGACACTCAATCAGAACCCAAGCGCTACAGGCAAGGGCAGGACATGATCAAGTGTAATTTGTGTTACATCCAGAGCCCCCCCGCCACTTTTTTTTTTTTTAACAATTTGAACTCATTCTCATCTCAGGTTGTCAAACAGGAATGCTTGTCACATGCTGTGTCTGAACAGATGTACAAAGCTCCCTGCTTTACACTGATGCAACAAACCCCTAAATTACTTTTTTTTAAAATCTTTTTTTAATCAAACTTGAATTTGATTAAAGTTGCCATAAAGTCTGAGAGAGGTGTCATGTCATCAGGCTGCCACATTTGTAGATCAAATAAATCTGAAAAGCGACAAAATTTTCAGTTCAGTATTGGAAATTACAACGCGGACGCCAAGGTCACCTGTTGAATTTCTCCCAAGAGTTGCATCAGTGAATACCAGGGACGCGTCAATGTGGGTGATAATTTACTAGTGAAGATGGAGGCTATGAACTGGAACTTGTGTGTGTGTGTGCGTTGGTTAGGGTACGACTGGCTGACTTTGATAAGGTCAACTGCGGGAGCCCCACAGTCATGGCCCTCTGTCATCAGCAGTGACACACCACTGCATTGTCATATATAATGACACACAGCAAACGATACACACCGACGACACACAAATACTTGGAAATGCACTATCCTCATAAGCTGACATGCACTCAACAGTAAATGTGTTTTCTGGCAGACAGAGCAATCCAGTAAATCTGTTTGGCTTTGTGAATATTGTTTAAATAGCAGCTCCGCTTCACCAAATTCCCCCAAGGAATCTTTTTTTTTTTTTTTCGTTGTCAGTCTGACCATAAAAGTCTCTGTCGGACAGTCTGCATTCATTAGGGCTTTTTGCGATTACTGCCAAAATGCTTCATTCTGTTGAGGTTTTTGGGAACCACTGATGTGCAATTGGCTTGTTTTTCTTTTTTCAAGAGGACAACTGCATAGGAAAGAGGGAAAAAAAGCTGAGATTTATTGTACCAGTTTATGAAGGCTCAAACATTAAACAGCAGTTGATGTCCATCAAGTGACAGAATTTCTATCTGAACGAAATTTCTCTCATCTGAGCAAGTACTGCTTTGTTATTTGATAGAATGCACTTTACATGAAGCACTTGACTGCTGCTAATTCTTTAAATCCACACTTTTCCAGGACAGCTAATTGCCTCTGACGAACAAAAGGCATGTGGCTTGAACTGACAGCACGCCAACTGAAGGGAATACAAATCAGTGTTTACCATGAGAGAAGACTGCATGTGTATTGGTGTATGACTATCAAAGGCGAAATATAACACGGCATTCACAACTACAATAAAGCAATATGAGACAAAACATTAACACACGTTATTCAAGAAATCGAATGATAAAAAGAACACCAAATATTACAAATATAAATACAGTGTAAAATTACACCCTACAATTGGGTGGCGACCGGTTTAGGGTGAACAGCACCCCCAGCCCAAAATCACCAAGGCTCCAGCTCATTGAGCGCGTTGAGTCTTTCCTTCAAATTGTAACGAGACAGATTTGGAGCTTTGGTGCTTCAGTGTAAGCAAAATTTGGGACATCTAGTTGAAGAGAGAACTCAAAGCACCCTATGTCACTCGAGTGAAACACTCACTCACTCACTTATCTTTCAGCAATAAAAGTAAAAATGAATATGATATAACGATAATGATAACAATCAATAATTACTTACAGAAGATAAATCAATTAAAATATGTGAATTTGAGCTAATAGCTGCTCTACAGTAAATTTGACATGTAGCTGCCAATGATGAATGATTGGGCAGGGGTTCCTTGTATATAACATTATAAGAGGTGGACATTTTTAGCCCAGTGCCCTCCAACTGACTGCATAGCCTGCTTAGCATCCAGTCTGTGCTCCAACTTAGGGAAGAACACCCGTTCTGTCAGCTCATAAAGTATTCCCACAGCCACTGGGTCAAAACAAGGCCACACAGCAGTGATGAATAGTACTGTCTGCCTGTCTTGGTTGGTATACGCATGTCTGAACAAACCTGGGTATTCATTTGCCATACCTCTCTCAGCCATTGAAAACACACACACACAGCCACACACCCACACACACAAACAGGACAGTAGACAAAAAGTGACTTACAAGAAGTTGACGCAGCCAGTGCCAGGAGGTGGCGCGATCCAGACAAAGCTGAAACTGGTGGAGGGCTGGTGGCTCACATGGGAGGCGACCACACTGCAGACAAACTGGGTGCCGCTAAACTGACGCTCTGGCATCACACCTGGAAGAAACACGCGAAGACGGTCATCACGTTACTGTACCAATGTGCGTTTTAACAGAATTGAAAAACCGTAGCCCTTCATTGTGCCATCGGTGCAGTATTATACTTTTTGGAACTTTTAAGGTCACCATGGCTGGATATTACTCAAAACAATAGTTGGCAAACCTACAAAGCCACATTCAAGGAAGAACAAAAGGAGTACTTCTGATTTCAAATTTGAAGATAGCAGGTCCTGGTTTACAATGGTCTCAATATAAGGTTTGGGGAGGTTATGGAAGACACACAATCAATTAGTTTGCGTACCTTATATGCGGCACAAGAATACACGCACAGTTACTGTACTTACAGTTATTATTTTCGATCGTTATATATTTATGGCCCAGTACTATTTTTCATACAAATATTTACATAATTATGACATTACTAATTCAAAGATGACACTGTGAAAAATGTCCAACAAACGTCTTTGCCAAACATACGTTGACTTTTCTGTGAAACAAGCATGTAGCAGAAATAATGTGTATAATCCATCAGTATGAAAAGTAAACTTCTAACTCCACAACACTGAACTAAACTTTGTATTTTTAAGAAAAGTCCACCCAACGGTTGTTGAGTGGAATTAGACAAGTGATAATGTCATACTAAGAATGAGGGAAATTGTTCTTTTGTGTCTACCTTTTATTGTCCTCAGTTGATTTCTTTTGTCCACCCTCTGGTATCCCAACGTTTGATTCCATTTTTTTTCCATTCACCCTTGCAGATTATCCATATTTTCTTTCTTTTCTTTGTCCGTTCCTCATTCAATGAGTCATAAGCTATCTCACCTGACATAACAATGCTCTAATTCATGAGGGTCCATGTTCGCCGATGATTGCACCAGAGAAATGACATCGTGTGCATAATCTTCAAATCACAGAGGGCAAAAGGTGCAATACTGGCTGATTCATCACTGGCTATGCAGACATTTAGAGCGCTTTAATATTTTACTGAAACTAGATGGCTTTCCAGTGTCAGCAGAGAGGCATCTGGGCCTCGCAGTAAATACACAGCTGCAGTAAATAATTCAGATGCAAAGATTATTGTGTGATAATTCTGGGAATTCATCAGCATTCACGCACAACAAACAGTACAGTTAAAAAAGTGTGTTACAATTATGTACGACCTTCCCCATTGCACCCCTCAGTTGTAAGTCAACACCCAGAGAACCTAATCATGCCCCTGAAATGATTAATAACGCTAAAGCTGTAATATCCCCTGAATCACAGTGCAAATCATTATGCAAAACCGTGTATGCGCGACTCAAAACAAATCACTTCGAGGAAAATCATTCCAGCCGTTGCTGCCTGTAATAATGTTGATCCCACAGTTTACGTACATAAATAATGCTATGTTGACACCACTATAAATGTTCCAATTCAACTCTGCCAGCTGCATGTGAGTACGTGTGCCCTGCATTGATTAGTTCGTTCGCCAAATGTTTGCCAACTTGGAAACATTTCTGTGGAAAGAGGAACCAGCTCTGAATTTGATTGCTGTGAAAGTCTGAACGTGTACAAATATTTGGGGTCAAGATATCCCCTTCATGTCAAGTCACACAAAACTTCTCATTTTGTTCAAACCGATGTCATGCATGACATCATTCACCGATCAATACTAACTGTAGTTAATTTCTTTTCACTTCCATGTACAGTATAGAATGTTTGAGCAATGAGAAACTGGGCGACAGTTCTGCAGTGGGCGTAAAAGCCTCTCCAGTAGAACCACTTGATTTACGACAATGTTTATGTGGTAACATATGTGATGCTACGCGAGCACATGCGATTTACGACACGTGTGACAAAGCACCACTTTTCCCGTACAAAGACACCACCGCAGTGTATAATGATACACTTACAGATAATCACCTCGGTTACAAGCCCTTAGTGTGTGGCCACAAGTCACTCTTAAACACATTTTGAAAAAAAAAATCCACAAACGCTAATGTGGAGGGCTTTGTATTGTTGATCCCTTCACTGTGACGTGCTTACCGTTAACAAGCACTTTGGAAAGCATACAATGAAACACAAGTGCATGTTTCTTGCTTTTAAACCGGCTGTGGCACTTAATGCAGCACTTGAGGCAATAATTGTAGACCTCCGTAGAAGAAAATATTTGCTTTCAACACAAACCCTATTTGGAAAATAACAAAAATTGCAGTTGAGGATAAAGAGAAGCTCTAGCCCAACATCAAATTGCGGGTTATAAGAGAACATGTGCAATATTTGTCACCTGAGAAAAAACTCCAACGTAGGATTTCACGAAGTAGAAAGAAGTGAAGTTTAATCCAGAGAGAATATGGGGAAATGCTCACAAACAACGACACCACCAATACAAACACATGCATGACTTACCTTAAAGCGGAAGTCAACCCAAACATATTTTTTTCAAGAATATGTTGAATGCAGGCCCAGTAGTCTAAACACGGCATTCTGATTAATATTGCATTTGTGGAATATGGCTGAAGCAGAAAAATCTACCCTTTTTTAGCCATCTCAGGGGTTGGCTATTTCGTCACTTCTGCCGACTGAAAATGACATCACAACTGCTCAGGGCTCAGGTAACGACCATTCACGGCTCAGCTTCAGAAAACAGGTCAGGCGTGATTAGTCGTTACCTGAGCCCTGAGCAGTTGTGATGTCATTTTCAGTCAACAGAAGTGACAAAATGGCCGCCCCCAGAGATGTCTAAAAACATGGGGATTAATTCCTATTCCACAAACGCAATATTTATCAGAATGCCTTGTTTCAACTAGTGGGCTTGCATAGAACATATTCTTGAAAAAAATATGTGTGGGTGAAGTCAACCCCCCAAAATTCTTTACAATAATAATATCTTCTATGCAACCCCGGGGGAGATATTATTTATATATCTATTTATTGCTTGAAGTTGGGAGTCGGAAACGCTAACAGAGGCCTGTTTAAAATGATAGTCGGACCGGCCTATAGACGATTACTATTTGGTCCGGCTGGACAAAATGACAGATAAACGGACGGCGGAAGGGCTATCCCAGCTTTAGGCAGAGGAGGATAAATGGACAGCAATTTTTTTGTAAAATTCCCAGCTCTGGAAGTCTACAGAACTAGTTGCACACAATTGAAGTGTGGTTTTAAAAATATCAAATGTAAGCAGTTAAAGCTAAAGGTGGGCAGCAGGGGGTGAAGAGACACATTGCAGAGAGACACACTGGAAAAGAGTAGGAAAGAAGTGGTTGCAGGGAAGTGAGGTGAAAGATGAAAAGGAAGACTGATGCACTCCAGGACAACTCTAGGAAAATGTCTCTTCCCATTGGAAAAATACACTCGGGCATAAAATGCAAATAAGCAAACTAGTCCTCTTTCATGTTGAGGAGAGAGTGGGAGAAAAGATCACTATTATTCAATGAAATCCAAACAGCAAATGTTTCAGTTCAACAATACGCTTTGGAGAGCCGACACTCTTGGCTCGGCACAGGCGGATGAGCAAAGGAGGAGACACGGGCGCTTTCATCACTGCGAAATGCAAATATATAACAAAGCGCTAAGCCCCCGTGAGCATACCCTTGTTCATTCACTCTTCTATTCAATAACAGAGTAGCATATTTCAACAACTGATGTTGAATTCTTTCAACTTTTCTCTAAACTACACATTTAAGCGTGACCCACACTGACACAGGATTGTTTTTCTCTCTTTCGTCAAGATTGAAAGATGATATTCCTTCATTTCTCAGTTAATCAATAATGCATGAATCCGATTGCCAAATTCAGGCTTATGCAAGCATTGCATAACATTCGGGGCTTTCTGCTGGCCTTAGGGAGTCAACATGTTTTTAGGGTTTGTAAGCCCATCTTGGTCATTTCAAGACCTTGGGCTCCATTTTCATGACCTGTGTGAATCCTGCTCGGTGCGTGGTCTACTTCCGCATAGAGGCAGGTTAGATTGGTAATTTTGCAGACGAATGCAGGCTCTAGGATCTGCAAGAGGGAGAGTTGTGCCGCTGTGGGTGTGGTCACAGCTGCCTGCAATCAAGACCAATCAAAGGGGCTCATTTCATTACCTGTAAATGTGGTGCACAGGCTGGCTAATAATTCAATATAATTATATATCGTGATAGACACCTGATCAATATCAATAGAAATTGCACTCAATATAATATCAATAAATAAAATCAGGAAGCAGTATCACGTTACATATGTGCCACATTACAATCACCTAAGAGAAGAAATTTGGAGCGCAAAAGCTTGTTTTACGACCAGATATTTTGTATAGTATTTTTCCTGTATTGAGCCTTTTTAAAAAAAAACCAACAAAAAAAATAATATAATATAATAATATAATATAACATAATAATATAATATAATATAATAATATATATATATATATATATTATCAATTAGCACACATGCAAATATGAGTAGGCTACGCACACTCAAATAAAATGCAACAGTGTTTACACATGCAGATTATGAGCTGTCGGCAACGATTAATGGCAAAAGAATATGACCTGCTAATGCTGCCTGGCTATGGACAAACGTTTCATAAATGTATACAATTACATGCATGAATCCACTCCAAAGACAAGAAAATTACATTTTTAGAGAAATGTGGGCAATTATTGTGTAATTTGTTTCTCGCCAATATCTACTGATAATTGTGGTCAACAATATAGCCATAATCAGCTCACCTGTGTCTTCAGGTGTCTGCACATTTTGCTCTCACTAGTGGGCGTGCTTACATTTAAATATGCCAACACTTTCAGCAAATTCAAATCCGTCTTTGTCCACTTTGCCATCTGTCTTTTGTGACAACATTTTCAAATGTCTTCTTTTTCCCCCCATCCACTATGCAAAGCTAATAGCCGCAGCTTTCCACAGCCAAGCGCAAATCAAGTCAACTAAATGGACTGAGAATCTCCCGATGGAACAGATGGGCGATTGGTGGCTCTGCCTGGCACTGACTTCACACTGCAAGAGCAGCAGGAGCCAGCGCACTGGCACTAGAAATCATAGCTAGGGAGAAGCCACGCTCATATCAGTGCGCACACATGCAATTTATACAGTAAGTAGCATTCCGCATCTGGCTAGGAGCAAATAAGGGCATACACTCATGCTACTGACAAAAGGTCAAGTTTAAACTGTGAAGTATTTCTCATTCTAATTAGCTCTTGTACTACGAATCAAGAGACCATAATTATCAAACATTTTAGTTGTTTCCATGTTATCTCCGGTGCACATTTGTATTCATTGGGACATAAGCAGTCAAAACCAGGAGTGCTTTCATAACTGTGGATGCACATTTTCACACATAAAAATTAAATGTGCTGTGAGGGGATTAGATTATTTGATTTTTTTTTACAGAAATCACGACTGGATTAAACAGTGAAAGGTTCATTTTAAAGTCTCAGATTGATCTTTATGATGCAAATCTATATATCTTGTGCTCCAGGGTCACTTTGTGTGTTTATGATGCATGTCCATACGACATCACACTGATAACATCAACTCACAACGAATGTGGTAATCTTTAAAGGGAAATCAACCCAGACATATTTTTTTCAAGAATATGTTCCCGGCAGGCCCACAATTCGGATTAATATTGCGTTTGTGGAATATGAGTTAAACAGCAAAATCCACTCTCTTTAGCTAGCTCAGGGGGCGGCCATTTTGTCACTTCTGTCGACTGAAATGACATCACAACTGCTCAGGGCTCAGGTAGCGACCAATTGGATTAACTCTTATTCCACAAACACAATATTAATCAGAATGCCTTGTTTCAACTAGTGGGCTTGCATAGAACATATTCTTGAAAAAAATATGTTTGGGTTGACTTCCTGTAAGAATAATAATGTATATCATGATTCATGTGTTAGATTTTTATTATTAGGCTTGTTAGCTTTATAAGCTTGTGGGTTTAGCTTGAGCTTTTTCCATATCTCGGCCCAACTTGCTTGCTGTTCTTTACTTCCACGTATGTACGATAAAGGCTCACACACACACACACACACACCCACACACACACACATACACACACACTCATACCCACCCACGCACACACACATAGACAAAACAAGTTCAGAGTGTTCCAGCTGCTTTCGCTCCGCTTTCCCTTAGAGCTGGACCACCTTTGTAATCAGGGACTCCTAAGAAAAGAAAAAGAGAGGAGGAGCCATGCAGAGGGTTTTAGGAACCGTAATCGTACACTTCCCTGCGCTCTCCTTACAAGAAAAAAGTCAATATTGTGTCGAGTGTCTTCTCTCCTCATTGTGTGCGTTGTTTACTAATGTCTCACTTGGTGTGAACCTGACACTTCCTCTTTAAAATATGTTGGAGCATTCTAATATATAAAAGGGCTGTGGATGTATGGGAATTTACCAACATGGAGGCATAAGGCTCCTGTCAACATGTTGAAGAGAAGGCTACACAATGGTGACATAAATGATACATCACACGAGCACTGGCAGCTCCAGTAGGGTCCCCATACGCTTTTGTGCTGCTGAATGAGCTCATGTGATATGTGTATGACTTTGTGTATGGCTTTGTGTGTTGTGCTGCATTCAGCCATTCTTTCGTCTCATGGCCATGAACTTGGCTCTGCTCCGCGATTGGCTGGGACTGGCATCCATCTATGTTTGTACCCTGGTGACGGCTCGGTGCTGGTGTGGTGAGGTCTAACATTGCCAGGAAGAAGCTGTGCATTAATGTGGGTGGTGAAAGATGCCAGTGGTCGGCAAAAGAGGGGTTATGGCACATTGTGGGAAAATGTGAGTGGAGAGGCAAGAGAAAGGGACAACTGGGGGTGAGATGCTTATGTGCACCAAATAGTGTTTTCAACTGAATTTCCTTTCAAAACACAAAAAAGATACTAAGATGTTCCTTTGTCCTAATACAATCCACGCATATTTTGAAAGGACAATAAGACTCTAATTCAACACTTTTATTTAAGCTTCCATGTCTTACAGCATCCGTTGTCGATTCCTGAACCCAAGGCCACACACTTGCACAATACAAAGACATAATTGAGATTTTTCAAGTTTTATTACAACATACTGCCATATACTAAAGAACACCAAAGTAAAAGAATAGACTACACAGGCGGCGCTTATAGCTATCACCTCTCTGTGGTGTGTTCTTTCAAGAGCTACAAGTCTTACGAGCATAAATGATGAATGGAGCACAGGGAGGCTTAATAATATTCCCCCTGAACTAATGTGTCATCATTGAAATTAATGTTGTTCTGAATGAAACAAAGTGTTGTTTTGGAGCTGCACCCGCTTTGATGGATGACACTTTCACCTTAATGTGCAGCCATTACCATCCATCTCACAAGGCATTTCTCAAACACACAGTTACATATGTTATGAACTGCATATTTATATGTGTTCATGCAAGTAGATACACACGCGTGCCAAAGGACTTAAGCATATCTCTCTTGTTTGATGCCACAGAAGGGCAACAGTAAAAGCAAAGATGGGGTAAAGTATTATCACAGAACTGGAAATTGAGATAAGTCCATACCGTGCACAATATGCAACATATGGGTAAGTCAACAATATTATTAAAAGAATGGAGTGAACATTATTAAGTGATTCGAAAACAGTCTTTGATATGAATAATCTCCAAAGTGCCTTTAGTGGTCTCCCAGACTCTCACTCGAATGGCAGCTGGCAATGTGACTTAAAACAATGCCTGCACAGTTAATAAAGATTTTATAATGGCAAGGTTGACCAGTGTCCCAGAAAGGATTATGTCCAACTTCAGAGGTTCCATTGCAACATTTTACAGGCAATGGTTCTACATGTAATGAAAGAAGCTGAGAGAGGAAATTTGACATTTTGAAATGTCATGTCATGTCATGTCATCTTCCAAACCGCTTATCCTATATAGGGTCGCGGGGAGTTGCTGGAGCCTATCCCAGCCGTCATTGGGCGAAGGCAGACTACAACCTGAACTGGTCGCCAGCCAGTCGCAGGGCACACATAGACACTGTCACTGAGCGGGAATCGATCCCACGCTGCCCGCACACAACTCAGGCGTGTGTACCACTACACTATCAGTGGACACCATTTTGAAATGTAAGCTTTGCAAATGTAAAAACATGGTTAACTATGTTTTAATAGTTAATAATTTCAACCTTGTGTGTTTATTTCTTCCTAGTAGTCAGTCATCAGCTTTTTAACTCATTCATTCGCCAGATATTTTCAGACCCTCTTTTAGCCAAACATTTGAAAAAAAAAATGAAAAAAATACAAATACAGCGAATTCCTGGGATTGAATGGCTGGACTGTGAAAAGACAAGTAAATTCGTTAATGGCAGTGAATGAGTTAACTTATTCTGAATGCCACAACCTTAGCTGGCACTTTGATTTTATTATTTGTAGAAGTATACAATTAAAAAAGAGCCGGTCAAGCTCAAGATGAGAACATTATATAACCCATCGGGGTGAAGTGCGACTGAAAGGTCACGCTGGAGTGACATGACTTGGTGCTGGTGGACCAACTGGAGCCTGCGGAGGCGCAACCATGGGAGGTCAGCCAACTGGGAGCCCAAGGAGAAACTTTCCACATGGGATGGCAAAGTCACCAAGTTGCTATTCCGTTTGTCCTTGTGCACCCACTCTTCCTCTCCATCCCGCCACACGTCCATCCATCAGTGACAGCCATGAGCCTTCTGTGGATGTGTGTCACCGTGGCTTGGCAGGCGCACATCACAGCAGCTTTACCGGCAGGCGCCAAGGCTAATTTGATTTTTAATTCAACGCGACTCCTCGACTAATAGTTTGAGCCGGGGATTAATTAATCTGATTTGACTCGTGCTCATTTCTAGCACCCACGTCCGTGCGGCGCCAGACCGCAAATAAACAAACTGGTGGGGCTGCGCTCTCGCGGGCTGTGTCCTGACATACATGTCGGGAATGAGCGACACCCACGGCGACAGGTGAAGGGCCAGCGCAAAGCCGAGGGGAAGCAAAAGCATGTCGCCCTTGCTCCACAGCATGCATGTGACATGCTAATTGCGTTTTAGTGCGATTAATTGTGAATACGGTCGGGGTTTGGAGCTGAGAGGCAGCGGACTAATATGTCTACTGCCTGGTTCTGAAGGAGAGCGACAAACACAGGAGGTTAAAAACAATTTTTGCCGGACGAAATATGGGTCAGATTGAATCTGGGTGAGCCTAGAGGTGCTTTGAGGCTTTAAAAGAGTGGACGGACAGGTCCGATCAAGTGGTTTAAGGGGAGACGAAATCTGTAGAATCTCGACACATCCTCCTCATCTCGCAGTAGCAGGGAGCACTTCAACTGTTTTAACACTCCCTGCAAGGGAACTTTAAATATGAATAGAGCTCAGAGGACGAGAAGGCTTTGTAAAATCACTTTTCCTGCGTTTGCACGCTGAGCCCACAGCTGCCCACTCACTTTGAAAGGTGCATGTGGAGGTATGGAACATGACGCCACGGAAGCCATACTTCAAAGTCAACTCGCCTTTTGTGCTGGAACTGACGCAAACCCGATAGTGTGCGCAGAAATACGAGTCTCGGAGTCAAATGCCGTCTATTTTTCTACCTCTCCTGCTTTCTGGCATGGAACCAATCTCCCAGCGTGGCAGAAAATAACTCCAGCTCAAGTGAGACCACACATTGGCGCAACGGCCTACGCCTGCTGCTTTCCAACAGGAAAGAAAAAATGAAATGGAATAATACAGATTAGAAAATGGCCAGTACACACTTGCACACTGCTTTGAAATCCATCATAGGCAGCTTTCTGCCTTGTTCGCATGAGGGAAACAGCAAAGGTTATAATGTGCTTCCATATTTAAAGGTTTATACAAGTTTGTGATCAAGCATGCAAGGCTAGACAAAGACAAGCACGCCTAATGAAGGGCTAGTGAACAGCAGGGAAAGGTAAAGGTGTACCTCCATCTCACCTGAGAGGCGAGAACAATTCCGCCGGGAGGTACGGCCATCGCTAATGCGCTGGTCTGGACTCTGCTCTTGATATCGCTTGAATTAATAATGGAGGCGGTTCTCCTCTGAATTCTTTGAAGGTTTGCTTTTAACTTACAGGCAGGGGAGCTTAGCACACAGACAGACTCGGCTTGTGATGCATCATCACCCAAGCGTCCTTGGGATTCAGAGAAGGAGCCCAATGTTTTGCCACCTGTTATCAGCCTCTTGGCATTATGAAGGAGAAGGAACGAAGACTCATGAGGTGCAGGCCAGAAAAGGCAGCAAGCATTACAACAAGCCGTCCCGGTCGATCTCCACTCCCAAGTTTGTGCCTCGGAGAGCACAAACAAACCCTTGGCCCTGACAACTCATTTCATCTTCTGCACTAATGAATCCATCACGAGGAGCCGCGCGCCTTGCGACGTCGCAGCCCTGAGCGGGGAAGAAGTAATGGCTGAGATAAGTCATCATCATCTTAATGAACATCCTCACCACCTTGACTGCTGCTGCTGCTGCTGCTGCTGCTGCTGCCAGCGCCAACTTGCTTCCCTTCTTTTCAACTGCTAGCCAAGCATCAACAGTTTGGGGCTCACAAGAACGGGTGTCAACGTTCAAGGTTATTATAATGAAGGATGTCAGAGCAGATGTGCGCATCTTGAATGCGAGGACGTGTTGCGGAATGAATAGATAAGTCAGAGGGTTCGGGTGCTCTCGTGGTGGTGAGTGTATGTGCGGGTGTGCATCTATTACATCGCATGTGTGTGTGTGTCTGAGGAAGCGTAAGTGGCGCAGTCAGGGAGCTGTCAGCATAGAACCAGGAAGCGGGCTGATCACAGGGAGGCAACGTGTTTGAAGTCTCCCAGGGACTGACAGCTTCTCTCCCCCATGGGAACGCCTTCCCTCGCCCCTTCCTTCGCCCTGCGCCAGGCTTTCGCTAGAGCATACCTCTTTCCCCTCCACACACACACTCAGCAGGGAGCTGAGATGATGAGAGGTGTATTAGTAGGGGTGGTATGTTGGGTATGAGGAAATACACTTGCACTCTCAGGGGAGATGCGCGTCAGAAGAGGTAGCGGCTTTGTTCAGCAGTGTGAGTGTGTTTGCGTAAACAGCGACATGGTGAGCTGCCATCGCTCATCAGCCGACATTCAATCGGGCTCGGCTGGTGAGAGGGAGAAGACAGCCGGCCTTCAGTCATAAGATGGATGACGGTGGAAACCACAATTTAAAAGCATGATTGCATGTACGGTGACATTCTTAAAGGGGAAGTCAAGTCAAAAATGTTCTTTACAATAATATGAGGCCGCATTTATCTGAACATGGTATTCTGATTAATATTGCGTTTGCCGAATCTGAATTACGCAGCAAAATCCAGCAGTTTTTAGCCATCTAAGGGGACGACCATTTTGCCACTTGCTGTCAACTGAAAATGAAATCACAGTTGCTCAGGGCTCAGGGAAAGACCAAACACAGCTCACCTGTTTTTCTGAATTTGGTCATGTGACGTTCACAAGATGAGCAGTGATTGGTCGTTACCTGAGACCTGAGCATCAGTGATGTCATTTTAAGTTGACATCGCCAACATTATCCCCTTTTACACAGGAACATTTTGAGAAACTTAAATTTACCATGATAAATTGAGTTGGCCATTTGTTTACACCAAAAATATTTAGCTAGAAAAAGAGAGGACCCAGGGGCTTTCTAGGTACCTATAGATGCTAATTGTTAGCCTGTGTGCCAATTGAGTTTCCCACTCTATGTTAGCATTAAGGTAGTGGAGGCTATATGGTTGATTCAAATACACAATGTGTCAGTCTGTTTGTTTTATGTCAGGTTTGACAGTAGCTTTCAGCTGAGAGTGACAACAACAAGCCACATATCGACATTTTGTACCTTGAACAAATAAAGTTGGGTCACTCATCTTAACCCACTGTACTTTATTTATACGTGTTGCTGCTCCCCGTGTGTTGAAGTATCCGTCCATTCATTATCCAATCCGCTTATCCTCACAAGGGTCGCGGAGAGTGCTGGAGCCTATCCCAGCTGTCTTCGGGCAGTAGGCGGGGGACACCCCGAATTGATTGCCAGCCAATCACAGGGCACACAGAGACAAACAAACATCCGCACTCACAATCACACCTAGGGGCAATTTAGAGCGTCCAATCAACTTACCACGCATGTTTTTGGAATGTGGGAGGAAACCGGAGAACCCGGAGAAAACCCACGCAGGCACGGGGAGAACATGCAAACCCACACAGGGAGGATGGAGCCAGGATTGAACCCACGACCTCTGAACTGTGAGGCGGACGTGCTAACCAGTCGACTACCATGCCGCCCTGTGTTGAGCTAGCTATTGTTTAAAGTTTTATAAATCTTAATTATAAATAACATCATACCATCATCTATGGTGTTTTGCATTACAGTATTTGTTAGCATTATGCTAGCAGACTTTTGTTTGATTAAATTATATGATTTGGTTGAGAATTTAGGTGCCTAAATATGCAGTGTTTCCTTAATTTAACAGTAAACTTCAACTGGCAGTAAACCAAAGCTTGAAACAAAAACACGTTGCCTTATTTGGATAACTGTGAGAATGAGTCTTCTCATTTCCTCAGTGTGGAAAAATGGAAAAAAAAACAATGAAAAAACTCTTGACAGCAAGAGAGAGCAAGGTGTTAAGCAATATTTTAAATAGTGTGTTTTAATCCATGTAAATGGAAATAGCGGTTCACTATAATAAGAATGTGAGTCTCTATATTTCTGTGCATGTTTTCATGCCGAATGATTGCAATTTCGACCTGTGCCCTCCTCCACAGGTCAAGGTGCAGCCGAATTTCATCTCTAATAGCTCGTGTGTGAGCAGGAGGCCATCCGTCATGAGGACAGACTGGGGGCTAAACGTCCCTGTCAATAAGCTGTCCGTTTGTCAGCCAGCCAGTTCCATCATACTGAGATGAGGACAGGCCCTTGCTGGCAAAAGAGAGCAATGCCGCAAATGCATACAAATATGCAAATGAATGACAAAATAAACATCACCCCTCGAATGAGCCATCCATCAATGACCGTGTTCTGAGAAGCTTAGCATCGGTACGGAAACACCAATCAGCCACCCAGACACCGGGTGTGATGGAACGCCATCCCATCACGCTCCCGTCCACTCTCTCTCATCCCCCTCCTCACTCTCTCCTTTTCATTGCTCGCCATTTGCCACTTTTCATGCACTCCAAATTCCTCCTCCCGCTCTGCACTCATTGCCTTCACTTTAATCTCACCACTTTGCTTTGCTTTTCTGCTCATTAATTTCAGGCCTCTGCAATAAAAACTTTGGTTCATCCCCATAAATTCAACATTGAGGCAGACTTTTACAAGGGATATGCACTCTTGCTTTTTTATTTTTTTTTATTTTATTTTTTAGACGTGATACAAAACATTTGGCCATTATAGGAGCAATTGGACCATGAGACGGTTATTTCCATCAAAGTTCCTGCCTCTGGGGTTTAATCACCTCATAATTGCAGTGTAGCACTACAGCCAACTGTTGTTGTGTAAAATGCCGATAAACATATAAACAAAAATATGCCAATTTGCTGTTGTCCTGAATAGAAATCCCCAGAGGATAATGGGTGGAAGACTGTGTAGCCAAAAGGCTGGAATGGAAACAAAGAGCTCTAAATGGAATAAATGTCAATGGGGGAAAAACATGAAGCAGTTGGAATTCTCCAGCAGCTGAGTCAGGCAACACTGAAGTTGCTCTTGAGACATCATCTTCACTGCTCAACGCAATAGCACAACATGATCCATTTTACACACTAACCCACATTACAAATGCATGTTGAGATTATAAAATGCCCAAAATACCACACTGAGTCCCTGGCACAGTGAAACAGTTCCACTGTTGTGTCAGGCAATTTTATGAAGTGGCATATTAAAAAAAAAAAAAAAAAAAACGGTCATTCTACATCCCCTCTTTCTTAACCGTGTCTGGCTCCCACAAACAATGTTTTTATCTCCATCTTGACTGATTCCGCACTCGCCACAGCTGAGTAATAACACCAGCCTAAAAAGTCTGTGGTGAGCCAGCCAGTGAATCTCCTGGCTCTAAGCAGAAAATGTGACACTGTTCACATTACCCCGACTAGCAGCCCAATGGCCCCATTGAGCTAATTTGACAATGAGTGGGTGTTGAGTCCTTCTGACGCAGTAAAACATCAGCCCTCCCAAAGCCTCACACTTTTATACAAATGCAGTGCGAAGGGCCTTGTTATTCAGAATGAAAGAAAGCCAATAAAATGCTCCCTTCATTGTCTCCATGCTATGGCGTCTGGATTGTGTGTCTCTCTACGATTTGATGTGAGAGACCCCACAAATCCCCACCACCCACCAATGACATATAAAGGGCACACAGAAGAAGAGCATTGCAACTTTCTGCACTGGTTTAATGAGGTTGAGTAAGAGTGACACAGTGAACTGTGGAATTACAGCCTCGTCCGACCACACCAACCACTAAACAACTTTCTAACACAAACCTCCACACACCCTTTCTCGTCTGTTTAGACACCCTCGCTGCTTGCCTTGTTTGCCATGTGCGCTACACTCACTGGCCACAATAGTAGGTAAACCTACTGTACATAATCTAATGAGATCCAATCAAAGAGCAGTATCAGAAATACCTAAAACACTAATAATTTACGATTGTGGTTTGGCAAGTGATAATACATTATCATACTCAAATGTGTTTCTAATACGTTTGTTCCATTATTCAGCTACGTTGGGTATCAGTAATGAGTGATAGGCATTTCACTAGCGTATTTTTTGGACCATAAGCCGCTACTTATATTTATTCACTCTTTGAACCATTCGTTTTTTTAATGTGACACGATTTTTTTTACTGATGAGCTTCCAGCTGTAAATAGATTTACGTTAAGTCTCCTAACATCTGAACAATAAAATTACCGAACATGTCACAATGGACCAGTGACACTACCCCGAATCCGCCCTCTGATACTGAATATTCATCAGCCATTTGCAGTTGGAGTGCGCACGCATGCGCAAGTCTGTGTGTGTCGTGGTATGCGGCTGTGTAGGAGCGAATATAGCAAATATAGTAGAGTGAAAATAAGCATCTTGAACTGAGTTTAATGAGCGTAGGGAATGAGTGCCATAAATACAGCCATCTCTGCAGTGCGACCCCCATCTCTCTGTTGTTTGTTTGGCGACTGACATCCACCATAGTTGGCAAACCACAGAAGACAGAATCTCCCAAACACATAACAAACATTGCTGCCTGATGTAACTCGTCTTTGAATTGGCCTTGTGTGCTAACCACTAGTCCACTGCGTTGTCTATTTGGAATGTCATTGGAATTTAGGTGTAACGCTTTAATAAAAAGAATCTAATATTTACTTTAAACATATAATAGTCAGACCATAAAATAGATGCAGGACAACTATAAATGGTGCCGGTGCAAAGGCTTTCCAAAGGCTCGTGTTGATTCCTACACTGATACATCTGTCAGCCACATGCTCCCCTGCCAGTCGAGGCGACTGAGAGGCTCAAACAGCTGTTCACAGCTGGAGTGTGGATGTGCATTTCTTGATTGAATTCTGTTTGTCTCTGTATGTGTGTAGTTGTGTTCCTTGCATGCCTCCATTCAGATGGATTAGAGCCACACCTCTTCCGAGACACAAAACACCAGGATTGTAAAATTCCCTTGTTGAGTCGCGTGACCCTCCCGGGCCCCTCAGAGCCTTCAATACTTGTCACAACAACAATGCAAATCACATAGTGGCGGTCCACATCTTGTGCTTCAAAGTGTCTCTGGCTCTTACACGTCAGCAGCTTTCATCGAGCAAATTGATGAAGCTTTGTCTATGGAGAAGCTTGGTTTTTCCCCAGATGTGACACCTACCCAAATTGCCTACAGATGAAAATCCCCCTCTATGTAATGTGATAGATGATAAAAATTGTAACAGGATTGTCGGGAATGCAGCTTTATAGGCTATTGTCCATCATTCTGTGCAGTGAAACTTTTTTTTTTTTTAATTAGGCATCACAATGCATCTCCAGAAAATATTGCTGCCAAATAGTAGGCATTGCATTGTAAGAATCAGCCTCTGGATAAAAGGAGCCCACCGGGCAGCTATTCTGGGCCAGTCGGCCTCTTCTCCAAGGACTTCTTCAGTGTTGGTCAAATGGCCTTGAGAAATCTCCACTGCACTCAAGGGCTCCATCTATTCACACTTGATGGACATTCTCTTTGTTTGTCTACAAATAGGTCACGGTGGGCTTCTACCCAACTGCTTCTTGGCTGCGTGAATACATTTAAAGTACATTTACACTCAAGACGAAATCTAGAATATGTTGTAGTATATGAAGGGAACATATAGCACTTCATGTAATCTAAAATCACGCAATGTTTTCCCAGTTGACTTGCCGATCGGGGAAGACTACGCCTTGCAATAGTCGGTCAAGGAATCGACAAGGAATACAGATGGACCAGACCAGCTGCATTAAAGTCAGCTAGACTATCTATGGACCCTTGAAAAATACCTCTTCAGTCAATTGATCAGTCAATCAAGGGAAAGGAGGCAAGACATGTTTCTTTCACTGTTCTGATTTTTTACAATTCTACATAATTCACCAAAACATTTTGGCCAATTCTTTTCTCCGATTTTTGAGTGGACTGCTTGGGGAAAGGTGTTTTCTATCCCAGTATGAATGACAGGCATGTTAGAATGAACATAGTGTGGAAAAACTTCAGATTCTTGACCTCAACAAATGAGAATGCTGACTGCTCCCAGCCCTAATGACAAATACTTTGGACATATATTGTAGTAGACAGCTATGGTCTAGTAATGTGGTTTTACAAAACAAGTTATGGACCACAAATGGAAAATCTTTTCACACCATGAACTGGTTTCACATACAGAAAGGAAGAAAAACAGGCGATTACAAATAACCCGCACTATTACGCTGAACACAGTTGGAATTAGTTGGAGCCCCGTGCTAGTTTCTCTTAAACAAGCTCCTAAACAGTTTAATTTGGGGGTTAGCTTTTTTCTACACTGCGTTTCAATTCTCGACTGTCCAGTCCTCTTATTCAGCTTTCTTCTCCCAGAGATGACATAAAAATCCTCTGGTATTCCCACTCTTCATCTATCATAGCCTGTCACAACAGGAGTGAGGAAGTGGTCTTCTTCTTATTCTGGGAACGGATGTGGATCACTGAGCTAGGTCGTGCGCCCTGTGAAACTTCATCATTGCAGCCATCAGTGAGGGCCTGCTAAGTTGAGCATGCAATGAAGAGCTTATGTTGGCCCTCAGATCACTGTTGAGGACGTCACACTGAGGGTTACATCTCAAGACTTACCGAAGCCAAAAGCAGCCGGCGCGGGGATGGGAGCAGACTGGACGGGTGTGGAGGTGTAAAGGCCCGTCACCAATAGACCATCAAAGGACACACTGGTCGAGATGGTCACTGGGGAGAGAAGAGCATTGCATTATTTAGTTTTGTTCGAAATGCCAACTGTTCATTGCTATTGTACCGATAAAACGCACAAGCCTCAGACTTTGTTAACCGATTACATAATGTAGATAATTAGATGTGTGACATAGACATATGATGACGATGGATAGTATAGTAAGTGTTTACTGACCACAGGTTGTGGAACTGATGATAATGAGCACACGTTAACAAGATAAAATTGCAAGTGAAAAAAACACCCTGCAGGCTCTAAAGTGGAAAACGAAATATGACAGCAGGTGTGAAAGCGTGCACACTTGAACTCAGAATTTACCCAAATTTCCAACAAGCAGAGTCAGTTTGATAGTATTTTTTTTGTCTGTTTGTTTTTATCCTCCAATTCTCAATGGCTCAAAGTTTTAAAGACCTGTAAGTTGAGAACCATGTGAACTGGTTTGGTACTTATTGGTGTAGCACGACACAGTTCTAATCATACATCAACAGACAATAGTCACATCATACATGGAACTGTAAGAACACAAAATGTATTGGGTTTTTTTTTTTTTTCAAAAATGGATGTAATCCATTGTTATCCTTTTTCGTGGGACTCCTCTGTTTAATTTAATTGGTTGGTTACTCAATGTCAAACTATTTATGTAACCAACGCAGCTCAGCCCACCTACACAACCAGGTGTAAAAACAAATTCAGCTTAGGGTCTGACTGAATAAAAATGTACTCTGTGGGGGAAACATGGCTTAATATAGACAGCAAAAAAATCCCCTTAATAAAAACTCAGGTTTCTTGAAACTAGACAACAAGAAAAAAAAAAAATCTCTTTGACTACTGCTTAAGAGCACCGATTAGCAAATTGGCTGTGACCCTGACAGTCAAGTTAGTCTTGCAGTCATTTCAGGTCACCAAAATCAGCATCGGGGCAGAAATTTGCCAGAGGTCTATTATTCGGCGGTTGAGATCTACAGCTTAGTGTAACCCGCAGCAAGTTAACGATTGATCCACCCTGTAAACAAAGGCCCTGAGTGATGGGACCACAGAGTCGGCAGCTCCACCGCTGGACAGCTTCCAGCCAGACGGAGCCGAACACCAGGGAGAAGTCTGGCCTCAAGAAGAACCCACTCCCAAAAAATACACTTTAACGGGAGGAGTGAAAAAATAACCTGCTGCCGGCAGTGACGGACCCTGGAATCTCCCTCTGCATTTGGTGGAATAAGAAAATGCAGTGACACCCGCGGCGTTGATGTGTTTTCAGTTATTGAATGGCAACATGTCAGTTTGGTTGCAGGGTGCTTCTTCTTCTGAGGCTTGCTGAGTTTGGACTGTGTGATCCTAGGCAGAGCCGACTGTGTGGCCCAGTCTCCCGCCCTGCCTGCTTGTCTGTGTGTTTGGGTGACTCCATTAAGGCTTACATACACAAGGCGCCTAATGTTTGTGTATGCGCGTGTGGGTCTAAATGCGTGTCCTGTGTTTTTGTGAATGTCTGATGTGCTATGTGGCCTTTTAAGAGTAGACCAGCTCATTGCTCCTTTATATGAAAGACTCAATAATTTAACTCACCACTCATTCTGTTCTATGCTGACATATCAATTTTTTTTCTTCAGTCCTGATATATTAATGATGCTAGAGTAGAGTTTATATGTCCGGTATTTGGAAGGTAAAAAAAAAAAATTAATATAGCTTTTGTGTCATCGATCCTGAACTTTTCAGTCACACCTTCAGATTTTGCTCCCTTGCTTTATGTGGTCTTTGTCAAATCTCTCTCAGTCTGGTCAGGGTGACGTCGGACCAGTTATCGAAATGAAAAGCACAAAGACAGATGCAGCGTATTTTGCTTGGCAACAGCAGCAGCAGCATCCTATTAGTCAACCTCGAGCACCACTATATTCACTAAACGAGGGAAAACGGCCTTTTCGTTCATGTATGCAATTTCATTATACTGTGAATACATGTTTGTCTTTTGTGTGCTATTTTTGCTTCCCAAAACACATTATCTATTCAACAGATGCAATCCACAGTGCACTGAGACATATTGGCAGTGTTTACATTACACACATTGATCCAAGGCCGTGTTATGTTGTATTTAATGGAGTGGTAGAATAGATGTAATGCACTATGTCAGCCCTGGTTTCACCAGCCTCCATACACACAACACACTTATCTCCACATTTCCATTGACCTGCATCATCAAGGTTACACACACTCCATTACGCTCTACATACACTCAGTGTTACACGCACGCATACAAAGGATTTCTCCGCCTGCAGTTTCTCTTTTTACCCTCTCTCTGTCAGCCATTTCCCATTTGAGAAATCACGTAGGGAAAAAAAAATACCTTCTGCACTTTTCCATCCCTCGTAGCAGAGTACCTGCTCCGTTTGATGTGGAGGCGTAAGGGCAGCCGCGAGCACAAGGTTACCATCGAGGAAAAAAAAAAAAAAAAATCAGAGCGGGGGCAAAAGGTATGAAAAGGTGGTGATGCCTGCGCAGAGCAGCGCTACCTGATCAATACAAATGAAAGAACTAAATTATTTACACATACTCTCATTAACACTCATCTCACACTTGCAGTCGATCAAATGAGCCAATCTGATCAAGTCCAGTTACTTGAGCGGGTACTATTCATACACGCACACCCCCACACCCACACGCCCACACACACACACACATCAATCTTCAGGCGCAGGCTGGCGGCCTTTGATGGTTGCTTTTATCATTCTCATCCATACTTTTATTTTTGACTACTGCTCACTTGGCCGAAGGGAATGAGGAGCCATAATGGAGGAAAGGGAGCCAACACTCTCATTCAACACAGAGGCAAGTTGTGTGTGTGCATGCGTTCGTGTTGGAGCATCAGGGAATTTCACCAAATAGTCATTGGGATGACTCAGAGCAACAAAAAAATCTGGAGTAAATATCTGGCCATTAATCACTTAAACATGGCACAAAGAGCCCGATATCTACTGTGAATGTGAAGTCAATTATGAAAAGTATCACCAGTAACCAAGTGTCATTGTCTACTGAGGATGTATTTGAAGAGTGGTTCAAATGACTATTGACAGAGATCATGCAGCAAACACATTCATCATGTTCATAGTCTCTACCCATAGCAGTATAGAGTAGCCAAACATTGTACAAAAGGAAGACCACTGTTACAATATTAGTTCTTCAACCACTACTGCGCACTCTGAGCCCTGCCGTTGCTGTCCTGTGAAAAACACGTATGTCAATTTTTTTCAATTTTCTTATTTTTACGTGAATGGTGTTTCCGGGTTACGGACATGGCATTAACGTGAAAATTATTGTTTTTTCCAAAATTGGACAGAAGTGTTTTTCACGTGACAGTGACGATATAGTGGTTTGATTAAGAATCTCACAAATGATTTCAATGTTCTTTCTGGTAACTGTGCTTGACGCCGCAGCACCATTAAGACTTAAAACTCGACCTAAGCGGCTTATTCCGTGGTTTACGGAGGAAATTCGCGCATTTAAACAATCATTTAGGGAACTTGAGCGCAAATGCGACTAAACTTGAGGTCTTCCGTCAGGCGTGGTACGATAGCTTGCTGATATACAATGAAGCACTTGTTTTAGCCCAAACTATTTCTCCAGATGAATTGGTCTAAATAAAAACAACCCTACATTTTTATTTGTTACAGTGGCAATGATAACGCAACAGCAGTCGACCTCCAATAGCTCCTCCCGTTCAGCTCACGATCTTGTGCAATTTTTTACTCAGAAGATTCAGCTCATTAGGGACGAGATTAAGGACCGTTCCTAAAACCCTGTCGAATTCCGTGATTGCTGATGTTAATTGGGGCATTATGGCTGATAATTGTTTGACAATCCTATCTCATTTTTAAAAAGCATCTCTTGAAAGCCTAACAAAACTGGTTAGTACGGCAAAACAGACAATTTGCGTGCTCGACCCGCTTCCTGGCAAACTTGTTAAAGAATTGTTTATAATCCTAGGATCCTCCCTCTTGGGTGGCATGTTGATTAACTGGTTAGCACGTCCACCTCACAGTGTAGAGGTCGTGGGTTCGAATCTGGCCCCGGCCTTCCTGTGTGGAGTTTGCATGTTCTCCCCGTGCCTGCGTGGGTTTCCTCCGGGTACTCCGGTTTCCTCCCACATTTCCAAAACATGCATGGTGGATTAATTGAACACTCTAAATTGTCCCTAGATATGATTGTGAGTGTGAATGTTTGTTTGTCTGTGTGCGCCTGGAGATTGTCTGGCAACCAATTCAGGGTGAACCCAGTCCACTGCCCGAAGACAGCTGGGATGGGCTGCAGCACTTCTGCGACCCTCGTGAGGATAAGCGGTTTGGATAATGGATGGATGGACCCACCATATTAAATCACTCTCCTCTGACACTGTACCAGCAGCTTATAAGTCTGCTGTTATTCGACCCCTGCTTAAGCGGCCAAACCTCGACCTAGAGAGTCTCAGTAATTCTCGTCCAGTTTCAAATCTCCCGTTTATTGCGAAAATTCTTGAAAAAGTCATCGCGCAACAGCTTAATAACTAAATGGCCCATAATAATCTATTTGAACTTCTTCAGTCAGGATTTAGATGAGACGATAGATGATACAAGCTGGTCAGCTGGGACAAGTATTATTTTATATTTGAACAGAGCACAGAGCAGAGCCAGTGGCCCTAAGCCAGCATGTAATATTGATGATGCGATGTGGTATGCCTCATTACAGACACACACAACCACGCCGCTGCTCAAGTATTGATGGGCCTTGAAAATTTCTTCAACACACCAAGAGTAATGTTAGGGCATAAAATACCAGCCAGCACATAACACAACCGAACACATTTACGCAAATTCAATATCCTTCACGCCAGCAATCTCTGATCTCATGTTGACACACAACACAAAATGGCAGACAGACTTTACCAAAATAAGTGAATCGTATGTCACAGCTACATGACACAAAGCCTGATTTTCAGATGTATGTGATTGCTGTATTTATCTTGCTTGACCAAATCAATACATTTGCTCTGATTGGCCAAGAATGGACCACACTAGAAAAAAAAACTAAACATTGGATGAATGGACTTTTAAAAAAATGGAATTAATCCGTCACATCCAATATTGTATGTTGGACTGATTTAAATAATTTACTCGGTTAAGTTCTGTATTTTTACTATGCAAACGAATTTATTAAGATGAAGCAAACCACTTATTTGGTTGGTCTGATTTAAAATGATTAAACTTGCTTCATTACTTATTGCAAATAAACATTTTCAGTTCAACCTGAGAGTCTTGGATTTGTACCTGCAAATTCTGAAACAAGTGGCAAGCACCATTCCACTAATTCAACTCATATCAAATTGAATTCATGGATTCTTTTCCCAGGTAAACTGCTTTTACCAGTACCATTGTTGAAAAAGACAACCAAGAAAAAGTCTGCATTTTTTTGCAGTGTTTTAATTTCAGAGATTGCCAGGTTCAAATCCAAGACTTTCAGGGTGAACTGAAGAATATGTTTAAATACGACGAACCACTTGAAGTAATTTGTTTGCTTCACCTTAATAATAAAGTTAAAAATGTCAGTTTGCACTGAGTGAATTGTTGATATCAGTCCAAGTATCAAATATTGGATATGACGCATTACTACAATTTTTTTAAGTTCATCCCATGTTTCATTTTTTTCAGTGCATGTGTGACCTCAAATTGCTACCGTAAAAGGTTTGTGAAAGGATGCTTTTAAGAGAGTAATGCATAAAATATTATAGATTCTGAGAGCCATGCTTTTGAATCCACTAACAAATGCACCTGAGCACACAAATATACACACAATAAGTTCATATAGGAATATTCAAAGAGAGTTTTACTCATGTGAATGGATCACTGTATGCTGGGTAAGCAATCGTTTTTAGGCTCCTGTTTAACAGTGCCCACTGGCAAGTTAAAACAACAATAATGTCTCCTGATGGCATTGAAAAGCTTGCTTGCCGTCGTGGTTGGCAAATCCCGCTGGCATGGGTTCATTCTTAGGAATCAGCATGGAGGAGGATTAGAGCGTCGCTGGAAAATAAGAAGAACTGATTTACGTTTCAACCTTGCTTGCTTCCATTGAAGTCCTCCTAGCGTGCTTGGCGGGTCCTGAATGGCTCCTTTTTTAATGCTCGTGTGTACAAACACACCCACTTTCATAAGCTTCACCGCAGACGCCGCGCTAAAGGTCCTGCGAGCGCAATGTACCAGCAAGCCACATAGTAACCCAAATATTCTCAGACGGAAAAACCACAAAAAGAAAGAAGCCAAGAGAACACCCTTTTCGCTTCCAAATGAATGGAGCTTTTCTTGGCAATGCTTTCGATTAAGATAGCTGACCATCTGACCCATATCCCACAGGCAGACGCACACGTGCCCAGAGAGGACCCGGAAATGGAGACCAGGCCGTGGGGAAGCTACAATTCCATCTGTTTGTGCGGTCATGGCAGCAGGGTCAGGGTGTCACTTCACTGTGCGCTTCCTGGAATGCTTCAAACCGTCAGTCACCTGTGCACGGCACCATTAAGGACCTGGGGGGATTCAAATGATATTTTCATCAACTCCCATGAAATCCATTATGAAGTATAGATGTACTGTATCTGCTACATTATCGAGGCACTGTGTGGGAAGCGTGTCCCTGCACATGTATGTGTCATGCAGTGTTGCAGTCAGGTCTTAGAGGCATCATTCCATTGCGTAACCTTCTGGCACCACCGTGGCCTGCTGGCAATGCCATCTGCTGTGAGACACTCACTCAAAGCCAACCTATTGGACACTGAGCTTCTACAGGTCTGCTTCGTGACAATATATCCAACACCTTATGCAAAAGGCTCCAAACAAGTGTATCCCGGTGGACCAGTTAACAGGAGCTTTTACAGAGGCTGCCAGAGATTTCCATGTGCAGTCGTAGCATCCATCGTGCTTCTCTAATGAGGTTCCTGACTCCCTTAGTTTGGCTTCACTTCACCCCTGCAACAGCCGTGAAGACAAAGAGGCGTGCGGTTCAGTCGCAAGCATCCTGTTCTTCACACATAAGATGTGTCACAATCACACTTCATTGTGCTACAATGCAAATGCATGCAACTGTCTGCATTCATATAAGACAGTGAGACAAAATCTCTAACATGAGTAAGCACAAGTGTTTAATATCATTCTGTTGCAATGACTTGGGAGGCAGTTTTATTAGCTTAACAGTTCTCATAATTTTTGCTTGAAAGGGACTTATTATGGAAAATCCATCCATCCATTATCGATAACGCTTATCCTCACAAGGGTCGCGGGGCGTGCTGGAGCCTATCCCAGCTGTCTTCGGGCAATAGGCGGGGGACACCCTGAATTGGTTGCCAGCCAATCGCAGGGCACACTGAGACAAACATCCACACTCACAATCACACCAAGGGGCAATTTAGAGAGTCCGATCAACTCACCATGCATGTTTTTGGAATGTGGGAGGAAACCGGAGTACCCGGAGAAAACCCACGCAGGCACGGGGAGAAAATGCAAACTCCACACAGGGAGGCCGGAGCCGGGATGGAACCCACGACCTCTGAACTGTGAGGCGGACATGCTAACTAGGCGACCACCATGCCGCCATTATGGAAAATATACTTGTTAATTGTTGGTATCAAATAGTTGAGTCGGTGAAGTGCCTTCCCACTCATCAAGTTTGGCATTATACAACCAAGTATAAATTGCTCTGAACTGTGTCAGATTGTGACTCAACTGTGTGGTTTATTTGCATAATATTGCAAGTTTTTCACCTGTGACTTGACGGCTAGGACGGGATAGGATCGGCCTCTTTCGAGCTAGGGCTGGGCTACACTGCCTGAAACATGACGTCACAACCCCGAGTCAAGCAGAGCTAAAATGAATTTTGTTAGCACAGATTAGCATTAGCTACAGGTGGCACGTGCTTGATTGTGACGTATCAGCTACATTGATCGACACACAATCTGACAAGTGCAAGAAGTGTATTGAAGTGCTTTCTCCATGAGGGAAAATGCATTTCTCCTTATAGCCACTCGTTTTTATCCTTCACACGATGGGCTTCGATGTCCTAAGCACTGCAGAAGCCGCTTGCCTCAATCAAGCCCCTGGCTCCACTCCCCAGTCATTATGGTATACAAAGTTGTCACATATAGGCTGAGTTCTGGGAGGCTTAAAGACATCTGGAGAAAGTGTGTTGTCATTTCTTGTCCTTGGGGGATTTTGAAAAAGAGCCCATCACTTTATTAAGACACCAGAAAACTGTTTAAAATTGTGAAAAAGAAATTCTAAATATGTCCGCTTTAAATCCTGATGGGATGACATGAGAATTAGGGGCAGAGTGCCTGTAATACCAAAAGGCAACAAAACATCAGAGACTTGAAGCAGTAATATCCTGCACATAAAACTCCTCCAAAAAAAAATCTGCATATTATTCAGCAAAAGATGCAGCATTAGCGGTTGTTGCAAATGGTTATATTGGATTAAGGTTCAGGAACGCAATGATTTGTTCCCTCTGTCGCTTGGTGACTGCCAGGACTGGAGAGTGAGCTGTCCTCATGATCAACACCATGTGTTCTGCAGACCAAGACACAGTCTCAGATATCCAGCTTGACAAGCACCCTTCAGTTATGCAAGCAAGAATGAACTGATTGCAAAAAGCTACATCGGCACGTAAGTCAGGAAAAAAACGATTAATATGTATGTATACATATAGTCATTACAAGCATACTGTATAAATTTAAATTACCAGCTGCAAGGCAAAATCTGAAGGAATGTACAAACGCAGTCAAGGACCAAATTGGCTTAAGACACTAAACCACAACCCTGTACAAATTCTGTGGAAATACATTTCAGCACAAACGGGGAAATACCACAAATAAAAAGAAAATTCAAACTGGAATAACACTAACTTGAGCACAAACCTGAGCCAAGGTTGGATAATCCTGATTTGGAATTTAGAACAGCACCAAATCGTACACATTCATTGATAGCCAATTTGCTTGAATTTGGATTAAAATTCAAACATCAACCACCATTACAGCATCAGAGATATACGACTAAAATGGATTTTCTCTTTGGCTCATACCCTTCTCTTCCCCCAAGTTTGGTTAAATCGGTCAAGCAGTTTTGGTTTAACTCTGCCACCGCACACCAACACGTACAATTGAAAGCATAACCTCAAGATCAATGAAAAACTGGAACATGTTTAGCAGTTGTGGAAGCGCAAAAAGCAGAAATGGACACCAAGTGTTTCTCTTTCCCATATGACCTGCTCCACTGGGAGGCGCCCTGATAGGAAACAAGCAGGAGGTCATCTGGGCCAAGATGTCAACCGTACAACTTCATTGCCTCTGTCTCCCACCGAGGAGGAAACCTGCGAGGTCCCACTAAGCGACTTGACCTCCTTTTTTTTCCCACAGCTGGAAAGTCCCCAACCTCCCATTACCCCAGCACTACCTCACAACCTAGCAAGCCGTGACTGCGCAACCTCTGACAGTGAGGAGCTGGCATAGAGAATGGGAAACTGTATGGCTCTGCTCGAGTATTAGGAAGAGACAATCCCCGTTTTGCTAACTTGGCACAATTAAAAAAATATGTTGTTGTTTTTTTGTTTTTTTGTTGTTGTTTTTTAAACCAAGAGCTACCTAGCATTTGCACAAGCTTTTTTGCTATCAAAACAGGGTGTTCCCTTCCAATAGCTTTGCTAACGTTATGAACTGACTAACAAAAAATGCTTATGGTTATGGCAAATGATAACAACTAAATAACAGCTTTTCTCTGTATTTTCCCAGATAAGATAAATATTTTTTTGAATGCCAGTAGCATGTGGTTTTTATCAGAGATGGGCATTCCATACCAGGGACGGAATGGTCTGTCCGTCCGTCCGTCCGGGAACGCCCACTTTGTGGACGGAGACATAGTACAAAAAGATTTTTAAAAAGGACGGACTAAGCAAGGACAGAAGTGAGTTTTCATACGTCCCCTGTAATTGTCCCTTAACCTGGTCAAGTACCGACTGACGTATTGTGTTGGGTTCTTTTAAAAAGCAAGATCACTGTACTCTTCTGCGATAACAGTGTTAAAATAAGGTAAGGACGTAAGCACTTCAAAATGACGAGGACGGACGGGGTCAGATGATGAATATTTTTATGAAAAAGGACAGAGGGACGATGACGGAAGGGTGCCTAGATCGCGGACGGAGGACGGACCGACAAAATAGGGTAAAGTGCCCATCTCAGGTTTTTGGACTGGCGCAAGACACAAAACATTCACTAAGCCATTGATGGTGAATATGTTCCTTCCCCAAATCTGTCGTGTTATCTTCGTCAATGCTTAATGTCTTGTTCTTTTTTTGCCTTTCCAAAGATTTCAACTAATCAATCATAATCTCATCCGCGGCACACTTTAGCTGGTGTCGTCATCCAGAGAGGCTACAAGTCTGTTTTGATAAAGTACCAAGGAGAAAGCACAACTATCTGTGTTCAAATAAAGGGACTCAAGGTCCGATGTGATCAGAAAAATAAGAAAATACATACTTAAAGCGGAAGTCAACTCGAACATATTTTTTTCAAGAATATGTTCCCAGCAGGCCCACTAGTTGAAACACGGCATTCTGATTAATTTTGTGTTAATGGAATATAAATTAAGCAGCAAAATGCACTTGGTTTCAGCCTTCTCTGTGGGCGGCCATTTTGTCTTCTGTCGACTGAAAATGACATCACAACTGCTCACAACGACCAATCATGGCTGACGTGTTTTCTCAATCTGAGCCGTGATTGGTCGTTGTGAACAGTTGTGATGTCATTTTCAGTCGACAGAAGACAAAATGGCCGCCCCCAGAGATGGCTAAAAACGAGTGGATTAACACTTATTCCACAAACGCGATATTTATCAGAATGCCCTGTTAGTGGGCTTGCATAGAACATATTCTTGAAAAAAAAATGTTTGCGTTGACTTTCCTTTAAGTAAAGTAACTTACTTCCTACAACTGGGTTTAATCAACAGCACTGCATATACTCAAAGAAAATGAGCAAATGTGTTTTGGTACTACAAGCCACCTACCAGGAGAGGTAAATCACTGACCACTGATCACCATTCTTGAGGTTTCCAGTTTAGAGGATAGGTCAAGAATGATTTCTAGCTGTTTATTTACTGTAACTCTTCAGTTCAAGTCAGGTTCATAGAGGATACATCCACCATTGTTTTGAAAGATACTCCCTTTTGCAACATCACATTACACATTAAATCGTGAGGTCGGAAAAGACCACAGTCCATGTCAATAGTGAAATGTTAAACAAACACGTTAACTAAAAAATGCATAGTTGTAGTTGACCGCAAATATATCCCCAAGGTACAGTCCCTTCCAATTGTTTATGACTATCAATCCAATCCATATTTCCAAGTCTTTCTCAGACAGGTCCCTTGTGCATTTTTTTCATGATTTTGCCTGTTATTTGCAGCCCTGTACAGCTCACTGAAGCTCACGAGAAGTAGTTTAGCAACGCCTGCGCTTGCCTTATCCAACTTGACATCCTCATGGGCTGACATGTTTAAATGCTCTTAATTCTGCTAACTTGTTGAATGATGGCCAATAGTTGATATTAATGGCACAACCTTTATATTCTTTTTTTCAAATAATTTATTGAGGAACTACACGACCAAAGAGTTCAATAATAATTATTGTCACTTATCACAAAAATAATGAAATGAGCTTTGGACACAGTTTGCATATGCCTATGTGCATCTAAGTACAAAGAACTGGCAACACACAGTGTGTCATACAGTGTCACACAATAAGAACATACAGGTTACCTTCTTATTTTGAATTTTGTATTCCATCTTGAATCAAGCACAGTGAGGGAACTAATAATTTATAGTTCTGTACAATCAATGAATTAGTTAGCTCAGCAGCTCAAAGAACAAATGTCCACTAAAGTTCCATTAACAATAACTCAGCCAGTAAACACGTGACTGGTTTCAATAGTCAGAACAATTAATACTTTCAAGCCTTTGAGACAGCACAAAGATGTCATTCAGTATTAAATGATGACTGTAATTTATTCTCTCAATCTTGAAGCTGTATAGGAGATTGGCTCTTAATGGAAGTGGAAGACATCCTGCTTGCTGGAAAGGAAGAAATGATATTTTGCATCTCTTTTTTTCCTCCCTGCTCTTTCTTGGCCCCAAGGTTACAAATCATAGCCAGCTTAGTGAACTATTGACGTCAATAAATTTGCCTCCATAGCTTTTAGGTATAAACGTTTGAGTGGAATGAAGAAAGGCTGAAGTGAGCATGCAAAGGGAGTTGGGCGTACATAAATTAGAGGGGAGGGATTGACTTCTAATTACAAGCACTAATTGGAGTAATTAAAGAAAACAAGGTACTTTTTGCTGATGGTGGATCCATTTAAATGCCTCTGTCTTTATATCCAATTTAATTTCACTTATTAGAAAAGTGTAGTGTTAATTAACATGGTCAGGCCATGTAAATTCCCAGCACTTTTTCTAATTTCTAGCTGAGCCCTTATGTCAGATCATCTTCACACTGAGTGAAGCTGAACAAGAAACAAGGAATCTGTACTAGCTACAATGTACCAAGTGGCAACTGTAGAGTTAGTTAGAACTATAAATTTTAATCTAGTTTGTATTTTTTCTGTCACACATAAATGAAAAAAACGAAAATGAAAAAAATAATGCATTAATTAATTCAACAAAAAGGATCGGACAGTTGTATTGTACATACTGACATATAAGACATGGTCCGCCGAATGGTGACACAGTTCGGGAGTCAATATCTTTTTTCCTTTTAAAACAATCATCAACTTTGACTATTACTATTGCACGTATGCTGCAGGGATAAATAACTTGCCGACAATCCCATATAAGAGTCCTTTATAGCAGTCCTGGGCAAAGTACGGACCGGGGACCACATTTGGCCCGCCCACAGTCTTTGACCAACCCTCACAATGACCATGAAGTCAAAGTGAAGCCTAAAATATATGTTGCTTTTATTTTGAAAATTCTGCTTTATTTTATGTGCACACATTTGGACTGAAGTGAGGTCGGGAGTGTCTGTAGTGTTGCCAATCTAGCAACATTTTCGCGATATGTAGCAATTTTTGGACACCTCAAGCAACTAATTATCGAAAAAGATGCTAGCAAAAATGCCAACAGTGTTAGCATGTTACATGTTAGCAACATTCTTATTTCCTACACGGTGGAGAGAAGAAGGCCAGGAAGATTTGGCCTGATAATACTTTACGCAAATCTACATATTCGTATGTATTGGGTGTTTTATAAGTCATAACTGTATTATTATATATCATTGTTAGTAATATTATATTTCCAGCTCATCTATGTACAGTATTAGGGAGTCCTGACAAGGAACAGCTAATATGAGTTGGTGGTTGTTGCACAAAATTCATGTTACCATTTTTAAGTACAGTATATAGATGTAATTTTAATTTAACTTATAATTAGGTATTTCCTAATCTAAAAAAAAATACATACCGTATCTTACAATATTAATCAGAATGCGGTGTTTCAACTAGTGGGCCTGCTGGGAACATATTCTTGAAAAAAAATATGTTTGGGTTGACTTCCGCTTTAATTAGTGTGTAAGTATTCAAGTGGTTGGCCTCCAGAAGGCACAGTGCAACAATGTAGTATTTATGCTTTTGGTTCTCTTTAAAATTGGACACTGAAAACGATTCTAGCACCAAGCTGTACTAAGATAACTGACCTAAATCCGCGTGGTCTGGAGTTATATATCATTTATGCGCGGATATGGGGTATTTAACAACAGAGTATTAGGAGAATTAGATATTTTCAGACCCCTGTAAACACCAACCCCCTCACCCATGCTGTCACTTTGGACAGGAGGATGTGTGTGAGCTGTGCATGCGAGGGGCTGTGTAATCTGCCTCTGCCAGCCTGCCAAGTCGAGCCTAAGTGGGCCAGGCTTTTTGAAGGGGGCCGGTCCTGGAAAAAGGGGGGTGTGGGGCTAAGGCTAATCCGCCAGCGCCACGCGCCGAGTCACCAGCACCCTGCTAGTTGCACCACGTTGCCTACTCTGTAGTTGGTCTCCTGAGGCATTACAAGACCCTTGAATGCTATCAGCATAGACGACACATTGCCCCCCCCCCAAGCGGGGATTACTGAGTTATCAATGAAGGCACCGGGGGGGGGTTCCAGATTCAAGAGTGGGAGAAGAAGTGGCAAAGGGAGGTATACAATCCACCGACAGGAGCTCCATTCTCTGAGAGGATGAGGCCGTGGGTAAGGTTGACACACAGCGGCTGGGAAACTACCGCAAAAAAACACATGCGATTGGGGTGACGAGGAGGGAAGAGATGGTTTAAAAAGGATCCATCACAATTCAAGTGCACCCAAAGGACACTTTGTAGTCTATGAGGAAAATGAACACAGAGCCATTGTTAAGAGGTAGGCATTAGCATGAGTTTGCATTAACACACATACATATAGGTACGCATATATATATATTATATATATATATATCTCATATACATACATACATACACACACACACATACACATATATATATATATATATATACATACATACACATATACATATATATATATACATACATACACATATACATACACACACACACACATACAAATATACACACATATATATACTGTGTTCAGAGGTCGTGGTTGCTTTTGTGAAGTATTGAAAGCCTTTTGTCTGGACGTGGGGTCAGCGTGGGTGCCAATTTTGATCAATGACTGTAATAAATTTGTGTTTTATTTATTTTTTTCCCACAAGTTTGCGATTGAACATGCTCACAACATTATATTATATCAATGTATGGTATAATACCAATTTGAAATATGCTGTGTTTGGTAACTCAAGCAAGATAGCATTTTCGTTGTTGTTTTTTTTCACTTCCTGAAAAGTATTGATTTTGGGGATATGGTGATGTGAAGAAGTAAATGACTTTTAATGAAAAACAGCAATGCTTTTCAACATCCAAACCATAATGTGCTGCAAAGTGCGGAAAATGTTTTGGATGGGTTATTTTTTGAAATTTTTGTGGACGCTTATACTGCCTAAAACATAATCCTTCACAGACCACAGAGTGACACAGGGGAAGCAAGTGCATGCTTGAACCGTGGCAGCCTTGCATCTATCTGTGCAGCCCAGTTTGTAAGTCAACAGACATGCACGCTCCTCAACATCCTAAAAGTACTTGCACCCACTCATCTGCCCACTCACGGAAGTTACTGAAAACACAATTTGCATTTGCTTGTTAAAAGCTCGCATGCTTTGGTAGAAAGGGGAAAAAAAAGGAATCCATTGAGGAAACGGACAATAAAAAATGTAAGAGCTAAGTGCCGCTTGCCTAAATAAGACTGGAGTAGGAACACACCTCATCACAGAGATGCACTCAATGGCTTCTTGCTTTTCAAGCAAACTTGCACCACACAAGCTGCAGTATCACAGGCTAAAAAAAAAAGAGTGATTGGAGGACATTCTTTCCAGAATGCAACATCAGTTCTTCAACTTTTTCAGAGCAGAACCTACTGACTGCCACTTTCCATAAATATCAATCAACTGGCAATTAGGCACTCAGGCAGGTGGAAAATAAAAGCCTAGTCATTTTCCTGCGACGCTGATATAACGAATTGTAAAAGCCTGATAATCATGACATATCTGTTTAGCTAGTGGAGCATCTGACCTGTCTCTTTGTAATGATGGATCACCCTCTATGAGCTGAGAGTTGCGTGCACGGCCAAGCGTGCATGTGTGACAAAGTGGAGATTCCAAATGCAGATCCATTCTCATTTCTTGCCCATCTGCTCCTCCACACAAAAGAAACTGACATCGGACAAATCTCAACGAACACAATGCTCTTTAAATGCTTCATCATTCATCGTCCATATCGACGGAACACCCAAACACACGCAGCACGCCCATACAAATAGTACCGCACTTGACACACTTCCCTCGACTCAGTGAAGTGACCCATTCAGACAAAGCAGCGGGAGTCTGAGTGACTGAAGAGCCGGGAAGTTAATGAATTCAAAGGGTTTGGTACACTTTAAAGTGCAACTACGTGTTGGTTTTGCTTTACTCACAGGACAGCCCCATTAAACCATTAGCCCCTGTCCCCTCTCCACTTGCTTCTCGCTCGCCTCCCTTTCAGTCTCCCCCTGTTCCCTGAAATTGGACGACTGCATGTAAACTAGGCCAGCCTTTTGTTGGTTCATAGAATTCATGCAACAGCTCTTTTAAGTAAGCATGTGCTACAGAGAGGTGAGAAGCTGGAGAGAGAAAAAAGATGGGCAAAGTTGATCTAAAAAGAAAAAGTCCCAAATAATGCAGAACTGGCTAAAAAACAAATTTTTAAAAATTGTCAGAAACCAGACCCATAACAGCTTTCATGGTTGTTAGGCACCGAGTTGGGTGACCATGACATCCGACAGGAAACTAAAGTCACAACAGATGACAGGAATGTCATTTTGGCATGTAGCAACTGACAACTTAAAGATGGGAGCTGTGCTTGCATGACATCTCTGTGTTGCTTTACTGATAGGGCCAAGTGCTGGTCTGATAACATCTGCTTTTCCAAAGCCTAAACAAGGCCTTGTACTGCTGACCTTTACTTCAACATGGCTGGCATGTTTTTCTGCAGAGGCAAAACCCATAATGACAGCGGTTGCCTGGAGAACAGCCAGAAAATGTGACCAATTTTGTCATCTCACAGGTGGGCATCGGAAGAGCTGACGGCATTTTGAAAAACAGATTTATATTCAAGCGGAGCAAGTACTGTTCACCGGTTACAGTTTAATTAATAACTTGAAGTGAATATATATATGTATCTAATCTAGACTAATAACTTGGCATAATGAAGGTCTGAACGAGTGGGACCCCCTGCAGAAACCACTGGCCAGAAACTTTCTCATTTGAGACGGAGAATCTGGCCCAGAATGTTGTTATACTTACAGACATTTAGCACAAATAAAGAGAAAGTCCATGCCAGACATGTTCTCACACACCAGATATTGTATTTTCGTTGTATTTTGAAGGCGTCGCCAGGGTAAGCGCGGATTTATTCTGTGGTCACCCGGTCTGTTCATGATTTGGACAAAAAAAAAAAACAATAGTCTTTTGCTGTTCCCAACATTTGTTGAAATATGCAGCTCCCCCAGTTGTTCTTATTGCAATGTGTGATTGGTTGCAGCAACTGAGTAGTCATGTCCAAGGACTCTCTTCTGAGATCCCCTGTATTGGACACGTGTGCGCTGTTGATTTGCTTTAAACTAATGCAAAGTCACAGAAGTCTAACCCCAGACATTCTCATATTGTTTATGATACGGCATGTATCTTACACGTTGTTGAGCAAAATCAGGTTCCAATAATAGGGTCAGCTCAATTGAAAGCATTAACTGTCTTTTCAATGACGTTCATTTTATGAGGAAAAAAATATCTTCACTAAATTTGGAGAAAGGGATAACATTTTTGGCCCGTGTTGAGTTCTTGGAATCAGTTACAAAGCCACAATATTTGAGCAAGTGGGGGGTGGGGGGTGGGGTGGACAAAAAAATCTGCGACCTGTGTCTTGTGGAAAAAATGACATTTTAGTGGTGAGACGCAGACACAGGAAAACGATGAATCCAATGCATTTCCCCAGCGAGTGACAATGAAGTCAAATTGTGTGTAGAAACAAATATTGTATGTCATTATTATGCATGACGGATCATGAATACAAACTACTGCACGCCAACACCATATGCCAACTGGCATTTAGACAAAAGAGCAAAACCAATGTATGTCAGTGAGCTCCTTAGATGCCACAAAGAGAAAAGTGACATCCTATTGGCATACTGTCCTGACATATCCTGGCTTTGAACAAACTGACACAACTGAGACTTTCACAATGACGGAACACGTCATGTCAAACAAGGGCGCAATCAACCAACTGCACCAAATCCATCAACCTAACAAAAAGCTACTGGTCCAATTCTTTGCTCCAGCACATCTACATTTCCATCTTATTCACTACTGAATTGTAGGACACCTCTCCGCCACTTCCCCGCTAATAGTTTCCATTATGCTTTCGAATTGCACTACATGACTCAATACAATCAGTCTTCAAAAAAATAAAATGAAAAAAAAAAAACAGTGGCAATGTCATCTAATGTGATTTCTATCAACTAAAGTTTAGCTTTGGTTGCTTCTTGGAAACATTATGTTGCTGAATGGGGAACATTTTTACAGTCGTGATAATAGGCAACAAGAGAGATAGAGTAGAGTGACATTTAGTACAAAATGCAGACCTCTGTCAATTGTTAACAAAAGTGTGCCAAAATGGCCTACTTCCTTGGTAATGGAGGATGATGTACATAGTATGAGATTAAAAATGCAGGAGGATCATTTAAACTGGGCGGTTGACTTTTCATCCGACACCACAGCGTCCTCAAAATGTAAAAAATGAACTGTAAATTTCTCGATGGGAACCTTCATCCAGATCTGCACAAAACTCACAGCTTGTCTATCCATCCAAACATTTGGCCGGAAATTAATTTGTGTGTAACACAGAGAACAAAGCGACTACCAAACCTGCTTTCCAAGTGTAGAAAATGACCTGTTGGTTATTTTGAGGGCAGTTTGGATCCCAGCGTGACCTTACTGCACTAGCCTCCTGAAGATAAGGGCAAACATAGGCTGCGTGATTGTATGTGTGAGTGACACTTGCTTTTGCCTCGCGCTGACCTGAAGCGCACATAATCTTTTCATTGCTACCTTCTCTTTAGTGTCCAATAACTCTATTTCTCTCCGCATTTTGTTCTTGACCACAATCCTGGCAGCGGTTGCAGCACAAGCGGTAACCTTTCTTAGCCACCGCGTTCTGATAACTTAATACCGTAATCTACAGCGCACACACACACAGTGCTCGGCCCACGCATCCCAGTCTTATCGCTCCAAAGCAACGCAGGAGGAGGCAGAGAGGTCAGGTCAGAAACTCAATTACAGTAAAGCAAATGGGCGGCGCAGAATCGTACTTCTGCTTGGTGCTGAAAGCTCGGATGTTTTCTTAGACTTTCACCTCTTGTCCATTCAAAGGTTCGCCAATTCTTTTTGGTCGTCCAACTTCCTCGGTAAACACCCCGCGGTGGCATTTCTTCGTCATTCTGTTGTACAATCCTTCGCCGAGCACATGGCCAGCATCTCCGATGCCTGCCTCCCACCATTTCCTCATGTGGCTCGCTCGCTGGTTAGATCACACGTTGCTTTTAGGAGATTAAAGCGCATGTAAGCAAAAGTGACGGCCACTGATCTCATAAAAGCAATTTGGATCAAGCCAAAGCAAATAGATGGCAGCTATTTATCTCGATAGAAATTAACGTGAAATCATAAGAGTGAGCCTTAATATGTACACTATGTCACCAGGAAGGATTGTGACTGTGTTGTTAGGCAATGGGGCACATACTTGTCTGTGGATTTAACACCCGGGCGAAGCCCTCAAACCACAATATTCCTTCCACGCTGACGTTTGGGAGTGCGAGTGTGCACAGACATGACCCGTTAGGTAAGAAGAGGCAACAATATTGCTTGACGTCGTATACACCCGGCCATGTTTCACTTGTTCACTTCAGTTTTGCACCCTTCCTAGTGAAAACCGCAGAAATTTAACCAAGAGTCGCCATCATGGGCCAATGCACGGGACGGAAAAGAAAAGTGAGCAGCGTGGAAGCCTGTCGTTTTTCCCGTGTAAGCCACGCCGCTCCTGTCTTATCTGCTCAATTCTCTCATCGTCATTCAAATCTCCCCCTCACTCCTTGGTCGTATTTAAATCTCTCCCTCCTCCCAATCCAGCACGTTTCTAATGCTAATTATTTAAACCTCTCTGTGCGCACCATCCCTCCCATCCAGCAGCCAGTTATTCAAATCTCTCCCCTACAAGCCCGGCCTCAGTTAAAAGGTGCTTGACTCAAGGCTTGATCCCTGGGTAATTTCCCGAAAAAGAAAAAAACGGATTCTTCCAGACTACCGGCTTTTCTTGGCCTTATCACGTCTTTCACAACAAACCGTGTTGAACAGATGCTATTTCCATTCAAGAAGCTTATTTGTTCGGATAACACAATATCGCTAATCGAGCGAGGACGAGCGTTAGAAGCCAGCCGCATAAAATGAGATGAAACCAGAGGCCAACACACAAACCGTGTATATTATTTTACGTTGGGAGTGCGATCAAATCAAATATATGAATCAAATTTGTATACACTTGAGAAGAGGACAGCAGCATGGGAACGTGACCTCTGTAGAACTGTGCTGGCCCGTGAGGGTCACTGTCCCAAGTGTTAAGGAAGTTACGAGAGCCAGCGCAGAGCAGTGGCGAAACAGTTGCAGCGATCACAAGGGGGATCGCTTTCCCACAACCAGGTGCCGGCGCGTCAGCGTGGGAAAAGCCACATTCATCGGTCACCTCTCGCACCCCAAGCACGGTTCAACCAAACCTAAATCTTTAGCATTTTTTGACTGATGCTTTCTCTCTTTGTCCATAGCCACTCACAGTTTTTGCACACACAGTCTCTCTCTCTCTCTCTCTCCCGCTCTTGTTCAGTTCTCTGATTCTGTGGAAAAGCTGCCTACGCACGGAGCATCCGGATCACAGGTTAGTCAAACACCAAAGCTGCTCAAATCACTGAACAAGTCCAAATCAGTATCACTATTCTTTTTTTTTTTTTTTTGTAAACAGTTACATAAACAACAACCACCTATATAAACTGCACTCTCACACATGCAACAATGAAAAGAAAAGTGCAAGTTGCCTGATTTTTGACTATAAACACAAATATGTATCATTTGAATTTAAATTGTAGGGTTTTTTTTTTTATGTTTGTCCGTCGTCCCTCCAATGAATTGTTCATTTGTTTTACAATGGGAACTTAACTGATCGCTTTTTAATGGTAGACTTTTCAGTCATCAAGCAATTGAAATTATCCACAGAAAAAAAATACAGAAAACATGAAATTACAATAAATAATACAAGTAATATTCAAAATCAGAAACAGAGAGAACGTACACAAACTATGACAATGGAGAGAACATTTTATTCCACATTAAAAAAGAAAAAAAAAAAAAGTGGACACACCTTGGTATTCCTGTCCTGGAGTGTAGGCGGTGGGGTTACCCATAATCTGGAGGGTGAGCAGCACCTCACCCCCACCTTCGGCCACCCCAACTCCATCCACCTCTGCGTGATGGGTGCACAGGAAGAAAAAGGGGTTGAACCGGGGGTAAAAGCTTGCGGGGGGCACCCCGAAGTCCACACTGCTGCTCCCCAGGACCAGGACCAGCAGGGCACAGCCGAAGGCGCCCCCGAGAGAGGCCCGCGCCGCGGCCATCTGCCCTCAAAGCGTGAGGGCGAGACTCTGGATATGAGGAGGGTGCTGAATGAACAGGAGCAGGTAGCTGGATTCCAGGGAGAAGCTTGTGGAGTCCGCCGTTGAGTCAAAAGTCCAAAAAAAGTGCGTGCGGGGGTGCGTGTGCAAGTATGAAAAAGTGTGGAAGAAGCTCACTTCTTCTGTTGCTTCTTCTCCCTGTCCTACCTTCACTCAGGGAGTTGAGCGCTTCGGCTGCGCTGTCCTGCTCCGGCGTTTAAATACCTCACCCCCTCCCAGTGGCGCGGCTCCCTCTCTCCTCCCTCTTCGCGCTCGCCTCGCTCCAACGCCAGCTCCTCGCGCGCTGCTCCAAGAGACGGACGGCCTCCCCTCTCCTCCTCCCTTCTTTTCAGTTGTCTATCACTCTGCCTTTCCCTTAAGCCCTTCCTGGTTCTGTCTTCTCCACAGTGTCTTCAAGGCTCACTAAAGCACTGCTTTGGCACCCTGGTAACTCTCTCTTAAGACCCGAGATCTCCACGCAGCTTAGTGTGTTCAAGTCTAACCAGCCCCCTGATAGATCACTCTCTCTTTTCCCTTTGTCTTTTTGCCCATCCACCAGACTGTCTGCTCCTCTCCCACCCTCTATCATACCTCTTTCCCTACCACAATCACTCCCCACTTTCAATCTCCCGCTTTTGCAAGCTCTCCATCTCTCCTCCCTTCTTTCGGCAGCGTGACGGTTTGTTTTTCCTTCCCCCCCCCCCTCTGTTGCGTCTTTCATGGGTTTTCCATCAGAATCTCCTTTTCCACGGGATTCTCCAACTTTTTTTTCCCACCCCCTTCAGATGAAGCCATCGCTCCGGCACAGACACCAGCCATTATGCTGCTTTGTAACCCCCACTGGGTCTGGGTGTCTGATAGATGAGTATTTCAAATGCACGGTGAACACACCCCAAACGCATCTCCCCTTCCTCTTTTTAATCCTCACACGCATGTTTCCCAAATGAGGACACAATGATCTGCGCAGTTCAAGGCCATGCAGAGACATCACAGTAACGGCAATAAGCATTCAAGCAGCCTATGCCAAGTCTTAAACAACAAAGTCGGTCAACTGTCAAATCTTTGACTGATTGGCTACAACGTTGGATTGTATGTACTGCATTGTGGATCAGTTGAAAGATAAGATTTATGATGAGTAAAATAAAGGCACAAAAATAGTCTCCTTGGAAATTGATAGAGGCAAAAGTGTACTTTTTTGGACTAGGTGAAAGCAGGTCTAAGATGTGGTGCTGGTGTAACGCAATTTGGGTGGATTTGATCGAGGTATACAGATTCCGAGCGCCACGGACGTGTGTCTGGATGTCATCGTATTTCATTCCGAAATATGACAACAGCAAGTGGCAGGTGGAGATCTTATTGTAGTTCCTAATTATCACACTTATATCTTTGCATGGATGAATCCAGCGAGTCTATTTCTGTTTCCGCGATGTCAAAGACCGTATGCGCGCCTCTCCTGCGCTGAACTTAAAGGGAATGAGTGGAGCCACTTCCATTGGCCAGGAAGTAAGTTGGCTGTGTTCACTCCAGAAACGGCGCAAACCCCCCCTTTTACCTGCACCTGTCAACAAAAAAAAGAAAGAAAGAAAACTCCACTCATGCGCAGGCAGACTGAACTTTGAGCTACACTTGCGCTGAGCATGAAAATAGGGTCCCAAATGTTCATTTAAAGGGGAGATCAACTCCAAAATTATTTTCAACAACATGTTCTATGCTCCTTCACTAGTCTGACTGAAAATGACATCACAGTTGCTCAGGGCTCAGGTTTCAAACAATCATAGCTCTGCTTCAGAAAACAAGATGAGCAACTGTAATGCCATTTTCAGTCGATACAAGTGACAAAATGGCTAACCCTAACTCTTATTCCACAAACGCAATATGTATCAGAATGCCGTGTTTCAACTAGTGGGCTTGCTTAGAACATATTCTGGAAAAAAATATGTTTGGGTTGACTTCCGCTTTAAGGGCTCTCTCTCTCTTCTTACTCAATCATTTGTTTAAAGCTCATTTCTATGTACATTTGGGCAGACGTCAAACTGGATTGATTATGTTGATCCCTAATGGGAACATACCTCAAAGAAAATCGATCATGTGAAATGAAAAGCAATCGGAAGGTAGTCAGTCTTACAGGGGGAGAAACTATTAAATAAACGCATCAAGTTTCAAATTGGTAGGCATGCATACAAGCTAGAAATGTTTCCAAGATCTTAAAGAATGACTTTGTTTACTAGCAAAATAAAATGCCGAATGTTAGATTGGGTGACCTGTGAACTATGTGTGAGATCAGGTTGGTGACCCTGTATGTTGTGGTTAAACGCACACAAACACACAAAGCATCAAGCTGGACACACACGCTGGCTGCCTGTGTCCAAACAGACGGACTAACCCTCAGCAGGAGCGCATTCAGGCAAGATACTTTCGCATGGCTCAACCCCCCCCCCCACACACACACACACCACACACTGGCAAGCAGAGGCTAAATGCATATGTAATCTCAAACAAACCACACACTGTAACCTTGCCTCGGTCTGCTTTTTTTTTTTCGCTTGACAACATATTATGGTTTATTTTATTTTATTTTTCCATTCAAGTGAAGCAATTCACCTGCCAGACAAACTCTTTCTCCAACACCAACACAAGCCAGAGTGTGTGTGTGCGCTACACACACACACACACGTACACACACACACACAGGGAGATTGGCAGGCAGGAAAATATTTACAAAAGCCTCACTCACTCTGTCTTTCTATTCTAACATGGAGGTCACTTATCATTATGAAATAACTCAATAACTCCAGTTGTGTAAAAAATACAAACTGTGGACAAGGGGTTCAGAACATGCTCCTGCAAGCATAGTTGAGGTGCCCTTGAACAAGGCACCAAACTTCTCCAACTGGTCACGGAATGATGGAAAGCGGCGCTAGTTGGTCGCTAATGGCTGCGTGTGAGCCTTGCTCACGACTGTGATAGATTGGATGCAAAAGTTACATTTAATGACCAGGTGAACCCTGTCAGCCATTAGTGGCTCACTTCACATGTAATTTGTATATGAAGTTCAGACTCAATCCAGGCCCTTACTGCATGACATCAGCAGACTAAATGAAGTGATGCAAAGTAGCGTGACAGAGTGTGACAAGGAGCAGGTGTGCTACTATTTCACGAGTTTGTTTTACTATGTGGTTAAATCCGTGTTAAGCATTATTGCTGCACTGCTGTGATGATAAAGTGACAAACGGCATATGTTCCAGCAAGGCTTTAACTTTTCCAAGGATGTGTACTCCCAGAGGTCCTTCAAGGTCAGCTAGGCGGACCAGTGCGCCGAGATTGAGGAGAGAGGTCAATGGTTATCGCAGTCACAACCAGCCCTGAAGCTCTTCATCATTAAGCACTTTTAATTAACTTGGTGTTGGACTTCCTAAAGAGCGCAGGCTGGAATTTTTATAATGCAATGCGGTGACTATATTCCTTTCAGCTGTGTTGTCATGCTCCACTAGCAGGATGGAGAGCACCATGTAAAATACAATTCATAGTTTTAGGCTTTTCTTATCACCAAGATTCAGAGTGAGGTGCCAATCACTGGGAACATACATTTGACTGAAGTTTTGAAATAGCTCGCTGCACATTTACACACACTTGTTTTGAGTGATCTTCTGAGGTCTAGTGTTGATCTGAGACCACAATATATCGCCGATTCATAGCCATAACTTATGTGTGTTTACAGTATACTGGCAAGTCCGAATTTAAAGTTGTGCACGTTCAGTTTAGTGTCACGTTGTGATGCAACATGGATGTACTGGATGTAGATGCAAACGTAATTAAGAGCAAGAAGAGGCAAAGAAGGTCCACAATTAAGCTTCAGTAATAGTTCATCTCCCACAATGGTCAGAAAATGTAGCTGAGTAACATTGGCCTGTGTGGTTTGTTTGAACATTTTGGTATTTAAATACACAGGGCCCTCTTTTCGTTGACAGGCGCATGTGCGTTATGTGTAAAAACAGGCACATTTCATTTTTGTGCCGGGATAAGTCTAGTTAATCGCTTTTGGGAATTTGGCAGACAGGAACGAGGGTGTTTGGTGACAGAAAGTAGACTAGACTTTAGACCAGGTGAGACCAGGTCTTGCTTCGAAGTTGGTAGACGAAAACGCTAACGGAAGCCTGATTAAAATAGGAGGTGGACCGGCCTATAAGCAATTAATTAGCGAAAAACAGACCGGGAAATTTTAGTAAAATGTCGAGCGCTGGTCAAAAGTGTGTTTCAAAAAGTTTAAATGTGATTAATGCGCGTGTGGGGGTAAAATTACATTTTTTTTAAATTAATGTATATGGTCCCTCTCTGTATAGGGGTTTTTCACCTATCTTGAGTGGGTCTGGAACATATCTGTGATGATAAAACAGGATATTGCTTGCCTTATTCTGAAGAATTTTAATTTCTAATTTAAAATTTGCTTTGATAAACAACACATTTAAAAGAATAGAAGACAAATCTTACTCATTTCCACTGCTGCCTGGTTTGCTACATAATAAAAAAAAAATGGGTTTGAGAGAAATAAATGGACTCTGTCAAGATTCTAATACAAACGCCCACAAAAATAATAGAGTCATAGATATGAATTGTATTGTGTAGTAAAAAGTCACGAAGAACAACATATTTGCGACCGTGGATTCTCTGAACTTTAGCATATCCCAGACGAAAAAGGCACGAGACAGAATGATGGCTTACCAACAACCTTGCAAATGTGTCCATTGATACGCTTAAAGGCCAACGTGGCTGAACTTGGTGTTGTCCACCTTGAAAATACATGAAATCATTTGATTACATGAGGATAGACAGGCTCTGGTCCAGATCCACGACCAGACGCCTTTTTCAACAGCACAATTTAGGTGTAGATTTAAAGTAGATTTAACAGAAACTACAAGATGATGTAAAGTTGGCCACTGTGGAGTGGGCACTTGGGGACCACCTTCTTCCCCCGGCCGTGCGTCCGAGTGCCAGGTTTGGGTGATAATTGTCTCCATGTAGGCCCTGTCCTACATCCGTCCCAATGACACCATAGCCATACGCACACACAGACACACTAAAACTTAAACACACATACATAGTGTGCAACTGGGGGCGATCATTCTCCATTATGAAAACTAGGTCAGGGAGGAATGGGGCAGTAATTATTTTTATCATTATTAATTTCCACCTCCAGGTTGCGCCAGGGCTTTTTTGTCCACTTCAATCTTCATTTCAGACCCCCCACATGCATCCATACACACACACACACCACCACCATCACCACCACTCTTAATACAGGCTGCGTGCCAAACAAGGCAGAACAGAGGGCGGGGGCACAAAAGTGGAAAGAGCTGAAAGGGATGCACGGAGTATGACAGTGTGTGTGTGTGTGTGTGTGTGTAAAAGAGAGCGAGAGAGAGAGAGCGAGAGAGAGCGAGAGGGAGAGAGAGCAAGAGAGAGGGCAGCGGAGGAAGGAAGGGTATGATGTGTCGCTTCATCACTCACTGGACCCTAATTTCCACTAACAGGTTGTTTACTGGATATGGCAAATGATAATAAAAACTGGTGCTGGAGGAGGGGAGGAAACAAGCAAAAAGAAAAGAGAGGCCCTGCGGGAGCACTTCAGCTGTGATGGCCTGTGCACTTCAATTAGTACCATGAAAAGCTATTTATGCCCCCCCCCCCCCCCCCCCATACACCCACCCACCCAAAAAAAAGTAGAAGTAGAAGGGTGCTCGCCATCAGTGAATAAACCTGCCTGGAAACCCCCTAAAAACTCTGCTGGTGGCATACAATGAACTACTCGGTCTGGTTGTCAGAGCAGCAATGAGCGCAGGCGATGAAAAAATACAGAACATGTTTTTCTTCACACTGTGGTTTCTAACTAAATTAGATACTCAACATATTTTAATATAAGAATTGTTATTGTGGTCAGGCCTGGTTAGAAACCTATAATTCCACAAGTGAATGCTGAACATCATATTTTGACACCAATAGCTTAAATTTCCCACTGAATTATTCATTGATTCAATCATTTTTCATTTCAGACATTCTGGACAATTGTAAAGTCCAAAGTGACTAGCTTCCAACTTTGCGGGAACAGTTTTAGGAAGGCCCTTTTCTGTTCCAGCATGCTTGCATTAATGACTTTGGTGGTGTGGATGAACCCGAGCGCCTCAACATCAGACATCTGTGGGATGACCTTGAACAAATTTGCATTTGCCCATTACACAGTATGACTAGATTTATACATTTTAAGTGACACATGTCCAATACTATATCTATATCTATATTTATACAGCAGTATCTGTCAGCAAATGAGGGTGTACAGTTGGCTGACTCTTAACTGGCTAAACCATTTGTGTTTTAGGGGTACATAAAAATGCTCCAAAACCTGCTCTGTATGGTGATATGGGCTGGGAACCATGTCAAGTGAGACATGTCGGTGATATGGTAGGTTTGTGGAATAGACTCAATATGTTGAATACTAGGTTAACTAAATGTATATTTGAATGGGACTTAGCTAATGAGTACACCTAGAGTGGGCAGATGGAAAACATTTTTGCTGATGTTGACCCCCAGCTTATTTTCAGGAGTAAGTTGAGATGCAAAGGTGAAGCGATTAAAGAACTTTATTTTGAAAGGTAAAAGCACACCTGGTCAAATGATGTATTGTGCCAACTGAAGTTAAGAACTTATATTTTGTTAAAAGATCATTTTGGTTCTGAACCTTGTTACATTGAATTTGACTAAAGCTCAGAGATCAGTGTGTGCTAAGTTGAGGTCCGGTACTCTGCCCCTGCCTTTGGAAACTGGTCGTTTCCACTCCATCACTGAGGAGGAGCGGACTTCGCTTCGGAAAATCCTTCAATATAGCGAATAAGATATGATCTACGTAAAAAAAATCTGCAACGCAGTGAAGCCCGCAAAAAATGAACCCAGACGAAGCGATGGGACGACTCACTGACTGACTGAGAGACTGGATTGGTGTAACTAAAAATGTGCTTTCTAATACCAGTCAAATAGCAGGGCCTTTTTGTCTACAGGCCCCGCAGCAGATGCGTTTAAATGGGGAAGACACATGGCCTGGCACCATTTAAGTGTGATACATTTTTCAACAGCTGTGTGAGTCACCGTCGCGAGCTCCGAGCATAGCAAAGTGCGCCGCTCGGGGCTGCTACAGCATGCACAGACGGTTGGCCTCGTACTTCTTTTGCATTTGTTCGACACAGAATGCCAAATTCCGCATTTTCAGTTCCCTGTCACCACAGCACCCCCTCTCACATTGCCGTCATGGTAACAAGAGCTGTGAGAAAAAAAAAAAAAAACAAGACGAGAAATATGAACGAGGCAAATGACCCACACAAGGCCACATTGTCGCACAGACAAACCGAGTGCTCTTTGGTTTTACGGCAACCTTTTCCCTAGCGGAGCTTCCAGCATGCAAACAATTAGGATGAGAAACAATTAAGAGCAGAATGAGAGAAAATCATTCAGAAAAATGTGTACTATTCTTCTTGTATATTTAGTTGTCCTGAGGCGTCATAAGGAGTACTTGTCTATCGTCATCAATGAAAAACAATGACAAAACTCAAAAACTCAATATTGATTTTACTGCGGTTGGCGCATCCATGAAAATGTGACAAAACAGTGGTTTCTGTCTGCTTTCAGGCATTGTCCTCGGTAATGATGCACAGCATGTTTGGCACGCTCATAATAAAAATAAGTCCAACTTGAAAAGATGCCATTCATCCGCACTGGAGGACACACGCAGGGATACACACACTGACACCCATGGCTGAAATGTATAGAAACAAAAAGAATCGCAAGTAGAAGAAGTGTAAATGAGCCTGTGCACACAGTTGTACGAGCACACACTCACACGCCGATCGAAGCACAGGAAGAAGAGGGGGGGAGAAAGGGGGCCGGGGAGTCCAGAAAACATACAAAACAAAAAGCAAGCAGACAGCCTCGAGCTGCGAGCCCAGCTAAATATATACTGTAAATAAGTGAAAATCTCATATAAACCCATGGCTCAGAGCCCCTCAACCCCCTCCTTGCGTCCATGTTTCATTGGAGAGAAGCACAAAGACAGACTAGCCTAGCATCCGTCTCTTCATCTCCTTCCATCCCACCTCTCGTATTCCTCCAGAGACAGGGAATGCTGGCAGGAGCAGACCACGTCGCAATCTGACACATGACAGTCAACCTACGGTGGGACCTGCGATTCATATAGGTCCACTTCTCATTCCACGGTTTGTTGTGCTGGAGTTAGGACACATTTGTGGAAAATAATTCCAGAGAGAAGACCACAGCGAGGCAGTGCAGCTGAAAGACATTTGGCACCTTAACATTTTATTTATGACCAAGTTTTAGCTTTCAAGGGCCAAAACACTAACCGCTTCATTTTTAGTTTTGACTGGCGCTGGATCTACTATGATTAGTTCAATAGTTGAGTAGAGAAGAACATGGGGATCATGGATGTTTTGGCATGAAAAGTCAGGCGGACAGATGAGCATCATGCCTGCTGTCAGATGTGACATAAGCCTAATTTGAAGTTAAAAGCACACACGGGGGGGGGGGGGGGGGGGAGCCTTCGTGACGACTGACTGACAGACCGAAGGTACACGTGATAATGTGCCCGTCATCGTCGCAGCAACAAAGAGAAGCGGGGTGGACTCTTGCCTTAATTACACGGGTCAACACACAAGGTTCTTACTAGTGTTCTGACATGGGGGGCAACCAGTCAAACAAATGCGCACACACACACACACAGATATTTCTGGTTTAAATTATATAGGACGATAACAGCGACAAAGGTTGGTTTGAGCTGGCTTCATAACATGTTGCAACACTGTTCGCCGTATGCTGTCATGAACTAATTCTAACACTGTGTCAAAAAACACAACATAAGCATTACTGATCTATGTCCATCCTGCCTCAGGCTGGAAGAAATATGGAAAGTAACTATGTTAGTAATTTACAGTTTGCTTTGCTTTTCATATGAACTGAAATGTGAGCCCTCCGGCGATGTGCTGTTGATTTTTGAGGCGCATGCTTAGCGAGGCTGTATTCACACAATCACTATTCTACTTTTCCTATTTGGATCGATTAGGCGTCTTGTGCATTTTTTTGTAGTGTCGAGAATGATACATGTATTCTCGTGGACGGTGCGATATAGCAAAACCTTACTTCACACCCCCCCATCGACCCAATTACAGGTCAAAGATCACAAGACAGACCTATCCTAGCACCGCCTACAATAGTACCTCCCACTCTCTTCCCCCATCCTCCTAGCATTTTGCTCTTTCACTCATCGCCTTCACACCCTTTTGCTCAGCTGTCATTTCTCACTTCATCTCCTCTAAACAGCCATTGACTGTGCTCATCGAGCTGGAGCTCATTGTCCGTCTCCATCACAAATGTGTCTGCCAATCACGTGCCTTTGTATGTTTACCAGCCTGCTCAGACTGACGATACACATAAGAGAAGCTAATCTTTGGCTTCTCTAAGCTTGAATGAGCTGTTTTTTTTCTCTTAAAGCGGAAGTCAACCCAAACGTTTTCTTGGCAAGACTATGTTGTATGCAGCCCCACTAGTCTAAACACGGCACTCTGATTAATATTGTGTTTTTGGAATATGAGTTCAGCAGTAAAATCCATTCATTTTTTGTCCATCTCAGGGGTCGGCCATTTTGCCACTTGCTGTCAACTGAAATGATATCAAAACAAAATGTGACAAAATAGCCGCCCCGATGGCTAAAAAAACGGTGGATTTTGCTGCTTAAGTCATATTACCGAAATGCAACATTAATCACAATGCCATGTTTAGACTAATGGAGGTGCATAGAACATATTATTGAACATGTATTATTTAAAAAAAAAAAAAAAACACGTTTGGGTTGACTTCCACTTTAAATGCATATAAAAGAACTGTTCTTCAAGTGTTGTTACTACAGTTCATTTGATGACCTCACATCTCAGCAGTTGGCCTTTTCTCAATGGTCGCCCACCTCTCCAGACACTCTCCTATGCACATCCACCGTTCTTCCAACGCTCCCTCACCTTTACTCCTCAGCAGGGCCCAACCGATACCGACATTTTGAGGCCGAGTCCGTTGCAGATTTGGGGCGGAAAAAATACACGCTTTCGATTAATCGGACAATTAATCAAACATTTCTAATGCATTAAATAACACTACCCCTAACAATAACCCCAATTGTTTTGGCCGATGTTTGACGGGCCATGATCGGACGATTTAATCGGCCGCCCTATTAACCAGTCAGGCTCGAGGCCTCAAAATCTCACATAGCACAAAAAAAGTATCAAGCTGGAGGGGAGCTCGACAGGATAATCGTGCTGCCTCTGTCACGAGTACATGAGTCACTGCTTTATCAATATAGTGTAATATAGTACACATCAGTCCTGAATTAAATACACACTTTCACAGCATCCGCCCTTATTTATGCAAACGTTTCTTAATCAATTAAACAAGAAAAGTCCAATACCTTGGATCAGTCACAAGAACATATCCTGTATTCAGAAACCACAAAACTGACAAGCCATGCCTCATTAATCCATCACAGCAACAAGCATCACCCCCTCCACTCTCCTCCTCCAGCATGCATTTGCTACTTGTCTCACCCGAGCGCCTCAGATTTACAGATGCCTTTAATTCTCACCATCAGATTAAAGGAGAAGTTCATATACAGTGCGCAATTATAAGAGGAATGGAAAAAAAAAAAAAAACCTAAGATGAGAACTAGGATTTTTAGCTCTCTGCTCCCCTGGCTCTGTTTCAGATGAGTTTCGCTCTCCTGGCATCGTTTGACAAAGAGCAAAGAAACTCATCAGCACTCCTGGCAACAGCAGTGTAATTATGACTAATGAAGTGCAGACTTTTATGGCCAAACATGGGCCTGACTGCAATTTGTGCTCATAACGGCATAAACGGGAGAAGCACACTCTGTTGCACTCGCATAACCATTACACAGATGCTGGATCAAGGTCACCTCAGCGGATCATCACAGCCTGTAAATGATGTTCAATTAGACAAGATGCTAATGGCTGCCAGCTAATGAGCGGGTCCCACAATTGCAGCTCAGTGAGGCTGTAGACGCAACAAAAGCTTTGTATAACCTACAAATATTTTAACATGGGCAGTGTTGCCACAGATTTTCACTGATTCATTGATTTTAAAAGTAACAAAGTTAGATTACAAGTTATTTTATTAGTTACTCGCATCAGATGCTGACAACTTCGCTGAATATAAAAATGACAACTGGTTATGCCAATACTTCATTGGAAGTGCATGAAGTAACAGTAATGTATAAGGATCAAGTTTTTATTTTAAAAAAAACAAATACAATTCAATACAATTATTTATATAGCGCACTTCATAACAGCAGCAGCTGTAACAAAGCACTTTAGATTTAACAAAAATAGCAAACAACAACAAAGACAGTGAAAGCAATGAATTCAAACAAAAATTAATGATACTAAAACATGAACCGTAGACACCGGAAATGTGCAGTAATTTTCCATAATTAAGCTGCTCTCTTTGATATGGTTTTATACTTGGCAGGAAAAAAAATGCAACTGCAAAGTAATGGTTGATCTAAATTGTTCAGTATCAGATCAAATCAGTTTGCTCATCTGGAAACTTTCCATGCAACTGAGTATCAATTTTAATCATGAATGTCAACTGGGCATCTCACATCAGCAGAAGCTGACACATTATGGTCATGAGCCCGCGCTCGCTTTCAGCGGCAGGCCTGTATTTTCACCTCTACCGCCCTTCTGTTCACCACCAGTTCCCGTCCAAGCTATTTAACAAGTCGTCATGCTGTCTCATTACGTGTGACATCACAGCACAATGGTTGACCTGGAGCTGCACAGTCTGTGGTGTTGGGAAAGTCTCAGTGGCAATTTAGGGCCACTGGGAGACAGCGTTTCGGGTTTAACCGTGACTACACTGCAAAGTTTGTGGACGTCATAAGCAAGCGCAACTGAAAACTAACACAAGGGGAACAACCACAGAATGAAAAGCCATAGGCCAATCCAGATCTAAAACTAGGTTTGGCATTTCAATTCCTGCAGATCATAGCGACATCGTGATTTAATGTGTGGAATCACAGCTACACTAGTAGCAGACAATCAGCAACTCATGAAAACAAGACGCAGAACCACACACACGGCAACGTCGGTGGCGAGTCGTGTTCGGTCACATTGCTCGATGCGCGGCTGGCTTTCATTGCATTTCATTCAAGTCGACTACCGTTCGTCTGCCTCTTAAGTTTAGATGTCCAGTCTGTGACCTCTGCAATTCCTTCCTCTGTTTCTTTTTGAGGCCAAAGCAGGGCTGCTGTTCACTGGTCGAGCGGCGGCCTCCTGCAGTGTCACTCCAGCAGCCCACAGTGATGCTGGCACATTACTTATGCCAAATTTTTGCAACTGGATCCTGACAAGGACAAAAATGTTTTCCAAGTCAGCCCCTTGGGGATGAAGAGGCAGAATAAATCATGCTAGTATGACTGGGAGTGTGTGGAGCCAGAAAGCCTGAAGGAACAACAGAGTGGCTTGTGAGCCTCTTTCATATGAACAGACTTGCCAGCCGCATGACTGGGGGAGCTGAGCCCTACCGAGCTCAGGCTGTTGTGAGAGAAACACTGAATTATGTATCCCCGAAGCACCCCCGCGCCCCCCCCTCTTCGAGCTCCGTTGCCATTCACTGACAGATGAGGGCAGCGAGATGACGTTTCACAGGAGCTCAGGATTGATAGACACCGTGAGGCGTGTCCCTTCTCCTGTTTTCTGCACCATTTCACAGAATCGGGAGGGAAATGCCTCTCTCCGCCCTCTCGTACGACAAGAGGGTCCGGGTGAGGAACATGCTGTCGCCCCCGGCGAAGACATGTACTCAATGACACATTAATGACACATTTGGGACTGCGAAATCAGCCGAGGGGGCAGGGTGGGTTTTTAAAGGTCTGCTGCATCGATTCTCAGAGATGAGGGCCATCTTCTGCGGAGCCTTCGATGAGCGATGGGGTCAGAAGGTCATTCTTTTAAAAAAAAAAAAAAAATCAATACCTTATTAAAACTTCATTTCTATGGGAGGAGGAGTAGAATAGCATTTAAATGGAGATGGAAGACATTCATCTTTGTCAGATATGATTATGAATTATGGCTCATTTGCCTCCTGTTGTTATGAAGGAATCTCACAGGTTCAGCCCAGCTCTCATTAGATGCTCCTGCACCGCTCCTCTTCTTCCTCCTCCTCCTCCTCCTCCTCCTCCTCCTCCTGCTCCTCCCCCTCATTTGAACTTCTTGCTCCTTGTTCTCTTGACACTTCATTGACAAGCTGTTGCTTCTATTTCTGTCTATCGCCGTGGGCTATACATTCTGCATATTGTACATGAAACCCACATTCGCAACACCTGCTTGCTTTACACACTGTAAAATATGACTTTTTTTTTTTTTTTTTAAATCCACAGCTATTACACTCGTTTCCAGGTTATATGAAAAATGTAATTTTAAATTTGTAAAATTGCAAAATTGGATGTGAATACTGATTAATGCTGTTATTAGTAAAAACACTGAAGACTACAGTGGGGGAATGTGCATCCCATCATATTATAATGGCAGCAAGCAGCACCGGGATGAGCAGACATACCAGGATCCCTGGTATGGTATAAATCTAAGTTAGTATTAGCAGCAATCTAATTGGATAGGCAGTAATTGCTTTGACTAATTAAACTGACAAATTTTAGCTTTTCTGCCTGTGTTATCTTATGATAAACGGCCACCATTTTGCAAGTCAAAAGGATTTGAGTAGAGTCCATTCTTTTTCATAGAATGAATAGCTCATTTCGTCTTGACCACAACATCGATGCTTTCAAAAGTCATTGAACTGGCAAAGATAGTAGTTGAGACTCCAAGTCTTCATTGTAAACCTCATTCATGATGTCCTTCAAATGTTGCTGCTGATTCTAAGAACACCACCTCAGGCTAACTGGAGATCACGGAGAGGTGGCCCTATACTAGATGAGGTCAAATCCTTCATGCATTCTCCTGACTGATTCTCAAAACTAGCCAAGGTCTGTGTGACACAAACATCGCTGTGCCATGAAACTAGAGCACTGGGTCCCACCCTGTCCCTGTCCCTGTCCTTCACAACACCTCCATCTCTCTGTCTCAGTTACACAGAAGCAGGCCAAGGCTCGATTAGGTAGTCTTTTGCATTACAAGTAAACCACTGTTGATGCAAATGAACACCATATAAAAACCTAGGCTCCGTTACAAATTAATACAACTCACCCTCTACCATCTCCCTTTATTAAAGTATACTCATCGAAATGGCTTCAAACCCACCACTGATTGCAGACTCCTTCATTATATTTCAGTATTGTGATACATATTTCATTACTATTATTCCACCCAATACAATTGCAATAGAAGATTAATAATACAATTTCTTGAAAGCTCCCTTAGGTCTGTTAGTAAGTCACTTTTGAGGGGGTTGTGTTATTCATCATTACATAAATTTGGCTTGGTAGTACTCATGAACTGTGACGAGCTATTGCCAATTTGAAGACCCAAACAACTAAATGGGTGCATAAATATAAATGACATGCTGCAGGCCCGTGGCATGAATATATTGTATGACCTCCTCCAGCTATTGATCCATTTCTATTTCTTCCCCCGCTCAGAGCTCAAATATATGCATGGATCAAACATGGAGGTTTTGAGAGCTGAAGCTTTTTTGAGTCCAATTTATGATCACGATAACAAGGTGGATGCAAAAACTGCCTGCCACATCCTTAGAGCTGAAAGTGTTGTATGTCCCATGCTTGATTCATGTCGACTCCGGTTTGAGTCCGACATAATGATTGAGAAGCATGGCATGCAGTCATTACAAATAGCCTGGCTTTTCTAATTTTCTTCACTCTGTAGACTTATGCATCTCTAATGGTACTTTTGCATCACTATTGGATTTATAGATTGGACGTGCCTGTGGTGCTGCTTGTTCTGTCATTAAATGTTTCACTGGGGGGGGGGGGTGCAAACCAGACGCGAGTATTTTTTAAATTATTTTTTTAAAGGTTATTAGCTTTACAGAATAACAGTTTTGGCCTGGCTACTGTTTGAAGAGCTGGGGAGCAGGATCTTGACTTCAGGTAAGTAGTGGGGGTAGATGGATCAGAAGACTCGAGGGAAATATGGAGCAGTCTTTGAGGCATAGACTACTACAGGACGCATCCATTTGGTGGGCTTTACTAAGACCTTTGGGTTTTCCAAGAAGTCATATGTGTTCACCTTATTATGTCCCATCTGTTTACAGTTTCAAAAGTTGTGGTCCAGGGTGTTCATGCAGCATGGCCTTAGTAAGCACTACTACTGTTTCTCTTCGTTTGAATGCCACACCTGTTTTTTTACCCGTTCATATTGTTGAAAATGACTCATGATACATTTATCATGTGCACTATTAATCATTCAAAAGATCCGTTCCCCTTCTTTATTCTGAGACGGGAAAAAAAACAAGTTTCAATAATGAATGAGAGATTTGCTCAGAAAAGAGAGTCAGCGCATGCACTGACAGAAAAAGTGACGCACGTATGGACAGATCGAATGGCTGAATGGAGGAAGAAAAGTTAGTGATTAGCAATTGGCCGCTTAAAGGCTATAAAGTCTTGTTGTAAGAGAGTAAAGGTGGTGTTAAACATTTCCACGTTGTCTTGGTCCATGTGTACACTCAGCATGCTGCTCAATTACTGTTCACAGTCACGCACAGCAAACGGAACCTGGACTGTCCCAGTTGCAAAGGCAAACATTGAATACACACACACACACACACTTGACTCATCACCTCAGCGCATATATTTGCCACTATAAAAGAACATTCGTCGCTCTAAAGGTTTTATCTTACTGAGAAATGTTAAACCTGCTGAAATTCCTCATTTTCTACATTCCGCAAGGTTCAATGGCACGATCACATGACCCTTGGAGGTCATTTTTGTTAGGAGATCTAATAGAAAGGATTCCTGAATTAGTATTATTTCATAATGCCCCTATCAATGTATCCCAAGTCGTGAGGGCTTCGTCCTCTCTTATGGTGCCACCTAGTGGGAGATTATAAGACATACATATTGAGTTTGAACTTTTAATGAATCCTCCATCACATCCCAACTCATTCATGTCCATCCAGTAATTTCATTACAGTTCAGTATGTACTTTATTACATGAAATATTTAGTTATTTTATGTCTAACTGAACAAACAATAACGTTTACCTGCATCAAAGATGGAAGAAATTGGTGTCACAAAACCCCATCCAATAAGTACAGCCTGCATTATTTTAGGGAAAACATATTACCAACATTAATGAACTCGTGTTTACGTTCATTCAACCAATAGACAGGCAAGCACTTGCAAGTTGTTACAAGGCTCATTAGGGTAAAGCAGTGTGTTACAGTAAATGCTCCAGAGGGAGAAGAGGGAAGTCAACCCAAACATATTTTTTTCAAGAATATGTTCTATGCAAGCCCACTAGTTGAAACAGGGTATTCTGGTAAATATTGCGTTTGTGGAATAAGTGTTAATCCACATGTTTTTAGACATCTCCGGGGGCGGCCATTTTGTCTTCTGTCGACTGAAAATGACATCTCAATTGCTCACAACGACCAATCACGGCTCAGATTCAGAAAACAGGTCAGCCATGATTGGTCGTTGTGAGCAGTTGTAATGTCATTTTCAGTCGAAAGAAGACAAAATGGCCGCCCCCAGAGATGGCTAAAAACGAGTGCATTTTGCTGCTTAATTTATATTCCACAAATGCAAAATTAATCAGAATGCCTTGTTTCAACTAGTGGCAGGCTTCCTGAGATTGTCCCACCTTCAAAAAAATCCCACAAAGTCATAAAGTAATCAACATAACCATAATGATTCGTGTCCTTTAATCATAACCGAATGTTTAACTTCCAAACAAATGCCGATATTATCCGTCAATTACACCATTTGCTCAGTTTAGCCTTGTGAAACAGTGATGATTATTCTGCTAAATTACAATAGTACGGTATACATACACACGCACACCCACACCCACACACCAAAAATCTAAATTCAAGGATTTTCCCTCCCTCACAATCAAGGCCGGCAATGGCCTTTTTTCGGATGTTTTGAAAAAGTAATTATAGGTCGGTTTAAAATCTCCCGTTTATTGCAAAAACTCTTGAAAAAGTCGTAGCGCAGCATCTTAATGACTATATGGCCACTAATCAATTTGAACTTCTTCATTCAGGATTTAGAGCCGACCACTCTACTTTGCTAAAGTGACTAATGATCTTCTCCTAGCTATGGACTCCAACAACTCATCAATACTACGCTTACTCGATCTTAGCGTTACCTTTGACACGTGTGTTGGTATTTGAGGCTCAGCACTTTCTTGGTTTAATTCTAACCTCCCAGAGAGGATGTACCATGTAATTCATGGCAGTACGACTTCTGAGTTTTGTAATGTTACATGTGGAGTGCCGCAGGGATCGGGACTTGGACCTCTATTGTTTCTCATCTACATGCTTGCGCTTGGTGATATTACACGTATATATAACATTCGTTTTCACTGTTATGCTGATGATGACAATTATATATGCCGCTGGAAATAACAAACCCGCCTAATTGCTGTAATCTAGAGCCGTGCTTTATCGAGATTAAATAATGGTTGTCTTTCTATGTTTTGCTTCTTAAAGACCAAGTCAAGCCAAACATATTTTTTTCAAGAATATGTTCTATGCAGGCCCACGAGTCGGAACACGGCAATTTGATTAATATTGCGTTTGTGGAACTATGAGCTAAGCAGCAAAATCCACCCGTTTTTAGCCATTCCAAGGGCGGCCATTTTGTCACTTCTGTCGACTGAAAATGACATCACAAATGCTTAGGGCTCAGATAACAACCAATCATGGTTCAGCTTCGGAAAACAGGTGAGCTGTGATTGGTCGTTACCTGAGTTCAAATCCCTGGTTTGTATTGATTTCCTGAAGTGTAAAGAAATTGTTTCCGCCTTTTAACCTCCCGACTATTACAGCCAACAATCACACATGTACAAGGCACGAACAGTGACAAACGATGCTTTGTTAGCGGGGATTACCTTTCAATATTTCTGCCAGCAATGCGTTGTGGGAAATGCAAAAAAGCCTGAACCCCTCTACTGGTCATCTTAAGTACAGTACACAACCCACTATAAGAGCAGTAAGAACACACTCGTCATGTGTGGGTCTATCCCGTTTCAGAAATTGGTTCAAAATCTGTGTGCGTGTAACCAGCCTGACTCACAATCAAGTGGAGACACGTAAACATTTACCCAAAACGCACACAACAACTACAACTAACCACAATTCAACAACTGCAAACTCATTGTGTTGAGCTTTCATTTGACTGTTTGTGTCTTTTATGTCATAATGGGTTTTATTCTCTGTGATTTAGGGAAGCAAATTGTTGCCAGAAGCTCTGTTTGATACATAGTGGTGGATGAAAAGCACCAGCAGGGGAAAAACAAGCACATTTTGGAAATAGACGCCCGTGTAATTATGAAAATACACAATTACAAGGCTTCCTGACAACAAGACTGAGAGTCAGTGTTCACATTGTGATGATTCCTGCGAGATTTGTGGGTCACAGTGGGAGTCGGCACCACAAAAGACAAAACTGAGTGCCAACTGGGAACAAAAAGTCCGGAAACGTCCTCCCAATTTAAATAAGGCCTTCCAGACACTCAGGCTGTGAGGGGGACACTCAGCAGGTTGATTTTGTGTCAAGAAAATGTTGATTCTGATGGCAGTGGGGTGGGGGGGGGAAGAATATAATACACAGAGAAAAGTTTCTTTGTTCAGCAAAATTACTAGCTGTTTCACCATTTATCCGTTGGTTGCCATGAACTGCATGAATAATACATTAGCACTGCAACTTAGCCTTATTTTATTGTTAATCGGTTGGGAATAGCGTTGCTTTTGAAAAAGGCCAGAATAATTCATCGGTCTTGCACAAGTGAGTGAAGTACATTAATCTAAGAGTTTAAATAAAAGTTTAAACTTAATTTCCTCAAATAGTGGCCTCTGCTGTAATAGACACCTTACCTCAATAAATTGTGAGAAGAATCGACAAAAATTTTAAAAAGTCAAGCAAATTGACGGAGCTCCAACTGACTGTCGACTGTTGTAATTTGATACAGAACATCGTTTGTATCAGAATACCTTTGTGGAAAGACTGATTACAATGCACAAAAACAGGAATGCACAAATAAAGCACCCCACCCCAGGGCTGCTCGATTATGAAAGAAATATTACCGGTAATCACGATTATTTTGGTCATTTGAAATCACGATTATTTAAACGATCATTTATTTTTTTGCTACAAAACAAGAACAAGTTTAAACATTTAAAAAATATCCATACATCCATTATCTATACTGCTTATCCCCACAAGGGCCATGGGAATGTAAAAAATATTAAGACAAAATTCTTTGAAACACTATAATAATTTAAGTTCCTTTTGGACCCAACAACATTTATTAAATTTTTATTTTAAATGCAAATGTATAAATTAAAGTATGGTTCTCTTGTATAAATAAACATTGCATTGGAGTTAACTTGCTATGCACTTATAAATTGCTAAAGTAGTAAACTGCTTGGAGTAAAATGCCAATTTTGACAGAATAACAGACATACTACAGTATTCATCTATACATTCAGACCTTTGTCTGAGTTCTTTTTTGTTTTGTTTTTAAAGTAATATGTACATATAGTAAACAAAGTTAAAGTAATTTTCTTCTGATAAATTATAAATCTAATATGCTGATTGGGTCAAACTAATTCAAATGACTCTTACATACTAATAATCTATACAATACTTTAAAATTACAGTAGGCCATATAAAAACTGTATTACAATACAATGCAAAATTGCATTTGAAGCAATTTGAAACAAAAATAATCACCAAAATGTGACTTCATATTGTAGACTAAACAAGAAATTTAACTTAAGTCGCAGTCATAATGTTTATCATGGTTTCTATTGTTGTGCTGGTAAAAGTAGTGTATATTTGCTTAAGATATGTTATTTAAAATAAATCCCACATGCCGATGGCCAAGTGGAGTCTGTGTCCGAAACATTTGGAAGCCTTGTCCGGGCAATAGATTCTGTTATCTTTCAACGACTGAGAATTGCGTTGCGAACGACGCCATAATCTGATTCGGTGTTTTCTTGCTTTGGTTTATCATAACATCATCGTAAACCAAACGATGGTTGAATAGATTCGTCGTGTTGCCGGTGGGTGCAGAGACAACTTGCACTTTATACGTCTTTGCCCGCCGCCACGGCAAACCCAAAATGTAACCAAATAAGCGATTTAGACTTGCCTTGCTTGTGTACAAGTCGTTCCTGTGGCGGTTCTTGTGCCATTTTTAGGTCTGTTACTTAGTTAAAACTCTGAGGAGCGTGTGCAGTGTGACTGGCGGGGTGCGGGCTGGCTAGCTAGCTAGCTTGGAGAGGGCGGCGCGGCGGAGTAACTCGTGTGCGCATGCCTCAAAACATCTCAAAATTAGTATTAATAATCGTTTTTTTTTACCATTATGCCAATTTTGTAATCGTGGAGTGTGATAATCGAAATCGTAATTTAATTTCGATTAATTGCACAGCCCTACCGCACCCAATAAATTCCTTACCCACAATACAGTCCTGCAGTGGATTAAAATCTGCCTCCGGCCACTATATGAAGCACTGTCTCAATTTTTGTAAAATAATTCAAATGATCTGAATGGCGAAACTTTGTAGATTAGTCATTAAACTTTTGTAATGCTGCTATAAAATTGTGATTATTGGTGTAACTCAGCAAACTTCAACTAGCCAGAAACATTTGGCCTGCTACAAAAAGGCAATTATTATTGACACATGCACATAAACACACATTATGCCCATTAAAACAAAACACAACAACAAACAATGCTTATCTCAACATTTGCAGCCCTTCTCTCTTTGGCATTCACTCACACACATACACACATCCTCAGACAGGCTTGTCTTTCATCCCCAAATTCATGAAGGCAAATCTCTCTCATCCTCTACCAACCATTCTTTCCTCTTCAACTCTTACAGCCACTGTTCCCTCCTCAATCCCAACACTGCCTCTGAAATCTCCAGTCTGGCAAACACTGAGCAGTTCCACTTTGCAGCTTTGTCCAGTTCCCCTTTCTCAATTAAACAAAATGAAATAATCTCCAGCAAATGCATTAATTCGATGCACATTTGGCCATGCAAAGTCTGCGGCCCTCATGAGGCAGTGTGTTGCGATAACATATTTGCAAATGTGGAAGAAACTACTCCAAACGCTATTAAAAACTTTTGGGTTGGCTCATTTCCTGACATCATTTGTTTAGACCCTTTAACCCTCAACGTAAAATACCTAAAATCCCAAGGCGTTTGTTTTTTTCTTTTGTCTTTGGCACATCTTAGTAATACAAGGCACACGAGAGGGCACGAGAGATGGAAAGACATACATTATGATGTACCTACGTACAAAAACTTGCTCAGTAAACCTGAAAAGTCTGTATCAAGGCAACTGAACTCTTCTTGTTTGTTAAAGACGTTTCAGCTTCAATCCAAAAGGCTTCTTCAGTTCTGAAATTTTAACTGACACATGTCTGCTTAAAACAATGTCCTTATATTACTCCACCAATTGTACCGCTTCACGGTTACAGTTAATATTTGTTTGGACAACATTTCTATTAGGTTATAAATATTGTAGCGTTGCAGAGAATCAGACCAAGCAATGGGCTACCAACAACTCCTTTTATCAATGAGCAACAAGAAGGTTAGTGTAGGCCGTAACCACGCCGAACGACCGGAACAACAACACGCACGAGATAAATCGACGCTCAACAGACTTCCTCAGCCTCTCCCGCTCCCCACTGTCCAACCTCCTGCCGCCTTCACGGTCCCCCCAGACAACAGGAAATCACATAACTTCTAAACATCATACAAGGTCGCTACACTATAAAAAAAAAAACATCCATTTTCTTAATCAAATGAAAAACTGCAAACTGCCTTCTTGTGCCTTGTAGTGATAGACTGAAAATAACCTCCTCATTCTCTTCCACTGGAAGCTTTCTAAGGCTAGATGCCTTAGTTTTAATATTATCTTACACTGACCTCTGTTGGGCAACTACATTACTTCAACATCAGCTAACATACTGTATTGTTTTGCGGTCCATTTGGTCACTTACCTATTTCGAGACGGGTTGACAACCCTGCACAGGGATGCGGGAGCCGAGGGACAAATAATGACGTCCAACTGGCAGGAGGAATATCAAAAATATATTTACCAGCGGGGTAAAACGTGTTCCAAGGTCAATTGAGTGGTAATTACAGTAGCTAAATGCTAGGTGACAATTAAATATGGCGGTAATAGAAGAGAACGGTTTCTGATTGGCTGATAAGGCATGAGTGGGCGTGGTCGGGTGATTGTGCCGATTGGCTCAAAGCAGAACAATCAGACTCAGCTTGTGCTCACAGGCTTTGCTTTTTCTTACGAAAAGATGCTTCCTCTCAATTATTAAGACACTCAAGGAGAAAAAATATGTGGTGCTAATCTCATTAATGAATGCTTTTCCTCTACACGGCCTGTTAATGCCATTCGTAACGGCTGTGTTTCCTGTGAAAACAGCTGCATTTGGGTAGAAAAAGTATTTGGTGTCTGCCATAACAGCTAATATGGGTTTAATAGCGTAAAGGTCTGTCACATTAAACACAAGGGGATAATCTGCAAACCATCCACATTTTACAATGAGTTTTGTGTGTGCGTGTGGGGGGGGGGGGTGCGTGTGTGTGTGCGTGGGGGGGGGATGCGTGTGTGTGTGTGTGAGGGGGGGGGATTATAATATGCATTCACTAAAGGGGAGTAATATAGGTTAGCAGGTGTATCTCACAGTCCTGAGGTTCCTGCTTTGAATCTCCGTCCACAAAATGGGCAACGGACTGTTCCGTCCCTGGGACAAAATGCCCAGCTCTGGTTATGCCACCAAATATTAAATGTTACTCACATTAATTGAGTCCAATGATGTCTTTTCCAACACTTTTGCTCATTTGAAAAGTGGGTGGCTTCAAACAAAAGATGCTCTGTCCTGAGTTGTTTAACACATCTAGACTTACATACCATGAAATAAAAGATGGACTCCCGAACTTGACTTTGCCATTCCAATACTTTTGTAGGGAACTGTGTGTGGTGGTGACGGGTGTACACGCCACCAAGTCAGGATAGGCTCCAGCTCAACCATCATCCTAATGAGAACAAGATATGTATAGAAAATTATGGAAGGACAGCACTTTAGTCATGCTCATACAAGTTTGATTGTTGATGTGCAGTGGTGTATTCATGCCTATTGAATTGTTCAGATCTGTCTTTCACTGCAGTCGTTTTTTTATCAAATTATTTCTAATAAATGTGGGAACTTTCAGAAGAAAAGACTCCCAATCTATCTTTGTTTGAACTCTCTGTAAATCCGAATGTTAATCCATGGGAGGCAACACACGAAGGGAGAAAAATTAGGACAATTCACATGACTCAGGGTATTGTCTGCAAAGCCCAAAAAATTAGTTTTGTGATACGTGTGTTAAAGCCCATTGAATGCCATTTTAAAGTCTACTCTTCAATTGAGAATTAATATCAACATCCATTGTGCAAAATGATGATAATGGTATTTTTAAACTGACTCTACAATGTGATGGTGCCTTGTGATTATATTATCGTAGGCTACCCTCTGCTGGTTATATACCGTACTATAAAATATAGCTGTGGCCTATTTTCTCCCACATGAGATTTACTGTATTTACTTTTGGTTCCCAATACTGTGGAAATATATGCTTTATATATCCATGGCTATCTGCTTATTGTTTGTTTGTGTGTGTGTGTGTGTGTAGTATTATTAACTGATTACAGTCAGACTGCAGAACCCCATTAAACCTTTTTTTAAACCAAGTACCACCTAAAAGAATACTCAGCTCTCCAAGTACTGAAATTATGACCAACACATAAATACAGTTGTGTAATAGGCCTATGTGTTCATCAAACACAAGGCCGAGGTTGTATTCTTAATATGCACAATGGTGCAAGTGGTAAAATAACCACTATGTAATATATGCACAGTTTGATCATTTAATTCAGTGATTCTTTCACATCCCACTAGTGGTATCACTTTGATTGTCATTCATTGCCATGAATAATGTACCCGTAGTGCTTACTTATCTTTCCAACAAGCATTTGTGGAAATAAAATTGCTGGAGTCGCTTTTGGTTGAGTTCCGACCTCAAGCACTCAATTATCACCAATGTATGGATGGAGAGTCTTGTCTTTTTTCCTTATGTAGGACTGTGATTTAAAATGGTTGATTTGGCCTACTGTTGTGTCTGTGTTGTTTTTTTGCCCCACCCCTCCTAGTGTCAGCCAATCAGCACCAAGCTTGACCTTGCCCATCAACCGTGTCATTTATATGAATATCGATTTAGCTCCCCAATTTAAGATCTTGGGCAGCCGGCACGATTGTCGTCTTTTCTGCTTTGCAGCCCATTCTTTTGTTATTTATTCGTGTCATAAAACCATGTGCTGACATTGCAGAAAAGACACACAAGTTAATCTGCCCAATGACACGTGTGTGTGTGTCAATGTGTGTGCACACCGCCCATGCCCCTCCCTCTCCGGCTGCCAGCATCACTGCTGACCAGCGGCGCTGCTCTCATCAAACGGGAGAACAAAATCCGGTTGAAGCACCCGTGCAGGCCTTGTCATTCATATTTGGATTTGTAAGTACGCATAACTGCATGCCGACGCTTAGCTGTTTACCGCGTGCCGCACGTCAACGCGTGTAGGACGTCGCTCGGTTTCCAAGGACACTGGCGATGTGCACGTCTGACGACGACTGCACGGTGTGATCGCGGCTTCATTGAGTTTCATTGACGGGGACCAGCGCCCGTTTCGACGATGCCACGTCACGAGATGATCACGCCAGACAGATGCTGCGGTGCTGCGCTTGCACGGCCATAGATTGGGATCTCCCCCCCCCCCCCCCACACCGCCTCCTCGCTTCATGACAAAACAGCTTTAGCTCCTCTTCCGTCTTTTTAGTGCATACAATGATACCCGCCAGCGCCGCATCAATGTTACCGTCTGCAGAAGCTGCCAAATTGTACCAGACCAATTATGTCCGAAACTCCCGCGTCATCGGACTCCTGTGGGCCATATTCACCATCCTGTTCGGCATCGTGAACGTGACCATCTTCTCGCAGCCCTATTGGATCGGCGATGGCGTGGACACGCCGCAGGCCGGGTACTTCGGCCTCTTTCACTACTGCATCGGGGACGGGGTCTCCAGGGAGCTGGCCTGCCAGGGCAGCTTCACCGAGTTCTCCGCCATCCCGTCCAGAGCCTTCAAGGCCGCCTCCTTCTTCATCGGGATGTCCATGATGCTGGTGGTCACCTGCATCGGATGCTTCTCGCTCTTCTTCCTCCTCAGCACCTCCACCGTGTACAAGATATGTGGCTGGATGCAAGCTGCTGCAGGTAAGGCGTACAAAACAGTTAGCACACTCCAGGAACCTCATGTGGATCCATCACTGTACAAACTGCAATTGTCTACATTAGACAATATAGGGATAATTAAACAGGTCAACAGAGATTTTTAATCAGAGATGCAGGTAAACTTTTTTTTTGGTGTTTTTGTGCTGATTCGGAATCTGCACTCGTTATACATCAGGTTTTCATGCAGTATAATGGTATAATATGTAATATAATATGTTTAGTAATATTTTTGAATTAAGAAGCGGTTCGATAATGTATGGATGGATGGATGGATGGATGGATGGATAGATGTTCAGTCACAGGTGGATGTTATTTTCTGAAACGTCATAGTTATAAATTACAACACCTGATAAAATCCAGATTGATCAAACTTTTATATTAAAAAATGAAAACAACAAAAAAAAATCTAATGTGCTAGGAAAAAAGTAGACTTTTTTTTAAATCAGCGTCAAAAATACGTGTAGAGACACATAATTAATTAAAGTTTGCTGTTGACCATTGTTGACCATTGGACACCATGGTTACAGTTCCATGGTCAAAAGGGATATAATTTGGTGGACTACTACTTGTACTTCATACTTTGCAGTAATTTATCAAATTTACAGTATAGCATAATTGGATTTATTAGTTGCCATGATGTACCGACACGCAACATATCCTGTTTTTATTCTTGTTTGGATTAGATTTCAATGTATTTATGCTCCTTGATGAGACTGGTTCTTCACATGACAAAGAAAGATGTGCAAAACTGCTCACTGAACTGAGGTCTCCTGGATGTGCAGTCATCTGGCCCTGACCACCCCAGTGACAAACAACTGCACCACTAAAAATCCAATGAGAGCCATGTACAGTAGTACACTGCAGCCTTATAATTCTGTCTGCCTTCCAATCATTGTAAGTTTGTACATAAACACTTGGACTCCTTTCCATGTGAGTGGTGCACTGATTAGATAAATGAATCGTCAGTGGGGGCTGCCAAGACTGACAAACCTTGTACAGAGTGTCTCTCGGAGCTGTGCTTGCAATGACACGCTGCCTAGCGGCGTTTGAGGACATTTATACCTTGTATAACAGGTGAACTGACATATGGATGTCATTACTTATGATAAGAGACATGATCATCAATAAATAACTGCTGATAAGAATTCTAATTGTGTCATTGTATAAACCAAATGTCTATTCATTTGACACCAAGAGTAAATTTTGACTTAATGGGTGAATCTATGTCGGATGGGATCCGGTACAAGAGCTGTATCGTCACATTTTTATGCAGATTTTTAATTGGATGCAGTTACCATGTGCAGGTGTACCTAATGTTGTGGTCAGTGTATGAACAGTACATTTTAAGTTAATTTCACAACATCTTGTTTGCATAGATTCATTGTCCATTGAATATAACCATAGGCTACAGTTAACATCGTTACACTATTCCATGATATCAGAGGAATTTGAGCTTTTTTCCTCCCTTCCATTCAAATTCAGCAAAGTTTGATTGTCAGATGCCTCAAAGTTTATCCTGACTTATTAACCTTTGGTGTGGTGTGGTTCAAGAGTGATTGTTGCTCTCTGGTCTGCTCGGTGAGAGCCAGCCTCAGCCACCAACCAAAAATGACACGGAGAAGAGTTTGTAACGTCTAGTTACCAGATAAGAGAAAAGTTTGCTTATCTTATTCTAATGTTTCTCACAGATTAGTTTTGGTACTTACTGCAAGAGACATTTGGCTTGGTAGAGGCGACTCACAATTCTTAGTATGGTTGTGTGTGATGTGTTGTTTTTTATTTTTTGGGGGGTCTTAAAGCCTTTGAGGGCTTTCTGCAATTTTAAAAATGAGTTCAGATATACCATTTGTGTGCCCCACTTTAGACATGTACAGCAAAAGATGCAGTGCAGATGGTTAACAGTCAGAATCCAATGCTATCACTTTGCAGTAGGTGTGAGTGTTCGTGTGTTGATATTGTCATCGTTATGCCACCCATGCACTTTGAGTGCTGTCTGAGTTAGTGAGGCAGCCAGCATGAGATGGTATTATGTGGAACAGGTCCAGCTCCGTGTGGTGTGATGGGCTGAATTACTGCATTAAGGCCGTTTTAATGAGCGGGCCACTGCTGCAGCAAAGAGATGAAAGGGAGAGCAGAGAGGAGAGAGTCTGACCATGACAAGCTGATGATGTCTAATGAGCGAGCCTGACTGTTTAGCACTGTCGAGTGGCATTACTCTTAGATGAAGCTCAAATTTACACCGACTTCACTTAGCTGATCGGTGGATGACTGGTGGCCAACCTAGCTTGCGGAGGTTTCGATAAAACATACAATTTCATGTAATGTGCGAAAGTTATAGCTTTGTTGTTTCGTTACCTTTGTCATCGTTTTTATTTTGAAATATCACTTTGTCCACATGCTACGTTACATCGATTTCATTGGACTGTAACAAAATCCCCTTAATGCAGGTAGAAAATGTGTTATGTTCAGGTTGGTCTTTCTTATCATGATTTCAAAAGGTAATTTGGCACATATATAACACTGCTCATCACCAAAACAACGCCATTCCTACAGTGAAGTATTGTGGGGCCAGGATTTTGCTTTGAGGCTGTTTTACTTAAGTTGTAAAGAAAGAAAGATGAAGCGGCCCTCATCAAAGTGGAGGAAATTATAAACAGTTCTAAATGCTAGTTAATGTTAGCATGAAATCTTCAAGGTTTCTGCCCTAAAGAAAAAAAAATTAAGTAAAAGCCTACTAGAACAAGTGAATTTTATTAAAGAAAAAAGTCAACCCAAACATATTTATTTCCAGAATATGATCTATGCAGGCCCACTAGTTGAAACTGATAAATATTGCGTTTGTGGAATATTAGTTAAGCAGCAAATTGCACCCGCTTTTAGCCATCTCAGGGGGCGACCATTTTGTCTCTTCTGTCGACTAAAAATGACATCACAGTTCCTCAGGGCTCAGGTAACAACCAATCATGGCTGAGCTGCAGAAAATAGGTGAGTTGTGATTGGTCGTTACCTGAGCAACCGTGATGCCATTTTCAGTCGACAGAAGTGACAAAATGGCCGCCCCCGGAGATGTCTTAAAACGGGTGGATTAACTCTAATTCCACAAACGCAATATTCATCAGAATAAATATTGTTAAAAAAAATATGTTTGGTTTGACTTCCGCTTTAAGGTCATGCAATGTAGTGGCCAACTTTGCCCCTCCCGCAGCTGCTTTTTATAAATCTCAACTCAAATATTCCTATTCCTAATGATAAATTCACAGTTCCACAGAACCTTTCTCCAGTGTTTCATTTCACATGAGTGCTAGTCTCCTGCAAGTTGGGGTGTTGTGACTGTTATACTCAGATAAAATGTTGAATGTTTAATGTAAACAGACCATCAAGAAGCACCTGAGCTCTCTGCATGGATGTCTAAAAGGGCAAGGGGGGACTAACTTGAGTGCTCCTGTGTCGATTTGATGGACTACTGCCTCGGTGCAGCTATTTCCGTCCATGCATGAAAACCGTCTTACCTTATCTCCTCCTGTTACTTTCACATAATTTCACCCATCTGTGCATCTCTCCCGCTCATTTTGACCTCCTAGAATGTCTTTTTGCAATCCAGTGACCCCTCGTTCCTCTGGAAAAAAAACAAAAAACAAACTCAGTCTTCCTTGCTTTCAAAAGAACAAAATGTGCTTTCCATTCTCTTTATTTGTAGGCGCCCTGCGGCACTAAATTTAAGTAAATAAACTCGTTCTCATATTAATTCATTGTTCATTTGCATCTATTTTAACATGTACGACCAAAACATTTATGTATAATAAATCTGATATTGTTTATTGTCATGCAGATTAATGTATTGCCTGTGTTTGTTATAAAAAAAAAAAAAAACATGGGAAGAGGATCTTGAAAAAAAATAATCGCATATTAAATTATAATCACAAATTGAGGGAAAAAAAATGTGACTAGGTTATTTTTCAAAATTGTTCATCCCCACTAAAATTCATTCACAGGCTTGCACGCCACCCTTACAGTACACCCTCTGGCAGCCTTATCGGCAATATTGCCCTTTTCACAAACAGAGATGAGTCAAACCTGCAAGAAAGAAGGACATACTGTATGTTTTGTAACATCAGCAGAACCCTTGTGCACAATTGCCGTTTTCCAGCCATTGGACTTATATGTGGAGCTCCTGCTTGCAGTAAAGTAACCTGAATAAAGGTTGGAGTTAAACATGTCTTTCAAAACACACATAAAATAATGTTTGTGTGAACACGTTCTCAGTTACTAGCTGAAGTACTGTATATTCAAATGAATTAGGTGAGACAAAGAAAAAAACACTTATCTGACTTTAAAGAGGAAGCAGTATGGATAATAACTGCAGTCTTGGCCCTTCTCCACTCTCATTTCACTCTTCAAACTTAATGCTCCAAATGAATACTTTTGTTCGCAATCAGGCCTCTGAAAGCATTTGTAGTGCTCCATTGGAGAAACGTTTAATCGTGTGCGCTTCTCATAATGCTGCATTCAGCCCATTCGATAGAAAGATGGGGAGACCTGCACTTGCATCCTAATTGTACCAAAGATCATTATAGGAACGATTCGTATATTGATCAAATGCGTGTCTATTAAAATGCATAAGTGGATGCTGGCTTTTGTCCACAATTGCATTGACTCTGATGCTGTTCGAGTAGGACACTTCATTAGGTACGCCCACACCTTCACAAGGGAATGTGATCTGATACAACGGTTAATGTCATTGACGCTGTCAGAGAGGTCTTTATTAGCTAGCTGGTAGAACAACCTTGGGCTTAGGCTTGGGCTTGGGCTTTCACTTGTATAGCGCTTTTCCACCTACAAGCCACTCAAAGCGCTTCAACACTGACACCTCATTAGAAGGTGACATGGGGGTGGATTTTCACTCCCGTCCCATCCCACTCTAACAGAAAAAAAAATCACATCCCATCCCAGTCCCGGAATTTAGCAAAAAAATACAAATAAAATCCTGTCTCATCCCACTCCTGGTGAAAACGACTCCTGTCCTGCTCCCATTCAAAATGACTCCCATGTCTGTACGTTCTCTCATTTTGGAGGTCAGCTACATTAAAATTGGCTGCGCATATGTCCGAATTATTTTATTTCCTACTGGTTTATCCCTCTCCCGTCTGCTCCTGTGAATTTTTATTCTCTACCGTCCAAATCCTGTGATTAAAGGTAAAGGTCACTCCCATTCCCATTCCTTCCCGAAAGAATGTCAACCTCTACTCCTCATTCACCTACTGATGATGTAGCATCAGGGGCAACTAGGGGTTCAGTACCTTGCTCAAGGGCACTTTGGCATGAACATAAGGGTTGGGAGACGACCACTATACTACTGAGCCCTACTTCCCAACCTGGTTACACAAACGCATAGCAGTGCTCTGTGAAGCCACAACAACACATTGGCCAATTTACGTCTATTTCTAGTGATGAAGCCCCTATCCCACTGAGCCGTGAACAATTGCGACTGTTTTGGAAGGCAGCGAATGGTGCGTTCACGTCAGAGTTCGTCAGGGTTCGTTCAATGTCGCAAAAGTTCACAAAACTTTCGCCAGACATTCACCAACAGTTTTAGTGATTTATCTTGTCGTAGAAATTTTTCCTGTCGTTCGCTCAAAGTCGCAAAAGTTCGCCAACCGGTCGTCAAACATTCGGCAGACGTTCGCCTGTACTTTTCTTGTGGCAAGGGAATTGTTGCCACAAAAAAAGTTCGCCGAACGGTCGTCAGACATTCGGAATTTTTGCCACACTAAAAATACAGGCAAACGTTTGCCGAACATCTGACGACCGTTTGGCGAACTTTTACGACCTTGAATAAACCGTGAGGAACCCTAACGTGAACGTACATTGTTGGACCTTCGCCAACAATCTGAAATGTTCACCCCTCAGTGGGATAGGGGCAGAGAAGCCATGCTAATTGCTAAGCTATCATGACAGACATGTAGACATGAATCTGTGAAATAAGTCATACAGTACACTTGTCACATAGGTCTGCCTGGAATCGCCTTATAGTGGAGAGTAACCACCTTTGAATGACAAAATAACAAGAAAATTGATTCGTTTCTGGAGAGAAAATAATACAAAATAACGCTAAACAGCAAGGAATTAGTACGTCACCTGAGGTTTAAACCAAGTATTTTGCACGTTTTATGTATTCTTTAAAAAGAACATACAGAAATCAAATAAAAATATATATATTTTAACTCTCCAAAATCTAAGGTGTTGGGATTCATTTTAGGCGGGCTTGAGGATCCCCAAAAGTGGCCTGGAAACGTCTATGCATAGAAATGAATTTGCGCCACAGGTATTAATTTGAAAGGGGTAAATGGGCTCTCACTAGCACTATTGTGTAGTGCTTTTCTACCTTCAAGACAAAAATTTTACTCAACAAAATTATTAATACTGTATTTATAAGTGTGGATTTGCGAGGCAACTTGCGCATATCCATACCGCCGGTATAGATGACAGAGGCTCAATGTCACCTTGACACCCATTTAATTATTTGTATTTTGTACCACAATGTGTGATGGTGCACTGTCGTTTGAAAGGACGCAAGCGGTCAATTCTAGTGCTGCAGTTTCACACGAGTGAACATGGTGTTGTTTTTCATACATCGCATCAAGTCGGATTCCCGCTGGGGCAGATTTATGTAATGCACAAACTGTCTGTTACCATTACACTGTGATGCATTGGAGTTTTCACTCTTCACAAGCAGTAAGTGTACTCTGCCACACGGAAATGAGAGAATGAACCCGTAAACCCTCAGAGGTAAACAAATCACCACCAAGTTTGATATTTTTGCATATTCAGGCCTTTTACTTTTAGTCCGTATCAAGTGTTACACAATAATATGGTTTAAGGGGAAATTCTGCTGCAGTGCAAGTCATCAGCATGTAGAAGATGTGCGTGCAACGCTTATATGCTTCGCCCAGTTCAGCAGGATTAAGTATGAAAACAAGTATAAGGGAGCTTTTTCAAATGAGAGAAAAACGAATCCCCTGCAGAGTCGCTCACTCACCCTAAATAGTCCTCGCTTGACAAGAGAATTCTTTGAGCGAGAGATCATTTCTGGCTGCCACTTGGCACGGCATGGATCATGTGTGAATATATGCACTTATGGAGCTATATAAGCTAACCTAAATAAAAGAAACACCTTGCATTGTTATTAGTTACTTTTCAGATTCAAACCAATATCATTAGATTTTAAAGGTGACTGCATTCTGAAGTAAACGAATCGAAATGAAACCCTAGCCAAGTGTGCAGGTGCTGCACTGTAGCTCAACAACAAAGCTCTCGTGCTCAGGTTGTCTTTTACACAATAAATAAATAAATAAATAAATAAATAAATAAATATACACCAACAGTACTGTGTCAATCTGAGCCAAATTTATGAGTGGGGAAACAACACCTTACATAATTTGTGAGAATTGTCACTTTCAGTACTTATGTAATATCCAGTACGTACTGTACATGAATAGTTTTTTCCACAGAGAAAATAAAGTACTTTTAATGCAGTTTAAAATAAAATGTAATTTAAAATTTGACAAAATAAAATAAATAGTTGAATAAAACTGAGAAGGGGATTCGCCTAATTCAAGATACCACTTCCTCTTTTTCTTTGCCTTCAAACATTGTGTAATCCAGAAATGGAAAACTGGCACCTGGTTTGACTATGAAAAGTAACTAGTGTTAGTATTATCTTATATAGTTTCATGAGTGCATATAAAAGTGGACCACAAAAACACTTAAAATGTTGATGTTTTTTTAATTTTTTTATTACAAATGCAGCACATTCTTCAAAAAAGTGCTGATGAACATTCAGTTTATTTTTTTTGCACGGAAAATGGAGGCAAATGTGTGGGGGGGATCCCAGAGGGACAGAGAAAAATCCAGAATGTGAAAAAATATTGGATAAAAAGCTGCAAATATATCCGCGGGTCTCAAACTGTGAATACGCTCGGGTGGACTGTTGTTTTAAGTTGTAATATCACCAGTCACAAATAGATGGCAGACATGTCTTAGTTGCGCTCACACTGGGGCTTGTCCTGGCCTACACTACAAAGTGATCAGGCCTAATGATTTTTTGTTGATTTGGAATGAGATGCAGCACAAACATAGTTGGCCTACCTCAATAATGTTAACATTTTGAGTGAGCTTATTTTTGTGAAAAAATGCACAAAATGAGTATGTATTTATAATTGCCTTGTGGCAGAAAACTGATGAGTATTTTCTGGCATGTATAGATGCACATACCACATAATTGATATAGGTCATTGATTGATTGAGTTATGGTTCATTGGCCTGATAGCAGCATGGTTCATTTCCTGCTTTGGGTTGGTGTGAATGTGAGTGTGCCCTATGGCAGACTTGCGAACATCCAGGGCAGCACTCCAGATTGATTTTTTTATTTTACTGGGAGCACAGTGGCCCCTAACCAGGAATGTTAGGGGTGCAAGTATAAAATTGAAGAGTGCATACTATAAGTCTCTTGCACTGTCTTAAACTTGCACTGTGTCTGAAATTTTAGTAGCAAAATACCACCATTTAGAGGCAGTCTGGAGTCCTGCAGGGTGTATTCTACCTTTCCCCTGAAGTCAGCTGATAGGCTCCAGTGACCCACAACCTTGAGGGTATAGAGAATGAATGGATGGATGAATTGCCATAATATCTCCAGAGTGTTTAATAGCCAAAAACTATCTTAGAGAAGATTAGGAAAATGAATGTAAAAAGTACCAGTATGTCACATTTTCACATAAGCATTTATAGCTCTTCACTAAATCAGCGATTTCTCCACTACAATATTGTGCCATGAGACATTGATCATTGGTCATTTAAAAAAAAAAAAAAGTACAGTATCTTTGTTAATCTGGCTATGCCAGTGACATATGGTGACAGACAGACTAGTGAAATGTTCTTCCACTCAATGGCAGAAGGTGCACTTAACCTATGTATTCATGAGTTTCCATTTATGCAACAGAATAATAGTAGTCCAACTAAATAGACCCAGATTTCACAATTACATTTTTCGAGTGAATTAAGATGAGATCATCATTATTTCAGCATTTACTCTTTTTAACATTTTGATTTGGGGGTGGTCTTTGAGATGTTTCTAATGTCAAATGTGTACCTTTGCTCTACAAAGGTTTGGAAACACTGCTGTAGGTGATCTGAGGTCATCATTCTACAATTGACACATATGTGTTGCTGTAAATATTATACTTAGTAATCACCAAATAATGGAGTCACTCCAAATTTTTGTGGCTATTTTGCATCTGTTGAACCTGAACTGCTGGACCTGTGTGAGCACTTTCACCAAATTTGAAAATATGCTTTTGATCGCCATTGCCCTTGCCAGTGCTTTTCCTCAGTCGAGGTCTGCAACCTCTTTCTGGACTTGTTATGTAAGCTTTGGCTCCCTCCTTCTCTGAGCTGGATGTACTTGTCCCACCCCCAGCCCTCATCCCCTCTGTAGCCCTGCTTTGTGCGCCAATGTGCAATCATTTCTTGTTAATAGACGGATTGGGTAAGGTTGTTTGAATAAAAATATATTGTAATAATGGACTCACTAATTGCCAGATGCATCGTGGTTTGCTTGGTTTATACAGGGAATGTTGCTGAGAGATATTACATGACTTATTCATTGATTAAATAACTGGCTTATTTAACAATTACATCTGTCAGTGGGTAGGTGGCTAAAAGAAATTACTCAGTCGTTTGGTCCATGCATTCATTGTTCCTCCTCTGATGGATGGATGATTTTCTTTTTGTCACCTAATGGGTCACTCAAGCAATATTTTCGCAACATCCGCCATCGCTGCGGCCCAGCAGGATAAGGTGGACTTAGAAAATGTTTCTTGTACAAAACGTACATTATGTTCACCAGCTTTCCTCGCATGGTGGCTCGCTCAAAGATAAATTATTCTCTTTTCAAGCAATCAACCAAAGACTACCAGCGATGATACACTTGAAGTCACCACTTAGTCTGGCTATATACAGTATCTCACCCTCTTGAAATTAAACAGACCCTTTTATATGAATGCAATTAAAGCAAATGGTGCTACCCTATCTATTTGGCACTTTACGCACTCTTCTTTGGAGCCTGATAAGCGTCTTAACTGTCCAGTGTGAAGAGCCCAGACTTCATTAGTGCTTGGGCCCACCATGGGAAAAATTGGATTCATTTGTCTTCATCTATGCACTCATTATTTCCAGAGCTGGGCATTTTACTAAAAATTTGCGGTCCGTTTATCGCAGGGGTGTCGAACTCCGGTCCTCGAGGGCCGCTGTCCTGCCTGTTTTCCATCTCTTCCTGCTGCAACACACCTGTTTCAAATGATCAGCTCATCAGCAAGTTCTGCAGGAGCCTGATCTTGATCCCGATAGTTTGAATCAGGTGTGTTGGACGAGAAAACCTCTAAGACATGCAGGAGGGCGGACCCCGAGGCCTGGAGTTTGACACCCCTGGTTTATCGCCTTCCGCCTACAGCCGGGGGACCCTTCCGCCATCCGTTTATCCGTTTTAGTAATCGCCTATAGGTCGGTCTGACTATCATATTTAAAAGGGCTTCCGTTAGCATTTCTGACTAAGAAACTTGGACAAACACTACCACCGCGGCATGGAAGTCTCACCACAGCCGAACTAAATGAATCTCCTTTTAGCACCTTCCAGGACCTTTTTGGAGCTTTATGTAAATTTAAGGACCTCAGACGCTTCGCTGCATTTAAAGGAGATGCATTTAGTCCGGCCGTGGTGAGACTTTTCCCAAATCCTATCTTCAACCCAATCTGATAGGTCAAAATAATTAACCCAACCTTGGGTAAAAGTAACCCAATCTGCTCAAACATTACACTCACCCATCCAGTGGATTAGGAAAACAATGCAGCATTTATTTTTAGTGTGATGTAAATCGTCTATCTGCCCGTTCCTGAAAATGTGTCTGTGAACAAGCCGTTTTGAATCTTGCAAATTGAGAGACAATTTGTCAAAATTTACATAATAACCACCAATACACCGTTTTGTTTCTTATGACATGGCGGCTACCATAGATTCGCCACCACTCAAGCGAAGTGCAAAAAAGGTGATGATGCACTTTTAGCCATTTGAACAGGACAAGCCGTCAAAAACCTAAATATAAAAAAATGCTCAGGGATTAAAAACTTTGAAAACACTGCAATCTGCCAAGTGGCAAAATCTGGAAATGTGAACTGTAATCGCTGACACATTTTTGTCACGTGTTTGTGTTTGCACATGCATGCGCAAATCAACGAGATATTTTCTTTCTTTAGTTGATAAAGCAGATGGACTGAGTCTCGCCAAATCCCATCCTGAAACTGCACCACGATGCTTGCAAATAAATGATACTCAGAGTTCACAAGTCAATGGGATTTTTCTAGCGCTATTGATGGGATTTGCTCTTCCCTTTGTGCAAATGAGCCAATGCGCTGCTGTCAAATCGGCAGTACCATCTGCCGGTTTGCTGTCAGACTCTCGTGCGGCGCCGTTTCAACGTCATCTGCCCTACCTACAGCCTCTTACATAATCGGTTGTTCGCGTTACTAGAATTTCTCAGCCCCGTTTTCTACTTGCATGATCCCAGTGTTTGCAGGATGGCAGCAAGTCAGGAGAGGTGTGTGTGTGTGCGAACGACAAGACGGGAAGAAAAGCTTAAAATAGCAGTGCCAAAGGCGGCTCCGGCATATGGTGGCCAGTGCTCTTGATGTTTTTGCACGGTGCTCGGTGCTCGCCAGCGGCTGCATACAGAGAGGCAGAGAGGCAGAAAGTCGGACAGGGGTGGAGCATGTCACCCTGCCTGCGTGAGCTGAGTCCCTCACCACCTTGACCACCTCCGTCACTTGCTAATCTGTCTGTCCTCAAGATGAGAGAAGCGAGAAGGGTAGCATGAGGTCATCAGCTCCCCTCTGCTATGACTGATCATGGTTTTTATTCTGTCAGCTGTAAGGCTACTGTGGGAGTGGGAGGGAGAAAGGGAGATATGGAAAATAAGACAAATACTGCATTATAGTCATGCAGCGCGGGGAAACTATGGGTTGGCACGTATGCCTCAACTGAAGTTTGGGGTTGCGGCCTTCCATTGTGGAATTTGCATTTCGTCTCACATTCCAAAAACATGCAAAGAGAAGATTGAAGACTCTGATTTGTCAGAGGTGTGAATGTGAACGGTTGATTGTCTTTATGTGTACTGTAATTGGCTGGCAACCAGTCCAGCGTGCGCAGCGTCTCGCCCAAAATCAGCTGGGATAGGCTCTTTTCATCTTTCCTTGTTTATTTATATGCTTCATGATCTTAAAGCGGAAATCAACCCAAACATATTTTTTTCAAGAATATGTTCCCAACAGGCCCACTAGTTGAAACACGGCATTTTGATTAATATTGCGTTCGTGGAATAAGACTTAATCCACCCCTTTTTAGCCATCTCAGGGGGTGTCCATTTTGTCACTTCTGTTGACTGAAAATGACATCACTACTCAGGGCTCAGGTAAAGACCAATCACGGCTCAGCTTCAGAAAACAGGTCGGCCGTTTTCTGGAAACAGAGTAGTGACAACAGAGGAAAAAAAAAAGTCATTTTTGAATTGGTCAATACCTATTGGCCGTTTCAAAAGGGAAAAAAAAGAAAGCTCATGCTGGTCATGAATTGCGACACAGTTTATTGTTTTTTGTTTCTATGGTAATGTTGGTGTCAGCTGGATATGGTCATTGTCCTGCCCATGTATAAAATGTATTCAGAGATTCGTTTGGTTAAATCGCTGTGAATTTAGACTTATGTAAGAGGATTCTGCACTTCTGGAATGAGCGTGCTTCTGTGTTTGTGGATGAGGTGACTCCAGGCTTAAATTTTTATAAAAAAAAAGAATAAAAAAAAACACTTTGACTGTATGATGGGCGCTTGTGCTTCTGCTATTGCCACTTGTCTGTATCTCGAGTCACAAGAGACCACCATGCAGACAACGGTCTTGTGCACAGTATGTAGAGTACTGTGGCTCGCCATGATATTTTACTGCTCTCTTTTCCACTTTGTCCCCTGATGCTATCACTGCATGTGGCAGGCTACTCTTATTTTTCCTGCGACTCCGCTCAATCCTTTTGGGTCATGTAAAATTCATGATGCCACTGAAGGCATGCAGTAGACACCCAGAAGGATCTGGAACTGCTCTTGTTACCAATGTACTAAAAATAGCATGAGGCTGAAAGAACTGTAACAATGCCTTGCTTCTTTTTTAGGTGTGAATACATGTAATATACCGTACACACACCAGTCATCATTGGGTCCTCGTGTGTATTCTAATGAGATTCTGTACAAAATTTTAAAAAACTTAATATGGGGATGGTCTTGCTGATTGATACTGTCAAGTGATGTACTAAAGTATAGAGGACCAAAACTGCCAAAATAAAAAATAAATAAAAGTGAAAATAAAAATAAAAAAAATATAAAAATATATAATTGAAATAAATAAAATAAAATATAAATAAATTGATATGTAACTGTATTTATTTTTGCATTTATTTCCACATTTATTTTGCTATTTATTTTCAAATCTTTTTTTATTTTTGTATTTCTTTTTACTTTTAGTTTGCCTTATACATTTTTTGTTGTTCTTATTTCCATATCTGTTTTTTACATATATTTCAATTATATTTTTTATCTTCACTTTTATTCATTTATTTTTTATTTTGACAGGTTCACTCATGCGGTGCAGAAGGAAATGTTATGCAAATGAGGCGGCGGTCCAAAGTGTGTTTTGGGTTGAGCTATTCGCCTATTGGTTGATCGATATGTCAGTGCAGTGAGCACCATCAACCTACCCAATAGGCAAATAGTTCAACCCAAGCCACATTCACGACCGCCCCCTCATTTGAATAACATTTTATTTGTATTTAATGCTGACATGAAAAATGGTTATTCAAATCAGGGGGCTGTCAGATCAGATCTCACCTATCAGAAGCGGTATGCTACTCGTGGACAGCTAAGTCACACTAACCAATAAGTTCCGAGCTGGTAGGCCAGCCAGGAGATCAGGACTCAATTAGTTTTGTCTCCTTCCAACTGATGCTTCCAAAGTGACCAGGGTTTCCTCATAACACAAATTTTAAGAAAAAAAAAAAAGTTCCAAACCAAAGCGAGTGAAGCTGAGACAGTGTGGTACAGTACACCACGGAAAACGCACGCCCATCTGCGTTGGCTACACAGTACACATAGCCGAGAAGTCATCGTTTATCATACCATCCAGTCAGGGTTTCATGAAATAAAAATGTGTACAAAAATGCAACCTTGCCCAAAACACTCAGAACACAAGCAGGAACACATATAAGTAAAAAGCTACACTTTCCTGAGCTTAATTTGCTAGCCTTTTTTCTTCGCTGTGTGGTATGATAATAACTTTTCGGACATGTTGACTGTGTGATGGTAATAATCCTGATTAGTGCTCACTACAAGTATCAAACTTTTCACAGTTATGACATATTGATTGACATTCTTTGTGCAGCTCAATACATAGTTGGTCAATCTGAATGTATAGTATCCAAGTGTAATGCATCTGTGTGAAAACGGCAGTAAGGTGGAATTAATTATCTGCGCCACAGAATCATGTTCATCAAAACTTCTGTTAGACGTGAGGCTGACCAATGGGGTCGCCGGAGAGCAGCCAATGGTGGCTGGAGCCCCGCCCCTTATGAAGACTATCAACGTGGTTGTTGCTCCACCCTATAAAAAGTAACACTGTATCTGTGTGTTAGTGACAGGAACATACATTCAGGTAAAGGGAGGCTTTTGGACCGGAGATAAGCCACCGTGGTCTCCACTTTTGTCTAAAACGGCAAACTCTCTGCAGTCACAACCTGTGTTTGTCAAGACTGGAGCCAGGGGCGGAATCATGCACAGGATTCTAGAGGACGTCTGGCAGGCTGTGATACAGTAAAGTGAGTGACACGGGGCCAAGTGCATAGCCCGTCAGCTCCGACTTCAATCTTGCATGAATGAAAAGCTCTTGTCTGGTACCACCTGGAGGTATTCACTTTTTCATTCACTAAAGAGAGGTCCAGCCAAAGGTTCCACTCGACATTGGTTGTTTTAACCACCAGAGTTAGCTTGCTCCCTCCCTCCCTCATTTTAAGGATTCAAAGGGAGTGAAAATGGCGTGTTCATGCCTCTTGGTGAGTTTGCAGGGTGCTCGCTGTCCACCTGAATCAGAGCCAGTGTCTGAGTCTTTGCTCTGTGAAGTAGCGGGCCCACATGAATTGCTTATGACAGTTAGAGCCATGGGGGAGCGAGAGGAGGATGCTCTGCCCTTTGGAATTTGTCTCCTGCATGCATTACTGTGTCGTTCCCTTTGTACTCACTGAAGCATCTTGAAATGTCCCCTGTTGTCAGGATTCAGTGTTATATACAGTTGCAAGAACGTAGGTATGGAATTTTAGACTGTTCCTCTTTACAAAATGGTTTCATTAGAGCAATATTTTGGGGATGTCTCTTGAGGATCGCTCTTTTGGATTCATGCCACAACGTCTCAGAAGGTGTATTTTCTTCTGTTGAAGCCATCCCGTTGTTACTTCCTCTACTTCCTTTTGGCCACTGTTGTGTTGCCATCACCAATATTCTATGAAAGTTCAATTAGGAGGTAGATGGTCTGAAATTCTTGTGCAAAATATCGATAAACTTGGGAATTACATTTTTCATTGATGATCGTAATGTGTCCAAGTCCTGAGTTGGCAAAGCAGCGCCAAACTGTGCCACCTGCTCCAGTAGGGCTGCTCGATTACGCGATTTTGAACCGTAACCGAATTTTCTGGATGAAACAATGTTAAAAACGTTCAAATCAGCACGTTCGATTTTGTTATTTTTGGTGTATCTAAGTGTAGCTCAGTTGTACTTTCTGTATTGTGTTTTGTTTGTACATTCTCTTCGTATTTGTACTTTCTGGTCCTCTTCTCTTCGTATTAAGATCTCTGTTTTCCGGTGGTCACTTCCGTGTTTGTGATGCGCTCACGTAAGTAGCGCGCTCAATCCAATTGTTTAAATGCGGAAGCGATTGTCCGCTAGCAGAGGAGAAAATGACACGTGGGGGATCGTTTGCTGCAGGAGCCGACTATCTGAGCCGACTGCCAAGTGAGTGAGGAAGGAAGAGGAGCGTATGCTCAACTGACGGAACTCGCCAGATCGATGGTGAGCTAGGAGCCCAGGATTGAAACTGCCTGGAATTGAACTGAACCAAGTAAAATGCTGTTAGTCCCAATGGATTGTTCTGTGTGTATTAAGTTAAATTGACTGGTATTTTGAGTTCAAAGAAAAAAAAAAACGTTTAAATAAAAGACATTCAAAATACTTTATTTTTCATGATTTTTTATTTTACAAAGAATTCGTAAACGTAAAATCGTGTTTGTTGAGAGAAAATAATCAGGATTTTCTTATTAGGCAAAATCGAACAGCCCTATGCTCCAGTATATTTCACAATTGGGATGTTTTGATGGTGGGCCACTCACAATATTTTTCCTTTTTCCCATTAATTTGTCATTGTTACAGATTGCTGTGTTTTATCCACCACAGTTGACAGCTTTTGCACCACCTTATATTTAAATGGTTTGTCTACAAAGTCACACCACCACTGACCTTGTTTTCTCCGTTCACAGTCGATTCACCTTTCACTGTTGATCCATGTTTCTGAAGTAGCAATTACACTGAAAGGCTGAGTGGATCCATTGAAATGCTATTTGATATTGTGGAAGTTGGCCTACAGACTTCTGCTGTTAAAATGAATTATTGATATTTTTGTTTAGAGGACTCATTTTCAATGCTGCTATCAATGTAATTTGAATGATTATCATTGTTGAACAGTGGTCAATTCAACAATGTTCAGCAATCCTTTATGTGAAAGTACTTTGTTCAGATGAGGGTGTTGATTTTGTAGTGATTCCGAGTTTGGCACAACTATATGGAGTTTATGAGTCTCTTAGCAGTTTTGGTGCACCGGTTCGGAGATCGATGATCGTTTGTCATGTTGTAGATAAGTAATTGCCTCTCTCTTGCTTTTATCTCTTGCAGCTCTCATCTCTGGCATCGTCTTTTTTGTCTTCCTCCTCAGGTTTTCAATGAAGTCCTCGTTTATGTAGATCTGAATGCCTTTTAGAGATTTGTTTGTAGAATGGCAGCTGTGCCATGGTACCTCAGAAATGGGGACTGTCCCTCTAGATATTCCGTCTTTTCTGTGACACCTTGACCACATTTGATTGCACTGCGATGATTCATTTGTTCAGGGTTACCAGGTTGTTGTTTTTTTTCGTCCGCATCCTTTCACGTATATCGCAGGCTTGTTTGAATCACCTCTAACTCCTAAGATAATGCATCCAGGCTGGAGTTTAACTCCATAATCACTGAAAGCTTTTGTAGTTGTTCTGTTGTGTTGTAGTTGCTCATTGAACATTTTCTACTTTTGCAGCAACTCATTATTATGTGTTTGTTTTACAAACTCCTCGTTGGATTTCACCTCTGCATTTTGCACTTTTGCTGGCATCTTGTGTTTTCTTATAAGCCCTAGTCAGTGGGAGTTGTTATTAGCAGAAACATAGCTAGCACCGCTATCGTCTATCAAAAGTGGTGACTCGTCTCATTTCATCCCGAGCTCTTCAGCCTTGTTTCCCCCTGGGCCGGCGTCCGGTCCCTTTGTTCTCGCCGATGCCAATTCAAACAATGCTCTGTAGGTCGCAATAAACTGCGCTCTTCAGTTCTCGTATTATCTCAAGCAGACTGCCTATTTTTGTGACTTAGATGATCAGATCACATTTTATGACCAATTTATGCAGAAATCCAAGTCCTATAATTCCAAAGCGTTCACAGTCTATAAGGGCATAGGCTCAATTTTAGATTCTAGATCTAACTTGTATTTTGAACCTGTTCAACTTTCAATTTGTTTTGTGTAGTTGACTGACTTGACCTTCTGACCAGCTGCATGAGGCTGTGGAGAACATTTTCTTCAATGAACTACAATATTGTACGGTGTGCGTGCGTGTGTGTGCGTGTGTGTAGATCCGTGTGCGTAAGTGTGTGTTTATGCGCTTTAATGCAAATGTTTGAGAAGCTACTGTAGTGTATATGTGAAGAGCAATTTATTTAAAATGGTAAGGCGGGTTTGGAGAAGGAGATACAGTGATGAAAAGGGGTGGAATACAATTATATATTTCATTTACATTTAAAAGGGCAGTCCATAAAAGAAGGTAAACAGGTGCTAAAGATGCAATTTATACGTAACAATCAGTTATAATGTTGAAAAACAGGAGCATTCATCATAAGCAATGTAAGAGCGATAGCAAAGTGGAATCCTTGATTTTATTCTTAAAGTGTAAAAGTGGCGCAGTCATCTTCTTATGATGTTTTCTTGTGGGAGATTTGAACCCTAAATCCAATACCTTACGACGTCACCATAACGCCTTCTTGAGTTGAACATTTTTCATTCATTCTTTTTGGACACGATTGACAAATTGCGCAACTTGACAAAGTTTTGATTCTGCTTTACACATGGAAAAAGCACTTGGAAGTGACCTTTCTTGCATCCCTCTCGCAAAATGTCATTATCACCGGCTCCACACAATTCCCATCTCTACCCCCTTAATGACATTTTGTCACGTGTTGATCTCCGTTCATACGGTCGTACGCCCTACCCGCAGGTGTGTGTCTGGTACTGGGTTGTATGATCTACCCCGACGGCTGGGACAGCGACGAAGTGCGGCGGATGTGCGGGGAGCAGACGGACAAATACAGCCTGGGGGCCTGCTCCATGCGCTGGGCCTACATCCTCGCCATCATGGGCATCCTGGACGCGCTCATCCTCTCCTTCCTGGCTTTTGTCCTCGGGAATCGACAGGACGGCCTCATGACAGAGGAGCTGCTGGCTGAGAGCAAGGGTGAAAGTGACATTATAACCTAATGACGTGGTCTAGTTTTGTTGTTTGCTTCTTTTCAAACCCAACAGCCAGCACAAATAGGGTGATGAGCTGTTGTTTAGTTAGTAAACCAATTACTTCAGTCTTGGTGCCCTCTGCTGGTGTATGTGAGCAATCCAAACAGTCAATTTGAAGGATGCTTTTGGCCAAGTGTGAAAGTGGGAGTCTATTAATAGCATCATGACCTTGAGAACGTGTAGATGCATTTTAATGAATTTTGTCTCCCTGTTTCTGTTTATTTTTTTTCAGAGGGAGGCAATGCTTAGCAAGATTTTGGTGAGTATTTTACGTGTTAAGTATTAACACGTTATGTGATCAAACATGGGACTTGATATTTTGGTAGCCATGGCATGTGTTAGTGATATGTACATTTTTATGCATGATCGTTTAAAGAATCCAAACAATTCACCCTGAACTTGAGGCTTTCATATGGAGATCCTTTTATACGTATCACTCTAAAAACAAAATTGTTGACATTAATACAGTATTTTCATGTATAATCTAGACAGAGTCTAAGTAGCACACTTTATTTCTATTATTACTAAAAGAATTTTCATTGTTAGTGAATGTTATTCTTCACCCTGCAAAAAAAGTCTAACATTAAATAGCAAGTTAATTTGAGTATTGGCTATGCTACCACACATTTTGGGAGACATCCTGAATCATTCATTTTGATTTGTCATAGTTCCAGGCTACTGCAGTCCACAGCGTACCATCCCTTCAACATCACACGGGAGGAGCAAGAGGAGGGGAAACCAGCCTCTTTCCATCAACTTTCCAAAAACCCTCTGCCATTGTCCTTTCCTGTTTGCTTGCAGCCCCTTACGTCATCCTTCAACACTTAGACCAAGCCCGTGTAATACACATTCGACCCAGTGAGTCTGCAGAGCAACCCCTTTGCATTGACGGACCGTGGCAGGGGCGCAGACTGTTATTACATGACAGGGGTGGACTGAGCACTACCTGCAACAACCTACAACACACCATTATCCAATACACACATGCTTACTGTACTTTACAACCGGTTTACTACTATACTCTATATGTTAACAATGATCTCTATGTTCCACTGTCAACACCCGTGTCACAATTTATACACACAAGAGAAGTGTCAATGTACAGTCAATCTGTTGTGTTTCATTATTCTGATGCCAAGTCTTGATAGTGACACAAAAAAAGGAATTTGGACCATTTGTTTGTCTTTCTCTGTTTGCATTTAACAAATATAGTATGTACAGAAAATTGAAGATGCTATAGGACTCAATCCCTTCTATGCCCGCCTAGCTAACTTTGCACAGTGCTGATCGGTTCTGTTGTTTTTAGTATTTAACTCTCGTATCTACACTGTGATGGGGCTGTTAGAGGACCGCCTGTCGCAGGACGTGTAGCTGCTGTGTGAATGTACGACTGAATGAGCACAGGTGTGCACGCTCGTGTGAATATGTCGCGTTCTGCGTAGAGTACTCACACACACGCGCACACAATTTTCCTGTTGTATCTATTTTAACGTGTCTTTAGCTGTTTGTGTTTCTCTTTGACTCACCCATGAGCTAACTAGTGAGTGCAAACAGGGTAACAGGTTGCAGTGTCATCTAATGGTGTGGCTTATGCATCAAGTCAAGATGAAATGGATTTAGCTTCACCTGTCTTGTGTAAATAGATATAGACAAAACCCGTTGGGGTTATCACACAGAAATTTAAGAGATTCCTTTAAGAATACTGTATATGAAGACAATAAAGATTTTGACTCTATCACTCTTGTCTTTTTATTTAAGTCCGAGTATGCAGTTGTAGTGTAAATCGATATATTACGATTAAAATTCAATTCGGTGTGCACCACCCAATTGTAATAAAAAACTGTGGAAAATTTGAATCAGTCTCATAGCCTGAAGAACTACTCCATCAAGGGAGTTCAGTTCCAGGGGGACTGAGCCGTACGACATACTTAGTTCCTAATTTAAGAAGGATTTATTCACTATGCGGTGGATCACGAAGAATAAATAAGGATCATGTATGGAATTTCACACTTATTTACAAGTTTAATTTAGAGACTTGCAGATGCTGTGCTGCCTCCATGAGTGAAAATACAGTCTCTGAGCTGCTGGTTGTACTTCTGGATAGATAGCAGCTTGCCTTTTCACTATAGCGATAGTCATCAAGGTAACCCACGGTGAGCAGTGGCGAATTTGCATGAAACGGGACCACTCATACAGAGTCCAGTAGAATTAAAAAAAAAAAAAGATATAGAGAGAGCGGACACGTGAAAGTAAACTATAATTCTTGATCCTTCGGTAATTTGACAAAAGCAATGCCAGAGACATGTTTAAAAGTCACCTGGGAACTCATTTAAATTATGAATAAAATCCACGTCATATGAAATATTAAATTTTACCAAAACACTTATAAGACAGGATTCCCTTGAATAAGGAGCAAAAACTCGCCTGTAAGATTAAGCAAGCTTAGCAGTTCACTGGCAACTAACAATAGTCTTAGCCAAGTCACATGTCCACACCACCATTAGGGCAAGAATTTAGTGGCGATTAAAAAGGAAATTGATTTATCAGATACCACGTTTGGACTAGAGTACACTGTCATCAACTGCTGCTCAGTCAGCCATGACATTCATCATAAAAAAGAATATATATATAGTTAGTTCAAGGGTTATAGGGGATTCATTGCAGTGAAAGCAATAATGCTTGTGAGTGGTTTCTGGCTGATTGCTTGTGTGTGGTTCGTTGGCATCATGGGAGTCGTTCTGTGCCCCCACAGGGCCACATGGACAATAACTTCATATTAAGTTGACTGCTTTTCATTAGATCACCAACTGAGTTCATGCAGCAACAGCAATGTGTTAGTTCAATGTTCAAATTGTGGATTATTGTCTCTTTTATGGCAGGGTTAGGTTAATGCATTTGGATAAATGTCCTCTGGTGCAAACATCATCAGTTTCACTTTGTTTAGAAATGAAAATAGATATGACAACCATATTTTTTTTTTGCACTGCTGTTTTGTGTCAAAATGCCTTTTTAATATGCTAGGGACTGAAAAAATGAGATACAGCCATTCAACCTTTTTTGGGTTTGGTTAAGTGACGTGACGAGCCAGAGTGCAATTTAATGCCAGTTTCAGTGGGCAGCAGAGAGACGTACGACAAAATATATGGTGTGATCTGCTTAATTCTTATTCCACAAACACAATATTAATCAGAATACTGTGTTTAGATTAGTGGAACATATTATTGCAAATACATTTTTGTCTTGCGTTTTCTTTTAAACATGTATTTATGTATATTCAACGTGTGTGCAATGCCTTCAAATTAAATCATTATTTTTACACAAGGGGTTGATGCCTGCAGATGACGAAGTGTTAGATAAGGATTGGACCCCAAAATGACAAAGAAAGCTCCACAGGAGCAGTGATGAAGATGGAATGTCTGACCAGAGGCTTGAAGAGGGTCCAACATCATCACGGACAACAAAAAGGCATGGAAGAATCCAAGTGAAGAGTAAAGAGAGGAGGAGAAAGACACATACAGCTGCCCAGTTTGACAAAAGTGGTGATCAGATGAGCACAGAAGAAGGGGGTCCAACAGTGACACAAGCTAATAGAAAAAGGAATCTGCAAATAAAAAAGTGAAAAGGAAGGAGAATATGTGGAGAAAGGCAGAATTTTACCCACCAGATGTAAACATTTTTAAACGTGCCGATGAAGCCATTGAAGAAAGATCTGAATTTACACCTTACATGTAATTCAAACGGTTTGTTATTGATGAAATGATACAGCTCGTTGCAGATCAAACAAACTCGTTCAGTTGTACAGAAAGGAGGAAACAGTAAACACAAATGCCGAGGAAATTGAGCAGGTTCTTAGCATGTATATGTTCATGGGTTTGATACAATGTCAGAACCGATTGGGAAATGGAAACCCATTAGCCTACCCCAAAGTTGCTGATGTGATGTCTCGTGATCGATTTGAGAAATTGTTGACACTGCTGCATTTTCAAGATAACCTCAGTGTGTCTGAAGATGCAAAGGGCCGTAAAAACTACAAGAACAACGTCTTCTTGTACCTCCTGAAGAACATCATGCGGTTGATGAAATCATGGTTCCATTCAAAGGAAGATCTTGTCATGTTTTGCTCTGTGCTCTCTCTCTCTCTCGCTCTCTATCTCTCTCTCTCTCTCTCTCTCTCTCTCTCTCTCTCTCTCTCTCTCTCTCTCTCTCTCTCTCTCTCTCTCTCTCTCTCTCTCTCTCTCTCTCTCTCTCTCTCTCTGTTTGTTACTGCCCAGCTGGAGTGGGGGGCGTTTCCCTTCAGCTGCGCACCTGTAGCTGATCAAAATCACCCAGGTTTAAAAGGACTCTGTTCACCGTCGCGTCTTGTCGGATTATTGACCTTGCTCCCTTCACAGCACAAGCTCTTGTTTTCTAGACGTCACTTTCTCGTATCTTGTTCTCGATTCTTCTGGTAAGGTTTTGTGATATAAAGTTTTTGTTCCTCGTCACTTTGGCTGAGCGCTTTGTGTTTCGTGTTATTGGAGTTTTTGCAATCTCGTTTTGTTTTTCGGTTGTCAATTCTTCCTTGCCTTGTGCGAGCGTTTTGTGTTTCCTATTTTGATGTTCCCTGGCTTTGTTTTCGCCAGCGTCCTTTGTTCAAACTTTGTCGGTCATAGTCTGTAATTAAAGATTTTTCTATTTCGACGATTTTGTCCTTTTCTGCGTTTTTGGGATCCACATTTTTCCTGTACGTCCGCTTTCGTCGGACTTGACAGATCTCATCTGAAAGTTTACATGCCAGCAAAACCTCATAAATGGGGCTTCAAAATGTGGGTCGTACTGGACAAAGTGGTTTCATGTGTGACTTTGATGTTCGTCAAGGTTACTGTTGTTCAATAGTAACTAACAATAAAATACTAAGAGAGCAGTTTGACATAAGAGGCCAAAGTTCTTGTTGAAGAGTCCAAACGTCTTCCACGCTTACTACATTTACTAATAAAACGAAAGCGTTGCTGTTAAAGGTAGCAGCTTGCAAAAATAGGCTGATTTTGTTATCATTTATGCACTAGAATGGCACATAATGCCTGTGGTATCATTTATGCTACACATGGGAAAAACATATTTACATTTTTTTTTTTTTTTTTTTAGATTTTGTTAGAGTCAAAGGTTTCAGGTTCAATCAGAATTTTCTGTCAATTATCTCTGGGGTCAGGCATTACAGGGTTAAGAATAGTAGGAAGAGGGATTCTAAAAGGTTAAGCCCCGCCTCCTCCAATCGTCATCCATCCCGGAAGTAGCTTCTCACAAACATACAACAACATGGGGGCAGCGCTGGAAACTCCGCGTAAGTGTCCTCTGTGTAACGAGGTAACGCGGGACTCCGTCGTCCTCAAATGTAACCACAGCTTCTGCCAACGATGTATCGGGGATTTGTGGAGTATTCACCCCGACGGGCCGTTCCGTTGTCCGGAGTGGAAGTGTAACACAAGTTACAAGACGCTGCCGTTTGACAGCAAGTTATGGCCGCCAAACAACAGCAGTCGACTGCTTTCCACCGCCAGCAGCCCCGGTAAGCTACTTCGAACGGTTTCACTTTCACTACTAATGATAATTTACGGAAAATAAATGTTTTAAATAAATGGGAACTGCTGCATCGTCAAGGATGGAAGCAACTTAATTTGGATTTTTAAAACGGACAAATGGGTCAAGTCATTTTTTTTAAAAGTTAAACATAAACATACTATTTGCAATTAATGACAAGCATTTTTTTTAAAACTACAGTTAATCGTACTATATTTCAAATTATCAATAAAACCAATCAACCATTTAAGGTAATAGAATTAAAATTTATCATTAGTATTTTATAAAACTGCTAAATTTACGCAACAAATATACGAGTCTTAAAATGGTCGGCCAATTCAAAGGACAGATTTACCTGCATGTGTCTCGCGAGGCATATGGATTTTAGAACAAAGAATATGAGACATTAAAGCAGTCTGATGGACGTATTTCTTTTTTTTTCAAACAAAGGTTTCGCCTTAGTATATAACTTAAAGGATTCAGACTGAAATTCAGTCTAGTTCTGACCCCTCAGTGCTATTTCCCCAAATTGCGAAAACCTACAGTATTTTTAAAAGCAATGTTCTATTTCATGTTGACAATCGACACACTAACCCCAGACTGACCATATGTTGTCCATCCAATGCGTTTTGACTATGATATAAAATTCCATCCATCCCCACCAATGTGGACTGACAAGACAAATATTCACACCTAATAACAAAGGCATGTCCAAGTTCCATTTAAAGGGGAAGCCAAACCCCCCAAATTCTTTGCAATTATATGTTCTATGCGTCTTCATAAAATCCACCCGTTTTTAGCCACCTCAGGGGTGGCCATTTTGTCAATTCTGGTGACTGAAAATGACATCACAGTTGCTCAGGGCTCAGGTAATGACCAATCACGGCTCACCTGTTTTCTGAAGCTGAGTCATGATTGATCGTTATCCGAGCCCTAATCAACTGTGATGCCTTTTTCAGTTGACAGAAAGTGGCAAATGGCTGCCCCCTGAGATGGACAAAAACGAGTGGATTTCATTGCTTAAATCATGTTCCACAAACACAATATTAATCAGAATGCCGTGTTTTTGACTAGTGGACCTACATGGAACATATTCTTGTAAAGAATTGTTTTGTTGACTTCCTCTTAAAGCGGTCTATTGTTCTATTGCTTGTTTTTCTGTTTTAAGCCTAGGTGAAGGTCAGCAGTATGTGGGTTCTTGGTTTTCTGTTATTTCCAGGCCTGTCCACCAACGCCCCAACAACCAAATTTGGCTCGCCGCTAACAAGGCCCACACTGGCCAGCCGACTCCTTGGAAGACTCGTTGGAAAGCGAAAGGCCAGTGATCCTGCTCCGGGGCAGCCTGACACCAAGCGGCCATCGACAAGTGAGCGGTCAGCGGTCATCAAGACTCATTTAAATTCCCCTTCGGACACAGCAGAGAACCTCCCAAGTGCGGAGGCAACAGAGAACGGGCCGGATTCTGAGTGTGACGTCCATACAATCTCCACAGATGATGATGACGACGATGATAGTGTGACGCAAGGAAGCTCGCAGCAACATAATCCGTATGAAAGGGTGGAACCGGATGACTCCGACAGCTACACTGAATTAGATTTATGTGGCGTCCTTCCTCTCACTGCACCCCAGCAAGACAGCCAAGTGTTAAGCGACTCCGCTGCCAGTCGCCATTCATTTACTGCGTCCTCTACTTCACTGCAACCACTGTCTCCTGTACACAGAATGTCACCTGTGATGCTCCCCAAGCATGCCGCTATCGCTTCAGGATCTCCAAGCAGGATTGGCATATCCGCCAAGCCCGCGAGCAAAAATACCGGCCCGGTGCCGTGCGATTATTGTTCTAAAGGTGTCATTCAGTCGGCGGTGAAGACCTGCCTGGTGTGCGGGGCTTCCATGTGTGCCGAGCATCTGAGTCCCCACATGGAGTCCTCAGTGTTCCAAAGTCACACACTGGTTCCACCCACGGAGGACATTTCTTTTTGGAGGTGCCAGGAGCACCAGGAGATCAACCGCATCTACTGCCGGCAATGCGACGCCTGCGTGTGCACAGTGTGCACCGTCATCGGCTCCCACCGCGGCCACGTCTGCATCAGCGTCAGGGAGGCCGAGCAAGAGCTCAGGGTAAGCGTGTACGAGGGCTGAATAAAGATTTGAAATGTACTTTCGCAATGTGGTAGACTGAAATTTTCAATTCGCAAAGGGCTGCAATTTGCAAGGGGAAATAACAGCTCCATTTTGGGGCTGCGTGTTTATAAGTGTCCACCAAGTCATTCGCCCCGATAAAATAGACAAGAGTTACAATAACACATTGCCCCATTTGTGTGTCCGTTCAGTGTACACGTTCAGGCTGAACGAGTTTGAAAAATAATCTAATTGCGATTTTTTTTGTTTGTAGTATTTACCCAACTGCATGCTTACTTGCATTGGGAGCCCCGGGGTTGGGTTTGTCGTATTGTATAATTATTTGGGTCCAATAATTATACAGAAGAGTCGCAGAAGTCATAGTCAAGTTATTTTGCACACGTCCCCTCCTTCCCGGCCTTCAAAATAAAAGCATACCAGCAAACCACTATACACTGCAGGTTTGCTATGGCATATTTCCGGAAGTAGTGAACACCAGAAAATGTGCATGAACTCCACCTTGATGTGCTAGCGTCTGAATATACTCGTGGACACAAATTGTTTTGAAACAAGTCGGGACAGCGACAACAATGCATATCGTGCCTGCTACATCCATAAAGGGACCGAGATGACTAGACGATGCATTTCATTTTATTGCAAAAACGATCTGGAGGGTGGCGTCTAAGGGGGAACGTGGGTGAGTAGCTTGTTTACTTTGAGTGATGGGGCTTTGCAGCAGCAGCAAAGAGCTGCGTGCCTAATCCGTCTCCGTCTGGGAAACTGTATGTCTTCGCAACATGCGAGACAGCAACGTGCGCTCAAGCGTGTTTGTATTTCCTCATTGTCACATCAAGTAACCCACGCCTCCCACCTGCAACTGGGGCATAACATTACAAGAGGAGGGTGGAGGGGGGGGTTGCATTACCACAATCCCTATAACAGCAGTTGTCGCTCACGCCGACGCGGCAATAGAAAGAAGCCTAAAAAGAAGCCTTTCACCGAGTATCCTGAGATGATTTTTGGCCGCCTCGCGAGAACGTCGCACGCATGAGGGCCGATTAGTGGGCCGGACTAAAATCCACTTCCGGCCATGCCTAGTCCAGCCATTTTTATAAATTTGTCACACACCACCCCTCCGCCCCCCAAAATGGGCATCCGGCCGGGCCGGAGGGTCCCGCCCAGCTCTGTAAGATATGCATATAAATGAAAACTAAAATGTCGATTTGAAGTTAATTGTTCAGCCCTAGTTGGAAGAGAATGAAAATTGTTACGGGTGGTTACCAGTCCCTGCAATAAGGTAGGCGTGTGCGTGCGTGCCTTTGTGCAGGGTAACCTGAAAGGGGAGATCAAGCAGCTGCAGAGGGTGGAACAGCAAGTGATAGACCAAGTGACTGAATTCACTCAGAAAGAAGCAGCCTTCAAAGTAAGAAAATAAATCATACATGCGTCTTTTGCATCATTCGCTGTTTTTGTGTGACACTGGCTTCTTTGTCTTATTCCCATGATATACACTGGGTATGGAAAGTATTCAGACCCCTTGAAATTTTTCACTTTGTGTCACTGCACCCATTTGCCAAAATCAAAAAAGTTCATTTCATTTCTCATTAATGTACATTCAGCACCCCATCTTGACAGAAAACCCCCCAGAAATGTTTGCATATTTAAATCTTATTTGATTGTGGCAAATGGCTGCAATGACACAGAAAATGAAAAATGTAGTGTTTTACCCCTTCTTAAATTTGTAATTTGTTTTCCCCACAGTTGTCCCTCTTTAATGTCTCAGATGATCGATTAAATGTAAATTTCAGACAATGCGCGGTTTTGAAACAGTGTTTTTATTTATGAAACCAATTCTTGCGCAACTGCAGGAGGTTTGGAAAGATGCGCGAGCGGATGTGCATCAGCAGTACGCAGCCATCAGGGAGACCCTGCAGCAAGAGGAGCAATCGGCGCTGGGATGTGTGGAACGGGAGGAGAGCCGAGTGATGGGGAGCCTGCAGGAGAAGCTCAGACACCTCCACAACTCCTTGCAGTCCATCCAGGAAGGCCTTCACACCTTGGAGACATTGGTTGATGCTAAGGGTGAAAATCTCATCAGGGATCAAGCTTTCATTATGGTGAGTGTGTATGGTTGTAATATGACTTGTATGTATGACTCATAGCTAAACATGACTATATTCTATTCCTTTGTCACAGGAATACAGAAAAGTCCCCCATCTGTAAGTCATTCACTTCTACCTTATTATGGAAACAAAGTTCATTCATAACAGAATATACTATACAAACAGAAGTATACTGTTGAAACAATTTAATAGCAATTTACATGGTCTGATGAGGCTTGTATGGAAATGTGTGAATTCGACACCATTACTTGAATTGACATAAGGAAAGTTCTGATCGACTGAGGACCTAGCCCAATATTCAGTTTTAAAAGGGTTATTGACTGCATGTAAACGTAGTCATTGTGTTTCACATGACTAAAAGTACAAAACATTTAAAAGAATTTACAAGCAGAAGAACTAAAACAAAAACAAAGTAAAGAAATAAAAAGTAACTTCCCCAAATTACGAAAACGTCTCGAGTAAATGAAAAAACATTTGGATTGATTTTGAAAATGCTTTAAAAGACCTCAATCAAAGGTATGAGGAGAAAGCAGTTTTTAACGTTGATTCATAAAAACATTCAAACTTGGGTCTGAGTGAACGCTCCTGTGGTTCTACTCCATCTGATGCAAAGTGGCACCTAGGAATTCTCATTTGAGCCACCCACCGTTTTATGGGACATAGACGTATCACTCACATCACGTTAACTTATTTTTTCTGTCCATTCATTTTCATGCTGTTGTGAATGGAGCAGGAAGGTAACTGGAAAAAAAAAATTGATATTGAAAAAAATGTTATGCAACAGTTGTGCTGAACTTCACATACTATGCACTCAATAGCACCCCCGCCCCACCCTTGGGGCTTCTCACATACAATTAAAAAAAATCAGTTGTTTAAAATCATTGCATTTGTTGGCCCAATTAAGTTGTGTTCATATGTTTTTTATGTTGCCTCTACGCAGCAACATAGAAAGTGTGCATCAGTTGGAAGCTCCAGCGGACGTGAATGAAGCGCGGCTGAATTGCCTGAAGCGGTGGACGGAGAAACGTCTGGACTCGGTGGTCATCTCAGAGCCGAGCAAGGACCAAGAGCTCTACGCAGTGTTCTGTGAGAATTGATTGCCTTCCATTGATTTATGATCAAAGCTATTAAAACCAAGACCGTTAACATGCAACGAACACTTATTTTAAAAAATGGATTCATCTGTCAATTTTGTGGCTGCTGTTTCAAAATGATGAATCATTTCGAAAAACTTTTTTTTTATGTCCATCCCTTTATTAAAAATTAGGACATTATTACAAATTGACAGTGCAGAAAATGCAAAAATCATAAATTATAATTCAATTTTCTGGTTTGGTTTTTCCAAAGTAAAATCAAAGGTTTTATTTGATTCAATACAAAGATAATCAGTCTGCTTTCATGGAGGACTACAGAAATAGGAGAATATTTACTGTTGAGAAGCAGCAATTCCAAACATTTTGATAATTTCAAATAAAAAAGGTATGTAAACGAATAGTCGATCATCAAAAATAAATGATCAATTAATTTAATCATTGATTAGTTGTCAATTTAATCATTGCACCTCGACAAGCCAGTGTTAAGGTAGAGGTGTGCATAAGTAGACGTAAGTCTGAAGTCTTTACCTTTTAGGCGTCAAGCAAGTCCTGCGTTATTACAGCAACAATTGTCAATGGGTGTGGGTGGGGCTCTCCAATACAAATCGCACACTATCTTTAAAATGCAGAATTTCAACCGTGAACAGGCAAGACTTGTCAAGTCATGCAGTTCAAGTCCAAATCAAGTCAATGGTTTCAGAAGTTTCAGCGAAGCAGTCCTAAAATTGGCTGACTCCAGGCAGGTCATGTGATTCTCTAAGAAGTCGTTTTTTTTTCCCCCTTCATGCGCAGACGGCACTGTCCCCACCTTTGATGCCAATACGGCCCATCCCAAGCTGCAGCTGTCAGATAACAACAGGAGGGTGACCTACACCGAGGCCCAGCGGGCCTTCGCCGATCACGATGCTCGCTTCAGCTCCTTTCCGCAGGTGCTGGCCAAGCACAGCCTTCAAGGAGGTCGCTGGTACTGGGAGGTGGACGTGCCGGCGGACGAAGGCCGCTGGAAGGTGGGACTGTGCGAGGCGCGCATGGAGAGGAAAGGTCAAAGGGACAGCTCCCGTCTGGGCTTCAACGCATCCTCCTGGTGCCTGGCGTGCGACAGGAAGAAGCTGGAAGCGCTGCACAACAAGACGGCGACGCCCGTGACAGCAGACAGGCTGCAGCGGGTAGGAGTGTTCCTCGACTATGATGGCGGGATGTTAACATTCTTCAATGCGACACCAGGGGGCAGTCTTGTTTCGATGCATTTCTTCAAGCACGTGTTTACTGGTTGTTTGTACCCTGCCTTGTCTGTGTCCAAAACCCAGCTGGCCATCCGCGATCTATTCGAGCCGTAATTGGCATTTTCCATAATCAATTTACGCTATGAATGATCTACTATTGAGCCTGACTGCTGTTTTTATAGGATATAAGATGTGATTGTGACCATTTTCAAATGCCATTCTAATAGTTTGAATGCTGAAGAGCACATTGCACTCATTCCAGGTTTCTCCAACTGATTTCAAACCAATGTTCAAAAACATCACAAAATCCAGGACATGCAGGCAACGTAGTTTCCTTGCGTCAAAACTTTCCACTTTGCCCACAATTCCATTTTCCATGGGGGGGGGGGGACTATTCCATCTAATGAAAGCGGTTTTTAATTTCAGAATCCAACTTTAAGCTGTTCAGCTCTTTAAAGATGTCTTAAGAATTATTTTCTACATCCCAATAATTCCCTCATTCCCCATATCCCACACTCTTAATTTTTCAATTTGACAATTGTAATTTTGCTTTCCACATTTCTTGACCAATTCAAAGAATTCCAACTTAAAAATGTCAGCTCTTAGGCATTCACACCATTTTTTTTGTCAGAAACTGTGAATTGTTCATATTTCATACTTATATTACAGTGGACCCCGGCGTACCCCACCCCTAAAAATGTTTTCAAAGTAAAAAAGGAAATTGAGACGCTTATCAGAATTTTATGAAGTTTTTTTTTTTTTTTAAATATGCATTTCAATTCAGTATTTCAATTATATGTACCTACTGCAAATAGCGGGGGTCCACTGTATTATGGTGTATGGTTTACATATTTGCATTCAATGTCTTAAGCATTAAGATATTGGCATTTTACTAAAACTTTGTGGTCCGTTTATAGACTTCCGCCACCCGTTTTTTATCCGCAATTTTGTCTACAGTAATCAAGCACCAAACTTACCTGCATCAAACGAAACAATAATCATCAATGTGAGGTTATAGACGATTACATAGATGGGCTAAAATTCACTTGCGTTTATGCTTAATCCGTCTTTTTTTTTTTTCTTTTTTTTTTCTCTCCCCGTTTATCGTTGGCAAAATGGGCGTCCGTCATAGGCGGATAAACGGACCGGTCCATCGGCTAGGCGGAATGCCCAGATCTGATCTTAATCATGATTTGGGTCCAGGAAAGCACTCTACAATCATGAAACAAATGTCATGATATGATAATTGTGTGTCTTTTCGGAATTCATCCTGTCATTCTACAGAAATAAACAAAGGAAATACACAACCTCCTTTATTCAACTGAGTCTTGTTAAACCACAGTGAGTTGTTCATTCTCAACAAGTAACGTGCCAACTCCCTGGCTCAAAATGTGAGATTGGCTGACGATGAATACACCCTGCCAGATAGCTGGACATATTTTGCAATACTAGAAGCCAGTTCCTTTATTCAGCTCAGACTATAAAAGACCCCTTCTCCTCTTTAGTTAGTGAAAGCTGCAGATAAAGTAGGGATAAAGAAGAAAAGTATACATATCCCTTTAAGTTGTTAAGGAGTCAACGATGAATCGTTTTGTTTTTAGCGCTTTCCACCTTTTAATTAGAATTAATAAATGAGAAAAACAAGATAGAGCAGAGGCAGTCAAAGTACAGCCCATATTTGATTGTAGCAAAACACTCAACCAGATGTGTGGACAAGTTAGCAAAAGGTAAAATAGCCCATAAATGCAAACATAATCCAACCAAAGTTCAACATTAACCAAATTGTTTCTATATGTTCAACCTTAATCAGTTTTCCTTTTCCCCGAGAAAGAAGAAACATCAGCAGTGTTTGTTAGTCTTTGCTAGCTAGTTGCTAGAAAAAAAAAGTATAAATGCATAATTCATAATCCATTTGATTGATTTAAATTATATTTAGTGTATTTAAAAATGTACGAAACATGAACTTACCAGATGAAAACAAATCAGAGAAACGCTAATGCTTCACTTGTGACAACCGAGTCGTCTTTCTCGTGCTTTCTGCCATTTTGTTTGTAGCATCAAAACTGCCCAAGTCAAAGAGATGACTGAAAAGTCACTAAATATAGCAAAGAAGTCAGTCAGTTGTTGGCAACACTGCAGACCAGACACAAGTTGTAGCTCTTGCTTGTTGCCATGCTTGTACTAGCGTCCACATGTGTGCATGTTAAATAAAAGTGCACTTTTCAAAATAAAAGCATCCAATAATTTACCTTTACTTTGACTTCATGGTCACTGTGAGGGCCAGTCAGAGACTGTGGGCGGGCCGTACTTTGCCCAGGACTGACTTAGGCCAAAGACATACACAGACAGGCAGGATGAAGCAGCAGCGAAGGAGTGCAAAGTTACGCAAATATCACAATTTGGCCCAAAAATGACTTGGGTAATCATGTGGCTGATGATATCGTCAAGGCAAATTGGTTACTGCAGCTCTTCTATTTTGATCGATTTTGCTGGTGTACGTCAAAGGTTGCGAGTCTGTTAAAATGTCATTTTCGGTGGGAACCTCATGTTTATTTCATTGCTTCTCAGTCGACATGATTCATAAGGTCTGTTCGTCATCGAGAGAGAGAAAGCTGGGAGCAAATGCAAGGAGCAGGGGCGTGCACGGGGTCGTCATGCCTTGTGGCTACATCTTGCGTTGGCATAGCAACAACTGGTGAGCTCAGGTGAGCGGGGAGCCTCGCTTGTGAGTCACCTGGCAGGCTTGGTTTGGCACACTCACTGGAAATGTGAGACGAGGATAGCGACGGGTCTTTTTTGTTTTGGTTTGTTGAACACCGCCCCCAACCACCCGTCTTGGCTTGGCCTCTGGCCAATTGTGTTTACTTTGCACTCACCTCATGACTTCAGCTGCAGTGATGATCTTGATCCAAATATTGTGTTTGTGCTTTGCCAAATCTAAAGGCAATGCTCCAGTGTCACATGCCACTGTGTAATGGAATAATCCACTGACACAAGGATGTCCAAACTTTTCCCAGTAGGGGCCACATAAAGATGAACGGGAGTCTGTGTGAAACATGATCAATTCACTCAAATATACTGTAGATCAAGATACGATTACAAGATAAATATATTAAAAGAAGAAAAAAAAAACTGGCCACTTCTCATCTTGGTCTTATCTACAAACACAAAAAGATGAGAACTTAAATCTTAAAGTGCCCATACCAGTGCACAGCGCCTGTCCGCTCACTGGCCTTCATGTTACAATTAAAAAGATAAATACATTTTTAAAAAGTAGAATCCCGTTCTTGCACTTTTCTCTCTGTGATGTGCACGCTCTTATGGCCGACAATGAGGTACTCTAATTTGGTCACGTGAGCCCAAAGCTCTAAAGAGGACAAAGTGGCACTATCTATTTCAACACTGTTATGCGCAATGGCGCCTGTCTGCTATGCCCCACACACACACACACAAGCACTTACAAACAAGTAACCATTATCCATCGGTATGGTTAACTCCAAACAAGGTTCTTATTCTTCCTTACAGTGCTCTCGGCCTCTCTGTCCGCAAAGTTATGCAAACATTTTTACTGTGGTTTTCGGTCAGCTTCAGACACGCTGCCTGCAATCTGCTGTACTTGACACTTCCTACAATGACAGGCTGGGTCTTCGCAGAGCATCTGATTGAGGAGGGCTCTGTGATAATCAAGGGGCGACTCAGAGTCTGCGTCTTTGTCAAGGGCATGTTCATCGAACGGATTCTTTCACGCTCGCCGAAGACGAGATGCAATGTAGAAGCCCACTCTACCCGCCTGCTGCCTGTCTTGATAGCTTCTCTGGCCTCAAGGCGCACGTCAACACACGCCTGAGTGCAAGACCTCAAATATCCTATCTCATGTGTGTCCTTAAAGACAAATTCAACCCCCCCTCAAAAAAAAATATTTGCAATATCTTCTGTGTTCCTTCAGTAGTGTAAACATTGCGTTCTGATTAATATATTGTATTTGTGGAATATGAGTTAAAGTGGAAGTCAATGCAAACATTTTTTTTTCAAGAATATGTTCTATGCAAGCCCACTAGTTGAAACAGGGTATTCTGATAAATATTACATTTGTGGAATAAGTGTTAATCCACTCGTTTTTAGCTATCTCTGGGGGGGCGGCCATTTTGTCTTCTGTCGACTGAAAATGACATCACAACTGCTCACAACGACCAATCATGGCTCTTATTTAGAAAACGGGTCAGCCGTGATTTGTTGTTGTGAGCAGTTGTGATGTCATTTTCAGTTGACAAAAGACAAAATGGCTGCCCCCAGAGATGGCTAAAAACGAGTGTATCTTGCTGCTTAACTTATATCCCACAAACGCAAAATCAAACAGAATGCTGTGTTTCAACTAGTGGACCTGCTGGGAACATATTCTTGAAAAAAATGTTTGGGTTGACTTCCGCTTTAAGCAGCAAAATCCACCTGTTTTTAGCCATCTCAGTGTGCGCATTTCTGTTTCAGTCGACTGAAAATGACATTACAGTTGCTCAGGGGTCATTTTCAGTCGACAGAAGTGACAAAATGGCCGCCCCCTGAGATGGACCAAAAATATCCACTTTATGCTTCATGTTCCAAATGGAATTAAATTAAAGTAGTCTGGTGCAGCTAGATGCTATGTTGGTTGACACTTAAAACAGTTGTAAACAATTCAATCTAGTCACGATACTCCCAGCAGGTAAGTGGAAGTGAATAGGAAATTAGCCAGCTAATGAGCTTTACATAATGTTTATGAATTATGACGGGGTCGGAGGATGATTATTTTTACGAGCAAGGACGGAGGAGCAATGATGGGAGGGTGCTCAAGTCCTGCCTATTTTACATGTCACTGTGTTGCAACCCACCTGATTCAAATGATCGTGATCATTATCCAGTTTCTGCAGACCTTGCTGATTATATGCATCAGACATTCACCAACCTGCAACAGTGAGGGTCAGTCCAAGTGCTTACCAGGCTAGAATTAATTACATTACAGCATTGTCTCAGCTTACAGTATTTAGCTCCACTTTACAACATCAAATAGCATGCAGGTGAGATCCAAGCTGTTGTAAGCTAAGCAAATGTGTTACCTTTTACACAAATCAAGCAGACCATCAATGGTGCCCAAGGCAGTCAGTTTTCTGTCATATAAATCACCGTCCTCCTAGTCCTGTTTTCAACCACCTCCAATGCATATCTGTCTTTTCTAAGGCTGAAGGCTAATTGGTATGCTGCTATTGACATGGAAAAGCTTGTTTGGATTCTGACAGTTTTGCTGTTTTCATGACCCCGAAAGCCACAAAGCTACAAATGAAGTTGACATGTTTCATGGCTTTTTAATGACTATGAGATTTGAAGTGTGCCCATTGAAACAATCTCCTCGAAATATTTCACCTCCTACTCGATGCTTTGCCTGGAGCCATTTTGAATCCTCGCAGTTCTCTATTTTCCTCTCACGCACCTTTCTTTTGTCTCCTCTGAGATTTTCCAACGTGTCTAATTTACACTGCTCGAATTCAAGCTGGTAGAGAAATGTGAATAATGTCTTGCGGGTCTCTTTATAGCTCACTGGTCACGTCTGAATACACTCTGCACCCATTTCCCTTCGAAGCTGACAATCATTTACATGTTTGTTCCACTTAAGCGTGACTATAAAAGCCTTAGTAGACCTTTTGACTAATGCAGCAACATCTTGACATTAAAAAAAAAAAGTTTCAAAGTTGAAGTCTACATTATACAGTCAGTGTGTAGGCGTTATAATACCCATTAAAGTGCTGGGAAAATACATTAGGCAGGGCGGCTGTGTTAAAATAATACCCTTAACATTGCATGCACTTACCCATGCTAAACAGCCAAGTACAAAGTGAAGCTCTATTAATTCCACTAATACTGAGAGTGTACAAAAGTACAGATTTTATCTTTGACCTCGAGAGTTGGAGACTACAATGGGGGGGTCATTGGAAATGTAGCGGTTAACATAGCTGACTTTTGTGCAGCTGGTGTGAGCTCAGTTCCCACTCAATGCAGCATCACTCTGTGACTGACAGGTGATCAGAACACTGTGTTGTGTGTCTGTGTGTTTGTTCAGCAGGTTTGCAGTATCGTAAATATTGAAATTACAGCTTTATACTAGGTATAGTAATTTTTTAAAAGTGATTGTGTCAACAACTTTTTCCCATCGAATTAGCTGTGTAAAAATAAAATAATTACATTTTTCTAAATAAAATCAAGAGGTATTGTAACAGTAAATGCTCTTATTGCTCAGAAAACAAGAACAGAACTTGGTAAAACAGCTTTATCATCATATGTACCAAATGTTTGGAATGAATCACTACCACCACTCAGCACTTTTACACATATTTTAAAATCAATCCCAAAGGAACAATATAGCGTTTTTTTAACGTAAAGCCCTTTTATTTTATTTTTTTATTTTTATTTTTAAACTAAATCTGTCTGGCGCTATATTAGCTTGCCTGTGTAATATCTACTGTTCCATTGTCTGGAGTGTGTTTGTATGTGGCCTTGTGTTAGCCAAATGTTAGCCAAGCTAGTTAGCAAGTTATCTGCCCAAGTAGCAAGTCTGTAGTATTTATTTCACCAATTGTAGAGGCGCTAACTCGTAACTGGTTGAAAATGTTCATTTCAAGACAATATTATTACTCTATATTGACAGTATCTTGAATTTGTCACAAGGAAACAGTGCAAGCTTCAGGATATTTTCTAATTGAATATTATTCTGTTTCATGTCACAATCGTGGAATCAGGAAATAGTCTTTTCACACCCCACACCACAGGATAATCGGTCAGGATAATATGTCGGAGATATATCAGAGAATTTGCCAACCTTTGCTCACCATGATCGCAAAGGAGAAAAAAATGCTAAAATGAGGACTTATTATTGCTGTGTTTATCCTATTTTAGGGAGAACCACAACAACCTGATCTACAGTCAAGCCAATAACAGATCATTTTATGATTGAACCGACTGGATGACTGTAACAGTCAACATTTGCTGTACCAGTTTTCGCAGGGTTATTGGAAGTGAACTGAAATATAGGTCAGCTTGTGTCATTTTTTTTCTTGGCAGACAGCATTCAGAGTTCTTGCATTCAGCACATTTGTAATTGTTCAAATTAAATTGCTGCAGCCTTTGACCTACCTGGCTGCGAGTGACTGAAAATGGCAGTTTTAGGTGCCATTCAACTAAAACGGAATAAAAACAGAGCCCATACGGCTTGTTGTTTTGCGAGTGTGATTTTTAGTGACACTTACTTGAGTTTTTCTGCCAACTGCAAATCAGTGGTGGCCTCTGTCCAAGGACTACTGTTGTTTTAACTGTAGGGTGCTAAAATTCAGTTGTACATTGCCCTTGTGAATAAACAGATGCACTGCTTGAGATTAATAATTGGCATTGCTGGTCGTTCGAGGCTGTACAGAAAATGTTAGTTGTGTGTTGGTGTTACATCAATAAAGCACTGAGGGGAAGTGTAATAGAAGTCCGCTCTCATTGTTGATCCCCAGAGGGCCGTCATATTTTCATGCCGCTCGAACATTTCACGAGTTTCAGCATGCCTCACTCACCCTCCACTTGCAAAGGAGAAAAATATCTCGTACACTTTATAAGGGTAATAAAACAACAGTGAAATACGACGGGTAATCTGAGTTTGTTATTATAAAAGACAGATTTACAGGTCACAAAAAGAGTCAATAATACTCGTTTTTATTTATTACCCACTCTACTTACTGTGACTTATTGTGACCTTTACAACATTTACAATCCCCTTTGTCCCTTAAAAGCTGCCGTAGTAGGGCTTTGGGGAGTAGGCGTGTTTGTTCTTGTAAACTAATGAGTGATTTTGACAGATTCAATTTGGAATACTACACTAATAGTTGGTGTGTCTTGAATCAGCCCGGAAGGGCTCACTCACAGACATGTTACAAAACAGAAAGCTAACAAAAGATTTAGTTCGATTTTTAATTTCACACTTGATTGGTTTTTCAGCCACCCACCAGAGAACCAAATATTACAATAACAAATATGTAAAAGTCACTTTTCCATGCTGTCCACCTCACATTTGATTCAAGTGAGCTAAATATGTCCATACTTCAGATGTTAATAATCACCCAATAAACAAGAAAATTGTTTTGTTTTGAGCTAGGATAAATACAAATGTTTACCCTGTAATTATGTTTTTAATGTGTCTTTGATGGGGCAGCATCGCGTCACACTTGAGAGGCTAAATTAGGCACGCTAATTAGCCGTCTTTTTGTCGCTTCGTGGGTTTTAATGAACACTAAAGTGCAGGACCGATGCGTCTCAGTCTGAAAAGTCTGATTTCATCAAGGTCTTAATGAAAGCCTCTCATTAAAAACTTTGCTGATATCAGTCTACGAACACACCAGTGAAAGCAGCCTTTTCCTGCACTTACTTACTTTTTTTTTTTATACGCAAGCTATTTCCTTCCCATATTATTGCAAAGAAGAGAAATTGCCGTTCAATTATGATTGAAAGCAGCTCACAAGTTAGAGGAAGGAAAGTCATAAAAATGAATCCGCTCTGCAAAACGAATGTAAATCATGGGAAGCCATTCAGTCGTTGAGATATTTCTGGACCAAATCAATGCTCAAACTCAGGGATTCCCAAAATTTACTTCCTACTTGCTTTTCTCTCAAGGCGGGTACTTTCCTTCTCGACTCCGACTCACCCACATGATTGCTTTGGCACTGTTTTTCACTGATGCCCTTCCTGATGAAACTGTCCGTGGGTGTTTGGACATTGGCTGGGAATCAAACCCAAGCCATTTTCTTTGTAAAATTAAATGGTTAATGTGGATCATTAAAGAATTGGAGGACATTTTCTGTTCAAATAATTAATGAAAAATATACATGAAACATGGCCTTGGTTGACTTTGAACAAAATGTAACAGTAGCTGTCATAAAAAGGATTCCTAAATATTATTTAAAATACTGAATAGTTTAAAGAGGAAATCAACCCAAACATGTTTTTTCAAGAATATGTTCCCAGTAGGCTGATTAATATTTGGTTTGTGGAATCTGAGTTAACCCCTTTTTAGCCATCTCAGGCGGCCGCCATTTTGTCACTTCTGTCGACTGAAAATGATATCACAAGTGCACAGGGCTCAGGTAACGACCAATCACAGCTCAGCTTCAGAAAACAGGTCAGCCCTGAGCAGTTGTGATGTAATTTGCAGTCAACAGAAGTGACAAAATGGCCACCCCCAGAGATGGCTAAAAACGGATGGATTAACTCATATTCCACAAATGCAATATTTATCAGAATGCCTTGTTTCAACTAGTGGGTTTGCATGGAACATATTCTTGAAAAAAATATTTGTGGGTTGACTTCCTCTTTAAGTACCATAAAAATGGCATTTTCTCTGGTCCCTCCTTCTTGATGATAAAGTAACAAATCAAATGTAACAGAAAAATATAGTTTTAAAAAGTTTTTTGGGGGGTCGTATGATTTTATGGATACAGTTATACACATACAGTGGGTCCTTGAGAATTTTCAAGACATGAGCAGTCTCTTGACCATTTTTTTTTGTCTTGAGATGTGATACTTAACAACATCCAGCCAAAAGTGAATTTCATAACTGAGCAGAAATGTCGATCTTATTACCCTGACAATGCCTAGACCTAAGTAAGGTAAGTCCTCTTGTCCATGGTTCATATTTCATCAATATTTTCAGCATTTGCTCTGGGGAAACAAAGCAAACAAGTGAATTTTAGCCTAGCATGGGAAGACTTAATGATGACATTATTCAACTCTCACATGCAGTGATTGTATTAGCTCGTTATTATATATTGTGGTGACGCACCTGCAGCCATATGCAGGAAGTCATACATATTCATCCTGGTGTGTACAATATATTCTATCTGGGTTACATGCTGTCAAAGTAATGACTTTCTATTCATTCATCTCAATTTTCATGGTTTCCAAATCCTCGTCCGTGCATCTCCTGCCATCATTAGTAGAAATAACCTAAATTAATGCAAGTTATTAATGTTCTGTCTGAGAGTAACTGGAAAGACTTTAAATACTAATGTCCAAGACATTTTTGGCATTTAAAGTAATATTCGGTAACCCCACAGCTGCCAAACTTTGAGGAAGATTTCAACTTGTGTTTGATTTTAATAACTTGTTATAGCAAAGTTGGGACGCCATTGTGTTCATAAGAGAAGCAGTTTATATAAGCAAGTTACCTGTACGAGAGACAAATGGACCAAAGGCTTGGAAGGTTCCTTCACATTCAAAGGCTGAGTAATTGTTTTTTAATGTGAGAGATGCAATCTGCATACTCTTTTGGGAGGACATTTTTACATTCCTCTTTTATCGTGCGTCCTCTGGAGAGCGATTCACTGGAAATAACATTCTGTTTGTCTTGTGTATTAGCGGCTTTTCTAATTCTCTCCAAAGGTCTGTTGGAAGGAATATTGATTAATCTCAAAGTGAAGGAATATAATGAACTAGTAAAACTTGCCCATGCAGTGGGTGGAGGCAGAGTCGCCATGCTTGCCTCTAAAGACATTATATATCTGTCTATCTATCGATCTATCCATCTATCTATCTATATATCTATCTATCATCTATCTATCTATCTATCTATCTATATCTATCTGTCAATCTCTCTCTACTGATGGCTGATGTTATCCTGGAAAGCGGTGGGCGTGCCACGTTTATAAGCTTCACACTTCAGCCGACTCCCTTTGAACATTACTATTATTCAATTTTTCAATTGTATATCCTGAGTATTATGAAACTTAATCGCTCAATAAAGGTAATAATGATGATGATGATGATGGCCCCATCTGCGTTAACGTTCCCAGAAATACCTTTCCCCTTCCTGTGTTTACAGTATCGGCATCAGCGTTTTTCACCAGGCATTATTGACTTGTTCTTTCCTTCTTTCAGGAAGTTACTGCCCCCATCGTTTTTCTACAACCTTCCTGATGTGATGAGTGGTGCCCCTCCGGCGACAGCCTTAAATAATCCTTTTCATGAAATGAAGATGTTGCTTTTACCATCTCGTGCTTAAAACAGCAACATCCTGTTTCCCTGTCGGCATCTGGGAATTTGGAGGAGAAATTTGGATACTTAATCCATTTTTGGGCCATGGAATTGCCAAATCCAAGGGGTATCTTATGCTTTAAAAATATCACATTTTAAGATTTTAATGCTACTGCCGAGGGGGGTGTCTAAAAGGATTACCTGCGGACGTAGGATGTCTGGAATAAAGCTTAAATAAGACAATTGGTTTGACAGTAACTAAAATTGGTCCAAGTGAATGTGCTGTATCCCAGTGTATGATTACCATGAATATTTACTAGAATACTCGTCTCAGTAGAGTGCAGAGCGCCATCCAAGTGGAACTGTTGACGAAAAAATAACTGTATTTATGTGTTTGTCGGACTATATTCTGACCTACGGTTTCTGTAAACAGCAGTGAGCAATCTGACGAGTGTGAGGGAGTAGATGAATGGCCTTTATTGTGAAACCATGCACAATCACAAAAGACAGAGATCTCGGTCCTGTCCTTTGCAGGGGAAATAATCCACCCTGGTCAGTAGTGATTAAGGTATTTCAATTGTCTGTTTTGTAGAATATTTCTGCACTTGATGAGTACTACACTAGGCTGTGTTGGGAGTGAAAGGACAGAACCGTTTATTTGACAAGTTTAATGAGGTTTCCCGCTTACATTGTACTCTCCTTTTCCTGAGGTGCACATTTCCTCCTTTGTACCTTCTCTTGCTCGTATAGATTTCGAGGCATGAGGCGTTGCTGTCTAGGCTCATAACATTTCTTTCCCATTCTCCTTGTTGAACTTGTTGTACCTTTTTTCGACATTGCGCCATCTATCACAGTTTCCTTCTGAAATGGAAATGCTTCTGTCTAGGACTGCTGATGTTTTGATGATACAACTTAGTTTATGGGCACATACATTAACATTACAAATGCAATCAAATATAGATTGAAATCATCTTGCCTTGCCTATTGTGGACATGTCTTTCCATCTGAGAAGAGCTGTCCTATTCATGCACAGATTTCTATCCCGCTGCCAACCTGTGCGCAGCGTTCACCACCTAGACATTGACTATAGTCGTGCCTACGACTCCTCTGAGCCTCTTCAACCAACACTAATTCAGCACCTCTGTTCAATGTCGAGGAACTTGTTTTATTAACACCTAGCTGAGTCTCTCTGATGCTGTTACAAAAAGTGGGACATCAAAAGGATGAGCAGCTGTTCTACTGCGACAAGGAGCACAGGCAGCTGAGATTGTTCATTTATTGCTTGCGTAGTACACACATGCCCATAATCGATACGAGTTTCATCATTTTTCCCCCCCTCCTTTTCCAAATAAAGTTAAAAAATATATCAGATGTCTCAAAGATTATCTTTGCTGTTTATACTGAGGTGTGGAGTGATTTTTCTTTCCCATGTAACGAATGTAATGGAATTACAAACAGAAAAATATGTGAGCTTTCTGACAGGGTGAACAGTGATGAGGTGGATAATTTTGGCTAATGTTAGCATTTAATGAGCACTAGGTGGACATTCATGACTATAAACAAATGTTTCAGTATTTTATAACGACAAAGTGGGCACATTAATTAGACTTGATGACATCCACCGACTAAACTTAAGTACAAATATTTATTCTGCAACTAGCTACTGTTTTAGCCTCACTGGAGAAAATAAACTGCTGGTGGGATTGACACTGAAAACATCAGAGGGGTTCTTAAATGGGCAGTTACTCCATAATAATAGGATGGACAACAATTTCAATAACAGATGCACAATGTCAGCATGATTTTGAAAATAGAATCATTGATTTGGTCAAATACCAGGTTGTGGAAAATAAATTCACGTAGGGCGCACATTTTTTAAAGTTAGTATCATTTCACCAATTGTCAAATACACTGTAGTTAGTTGGCAGAGCAGTTTGTTTAGTTCTTAGTTTGATTATACTGCCGTATTTTCATGATAACTGAGTGATTCTGATGACACCAAAAGCAGTTTATCAGAATACGGACCATTTTTTTGAAGCGTGAGAGGCAGGGTTATAATCGTTTTGGATATTTAATTAATGTTTAATTAGTTTATTACTTTTAATTAGTTTTTAGAGCATGTTTGTGTCTTTTAATTAGTTTGACTTTTTCAAAAATACTTAGTTTTAGTTTAGCTTTTATTAGTCTCAGCATTAGTTTATTGTGTTAAATATATGGAGTATTTGTTGAGCTCAATATTTTAAAAATAAGTCATTCAGTATTGTGTAATAAAGTAAAGTAAATTACGATTCTCAAACAATTGATGGATGTACTGGAATACCGAAATAAATACACTTAAAATGAACCCCTAAACCTCATGTAGGATTTCGTTTCAGTTAGATTTATTTATTTATTCAATCATTTATTCATCTATTTGTTTGTTCAAAGCGTTTTCGTTTTTGTTTTATTAGCGTATGGGCGACGTACGGGAAAGTAATTTCTGTGGTGGTGCTCTTGTCTTTATTACGGTAGATTTTACATGTGCGTGTTTATGCAAGCTCGGTGATTACGGTAAGCGGGAGCTCGTGGCTGGCTTTAGTGGTTGAGGAGGTTGTGTTGATGAAAGCTCTGTGCGGCGATGTTCCTCCTCACTGTCTACGAGGCTCACTCGCTGCACTAAACGACTGCCGTTTTCCTTCAGCCAAACTCCGGGTTTTGCTCCGCTCCCCAACCAGTAAGTTACTTTACTTTTTTCCTTGACTAAATGCTCTTTTCCCGCAAACGCGACTTTACGGTGATTTAAGCGATGTTTTTAATGTGTGCGTCGCCGAACGTCTCATAGTGACTGTTAGCTAAAATACTGTCGGTCCACGAGAGTCCACTCCACGAGAATGTGAGATTGGGTCACTATTTTATTTGTGTATTTGTTCCAGGGGTTTAGTTGATATGCTGTTGAAGTTAATGTCTAATGTGCTACATCGTAGGGCGAAGTTAAGCGAGGGCAACATTGCTTAAAACTAACAGGAAAAAACAATGTATGTAAAACACAAGTCATATTTACACAAAGGCGACTTTTGAGTCCGTGTTGTAATCGTTTAAACTTGACCGTTTAAGTTTTTTTTCGGGTCAGACTAACGGCACAACCGTGACACCCCGCCCTGTTGATCTTAATTTGATTAACGGATAATGTTGGCTAGTGTGGTCTGGTTTTTAAAACCTAGTTATTAAGTTATGGAATTTGGTTTCTAGTTGTCAGCCACTAAATGGGGGCGAAAATCACAATATCACATTGTCATTGAAAGTAATATATCGCGGAGATTTCAAAAATGTTTGAATACTGTTGAATGTTTACTGAATTCTTGGACTGTTTGGTGTGGTATGAGCAGGAGGCATGCATGAAGCATTAGTGTGAGAGGCCGTGCTGCAGTTCAGGTGTGTCATAACTTGTCCTCAGAGCCGTTAAACAATGCTGCAGCACACTCACCAAAACCTTCATCACGCCCTGGGCTTCAATCTGGAAGCTCTGGACTTTTGTTTTCTGAATGAGAACAGATGCTTTTTTTTTTTGCTCTTTGTCTTTTGTGTGCAGTGAAACAACACATAACAAACCATCAACTCAAGATGGTGGCTTGGGTCAAACAGGCGCTAATCATCACATGCGGGAAACGGCAAAAATACTGCTGTATGGTTGATGTGTTTTCCTAAAACACGCATAACCCAATGTATGATACATATTTTCCATAATTAAGCAAGAGCAGTACAAACATACTGATTTTACCCATCAAAAAAATACCAGAAACATCACACATTACGAGGAAAAACAGCGTGCAAGGCAAAATAGTGTGGAAAATAATCTGAGGTAATTCTTCTGTTAACCGAGGTTCTACTGTACAGAGAAATCGTCAACTTTGCATCGTTGACAAATGACCGACCAACTGTTTTTTTTAGCGATTAAATCCCCTAACTCTGCTTCTGGTTCCACTGAAGCCAATTGGCGAATGCTTGCCGATTATTTTTACCTTTATGTACTCTGACCAACCTTTATGTACTCTGACCATTTACAGTCTTTGTACACAAGTAACACTGGTTTCATTATTTATTACATATAAATGTATATCATAACCTTGTATCCTTAAATATATATATATATATATATATATATAATTAAAGCTGTTGATAAGGTCTATGGACCTGTCATTCAAAGCAAAGCACATCTTCATTTTTTACAAGCAATGCGTAGGTGAGCAATTCAAGTTGTGCAAGGAATTGACTGAGATGTCACTATTTTATACGGAACCAGAAGTCACAGTTTGTTTAAAAAGATATCAAAAATAATCAATCACGCATAAATGTGTTAAATATGAACCACTGATAACACAAACACACATGACAAGGATTAATGTCCTTATAACTTCATTAACTAAATCCATGGTGCCACACAATGCATTCTGGGAACCGAAACGGAAAGCAATATTTTTAACAGCGTATTTATAATCGACCCCTGCTATTTGCGAGGAACCATCTTGTACTATTTCATCTTAGTGTTTTACATACATACACATTCATTTAATATTTTTTCAGAAAACAGGGATCCTATAGTTCAAAAACTTGACATGACAGAGAAAGCTGAGATCAGTTTTGGGTTCCGCCGCAAAAAATGAGTTCAAAACAGCTGTCGGACCTAACTAAACAAAAATTGTGTTCCCCAGTGTTATTGTTACTGATGGTCAAATGCATGACACGGTATTGTGGGTTACAAAATCCACTCAACTGACTTGGGCAAATGGGTCAGAGTGACCTGATGAGGACTCCAGCCCCCACCCCTCTTTTTTTTTTTTTTTTTTCCCTGTGCCTATAGCCTCAGGATAGAGTGACCATGGACAATCGCCATTTAGCTTTCCATCTTACTAATAGCACTCATGTAAACAACATCACGGCATGCTGGATTTTTCATCTGGCATGCTCAACTCAACTGTCTCATAGGCTGGATTTAAACTGCACGTCTAAGTACCCAATTCAAATCTGAGCTATTTAAATATATTTTCAAGTCACCCATATCCAATATCATTGCGTCACCTTCCTGAAATAATGTTCTAAGGCACCCCCCCCCCTTTTTTTTCTCCAGAAAAGAGAAAAATTTGAACTAAGTACTTAGCGATCATGTCATATGTATTAATGATTTCATTTCAGCGGTAGAATTGAATGATCTGTTTGACTAAGGATGTAGCCGAATTTACCTGACATGGCCATCATCATGCGGTGTTTAAGGCAAAACATGTATTTATTTAGTCAAAATATGACTCAAGCTACCTGTACATCAAAAGACTTTCCGAAGATTTGGTAAAGACCTGTGAAAAACTGTCATCTCACACTACTCACATTTAAAGGGAAGTCATCCATCCATCAATCCATTATCCAATCAACCCAAACATATTTTTTTCCAGAATATGTTCTATGTTGGCCCACTACTTGAAATACGGCATTCTGATCAATATTGCATTTGTGAAATATAAATTTAAGCAGCAAAATGTACCCCCTTTTAGCCATCTCAGGGGGCAGCCATTTTGTCCCTTTCCCTCAACTGAAGATGACATCGAAGTAGCTCAGGGCTCGGACAATGACCAATCACGGCTCACCTGTTTTCTGAAGCTGAGCCCTAAGCAACTACGATGTCATCTTCAGTCGACAGAAGTGACAAAATGGCTGCCCCTGAGCGAGCTAAAAACGTGTGGCTTTCTCATATTCCACAAACTCAATATTAACCAGAATGCCATGTTTAGATCAGTGGGCCTGCATAGAACATATTCTGGGGGAAAAAAATGTTTGGGTTGACTTCCTCTTTAAAGACAAGTTATAAAGTTTTTAGTCACAGCCTACTCTCTCAGCCTGTGATTTAACAAAGACTGTGAATTTTGCCTCCAACGTTCAGATGAATTGCTCTATATTTCATTAGTTCTGGTGGTAAAAACTATCGGTTCATAATTTATTTATTTTATTATTTTGTCTTCATTACACAGCATTTACCATTTTATTTCTAGGACCCAATCGCACCCAAATTTTTTAGGCTGGTTCCGATATTTGGAAGAGTAAAATTCCAATAACCGAACAATTGGCTGATTGGCTGCTGAATAAATAAATGAATAAATACAGAATACATAAAATTTACTTTTTGGGGTCCCTTAGTGCTTACAGCAATAAAGATATCAATTACAGGCAGAGCATTTGATGGTTTTATTATTTATTTAACTTTACAACAAGGAAAAAAAATCCAGCAAAACTCCACCAATTTTTTTTTCATTTTTATTTTTGCTGATTTTCTTATTTTGAGGGATGAAGGATGTTTGAATCATCTTCGTCTTATGTTGTAATGTGTTGATGTGTTGAAAATCGGCCGATATTTGCTGATTTTTAAAAGAGCTAATGTCGCTCAATTCAATCAGCTGGTCGATTAACCGTTTAGGCTAATTTATAGGGGCCCTAATTATTTCTGAGCCTTTTATGGACATGGGTACTTTCACACTTGCAAGCACATTTTCATACTATAAGTGTTTTTTTGAGCATGGGCATACCAGGAGAGAGGCACTAATTGGCAAAAGGTTAAACACGTACATATGTAGCTGATGGGTGATGGGTCTGTGCATTTTTAGAGACAAGGCACTGAGGCATATAGCAGCACATTGTATGGCTTTAAGCGGTCCCTCAGGTCCTTTGAATATTCTTGCAGTGGTAGCCAAAGCAGATGGTGACCTCGTTTATATTTCCTCAGTGACTACTAACTTAAATTCGTAACATTCGGCCATCATGACACAGCATGCTCCAGCCATCGTAATTTTATGGTTATTGGTGATTTGAAATACATCCTAATGAAGAGACAATCCAAACAGGGCAGACAGTATTCATGCGGCCGATGAAAGGCAAGTTTCCCACGGCGCAAAAAAAAAATGCAGATGTTGTGCTTACAAGTTCTGAAAGGTGCTTGTAAATAGAACGACTGTATTTTCCGGACTATAAGCCGCTACCTTTTCCCTGGGTTTTGAACCATACGGCTTATATAAAGGTGCGGCTATTCTGTGGATTTTGTGGATACATGTATCTTTCTCCTCGGCCAGCGGACAATCGCTTCCGCATTTCGGCAATCGGATTGAACGCGCTACTCACGTGACTGCATGACAAACACGGAAGAAACCACCGGTTACACAGTGATCTTAATACGAAGAGAAGAGTAACAGAAAGTACAAATACGAAGAGAATGTACAAACAGAACACAATACTGAAAGTACAAATGGGCTACACTTAGATGCACCAAAAATAACGAAATCGAACGTGCCGATTTGAACGTATTTAACATCGTTTTATCCAGAAAATGTGGTTACGGTTCAAAATCGCTTAATCGAGCAGCCCTACTGACGAGGATGATTAGAGAAATTTGAATTGAAGTGAAATTTATTGCAGCATACAAAAATGGTAGAAGAAGCATTTCTGTCGTGGCAGTGCAGTATAATACCTAAAGCAGCAAAGTTGGCACTAATGCTTATGAACAGAAGAATGAAATATACAGTGGAAAGACAGCTGTATTTTGTTATTTTCAATATCGGAGGCTTTCACTGAAATGCGAAAAGGCATTTGCTTTGAATCCTATTGTCAGGATTAAAAGAAATGAAATTGAGTTCAAGTGTCCAGTGTCCCGCTATATTTAGAATCATATTTATATGCTGCCTTGCGTTTTGTCCTTTTGGGAGTGTTTGTATGAGCCAACTTGTATCACTTTCTTCATGGCGTCTTGCCTCTTTATTCCCTGCCGACTGCAATGAAAGTTTGTTAACTGTGGCTTTAATAATGACCTTCGAGCAGATGTGCTTGTTTATTTCCCGTGGACAAGATTAGCAAAGCTGAGACCATATGCTGCTTTCTATGACGCTGGCACTTTTATTGCAACTGTAGGCTGCCGAAGTCATTAATTCTAGCATGGGTGAAGACACGAAAGCAATTCAATTTTTGAGCGGTGACAAACCACCATGGAGAATATTGTGTGTGTGTATTTGGAAATTCATGTCCCTCCTCGGGCAAGTCCAGCTGTATGCAAATCTCTTTTGGCATTTATTGTGTGATCCCTCAACTCCTTATTGTCATGTTGGCCAGTTTGGACTTTTTTTCCCCCATGTTTATTATCTGTTCATTTCTATGCTGCATTGTGATATTTTCCAGTTGAATATATTTTTAAACAGGCTCACATCTTGATTGGCAGGTGATCTACTGTGGACACCACGGGAAATTTGTTACAACAAGATAGCTGCATCATCTTGCCACTTCATATCCCATATCTACAATCGGTAAGTCAGTGTAGTTCCTTCAAGGACTAACGATCACTGGAAATTACTTTGTTGTCAGTTTGTGTTACTATACTCGCTTCCATTGCTTTGTCAGTGCAAGTTTCCATGTTCAGTGTGTGTGTGTGTGTGTGTGTGTGTGCGCACTGTGTGGATCACTGTGTGTATGGTTGAGTGAGTGGTTTCACATTCCCCTTTTGCCATTTGGGCGAGGTCATCAGCCACTTTCACTCAGAACCTCTTGTATTTCACATCTAACATTTCAGCTCAAGACAATGTGATGCTGCTTGATGCTGATATTTTGGAGCTACTATTTCTAATGTTGACTTTATTGAAATAAATTACAGTACAGAATCTGTAATATTTGCGTATTACAAAGGCTACAGCCAGTATTTAACTGTTAAGAAAATATCTGTTTAATGAACATTAGAATCTGATTTTGGTCTAGGTATATTATGGAATGATGCAAGAAAATATAGTTTTGTTTAAAGAGCTTGTGTATACTGTTGTATTAACCATTATGGAAACATTTAAAAAAACGAAAGTCTTATTACGAATACTTTAAGGGTGGCTGTGGTATAAATGCTACACTTGTCGCTGTGCTAATAAATTTGTAAAAGCACTGCATGAGTTGAACTGTAGTGTTCCTCATTGAACAGTTGGTTAAAACAGTTGCTGGTTTATTGCATCATTCATCACTGATTTTTTTTTTTTTTTGTCTCATCTCTGAATTAGCTCCACTGAAGTAGTTCATTAGTGATGAGTATAAAAAGACATCTTCAAATGGTTGTTTTGTCTATTATAAATGAAAATCAAATGTCTTTTTCATGTATTTCTTCATTCTGCCCTTTCAGTTTGTTACTGTAAATTGTGATATGAAAGTGCAATTCATTCTAGTTTGGCAAGGTATAGGTTACAGAAAAATAGGCTAGGTATAGGATAGGGCTGCACGATATTGGAAGAATATGCGATATGGGTGTTGAATATAGCGATAACGGTATTATTGCAATATTTAACATGTACCTTTAGAAATTACATTTTTATTACCTAATGAAAGAAATACTTATAGTTATAAAATAAGCAAGTGCAATATATTCTTAGTGAATGAATTGAAATGCCCCTAGATAGTTCACCTATTGGATTGATGGCAGTGTGCATTTAAGGTTGCATTGCACTGGTCAAATTCAGATAAGCATACAAATGCATATGAAACTTATTGCATGTCTTTGCGATATGCATATTGCATAGGCCATTATCACGATAACGATATATTTTCGATATATATTGTGCAGCCCTAGTATAGGATGATTTTCACTGCAATGCAAGAGTTAGAGTTTAAACAAGATATTGGTTGTGTTCATAGTGTTTGCAGTGCAAATTTCAGTAACATGACCATGTACTGATGCAACCATAGGCATTCTTGTCAATGTCACTTTCTGTCAATTGGAATTTGCATTTAAAGTTTTTCTTGCCAAGTTACCACCAAAGAAGTCTTTTCTTTAAACAACTAACTAAGCCCACTTTTTAAAGGATGAAGGACATATAAAATTCAAATGTATGCAAATAGATGCTAACAAGATAGGCTGCTTCTTTGTATGGTCACACAATTTATACAATTCTCTCGTCACATTTTATACCCAGTTGCGTGTTACTTCTAACAAGGAGCTGATGCTTTCATTGAAGTGTGGTTGTTTGTGAACAGGATACCTTGTATAACTGTGATTGGATGCTCCCATGTTGGACTTTGTACAGTATTTGATGACTTGTGAGGAGATGGTGATTTGAGTTGGGTGTCACATCCATTACTGGCCCTGTCCGCACGCTGACTGTCATGTCGGACTTTGGGGGGGGAAGGGGGGGGATTTCTCTTTATTCTTCCATCTTTCTCTGTGTGACATGGAAGACACCAATGCTCTAAGTAAAGCCACACCAACCGAAGGGAAAATGTATTTTTGAGGTGTAGGCATAGCTAGCTAGCTAGCTAACTGCACAGCGCTAGTTAGCTAACTGCACGTCGCAATTGTACCGAATAACCGCTGATACAAATTCATTCAAGGTATGTAGGGAGAGGGGAGACTCATTCCTCAGCCAAAGTGCATCACTCGGCACGTGGTCTTACAAATCCAGTTGCCTCACAAGGTATGTTATTAATACTATTTTTCAAAGCCATTACACATTCGAAGTTAGATTATTCTGCCCTCATGTTGTTGGAATTGCACAATCAATCACAGAGTGAATATACACTATGATTTAGTCATTGTTATACAGTAGCACAGACAGCCCTCAGGAACCGGGGTATAGTGGGGCACGTCCAACTGGGAAAAGGTGGCCTTGGCTTGGAAGCAGCAACACCTACCGTATTTTCCGGACTATAAACCGTGACTTTTTCCTTAGATTTTGAGCCATGCGGTTTATAGTCCGGTGCAGCTATTCTGTGGATTTTTCTTCCATCGCTTGGGTCCGGAATGACAGTACAATTCAATACAATACATTTCCCATTAACTGGATGTGACTGCAGGTGGAGGAGTTCAGCAGGCGAGGGTGCCATAGACTAGGTTATTGCATTAGGTGCTGTAATGCTTTGATTCTATGTTTTCCTAGAGGTCCGTGAAGTGCACATGAATGCGGTTGGCTGATGTCACGTCTGTTCTGTTGTTTCGATGTGAAATGCTATTGTTCATTTAGCACGTCGTGTGTTAGATTGGCTGACTTTATTAACATAAAACAAGACAGGTGCATATGTAGAATGTAGTAGAACAATAGATGGTAGAGTCTGGTGGACATCAGCTGACAAACTGAAGATAAGTACTGTTTATTTTCTCTTGGTTCTCTTCTGTTTTAATCAGCAACGTTGCTGCAGTGTTAAAAGGCATTGTTAGGAAAGAATCTGCTCAGGTGTATACATGTACATTTACAGTTCATAATCATTCTGTAAATGCAGTAAATATAAAAGTTTTCAACATAGATAGGTGCGGCTTATATAACGGTGCGGCTTATAGTCCGGGAAATACGGTACATGGCAAAAGGCTACTCCAACCGAACGGCGGCACATGGTGGTGGAGGAGGTGCGACATCAGGAAGAAGCAGCCAGGAGTGCCAAAGCAGTTTCCCAAGCGCAGCAAGGCCGCTGGATGAGGTGGGAGGGCGGGTTAAGGAGGAGCAGTCACTGGCTGTGGCTGAAAACACAGGGACGCAACATGGGCTGCCAAGTGACCAGGTGAGGCCACCATGCGATACACACCCGGGTCTAATCAGCCTGCGGTGGGCCAACCTCGGCAGAGAGTGGCAGAGAGTGCCTTGTAGAAAAGGCTATCTTGGTTAAACAGCTGTAAACAAGTCAGCCAACTCACCAGATACACCATCTACCTCACTCCCCATTCTCCAAGCCTGCACGGCAAAATGGGCAAAGGAGAAAAATTTTCACTTCAAATGCATTGACCAGCATGCAGTTGCGCGTGGCTGCCCAAACTGCCTTAACTCTATATGAAAACGCCCAGCTCGCGTTCGGTGTGACCATAGCATTATCAAGCTAACCAAAAATCTAAACTGGGTTAGTTCAGGATTCGTAACAGTTTTGAATTGATCTCTTAAAGGCCGTCAGAATTATTATTTTTTTAAACAAAGGCCGATGCCAATATTTGTCAAGATACTATCAATAATAATCGTCCCAGCTGATCAGTCTATGCCTAGTATGGAGGATATACAGTATGTACAGTATGTTGGCCCAAGGAAAAAAAAAACAAACCTACTGGTTGCATAATTACAAGAGGACAGGGCAGTATGCCAATTATTACTCTATGACTGGCAGTTGTTTGATTGGCTGTATTATGCATTTTTTTAACATCTCAAGAAAATTATGTGGCAAGGTAACAGACATACTGTATCCAGCCTATAAATCCTGACAGAAAAATCTGACACTAACACAAGAATGAGCAGTATTCCATTAAAGTTCAATTCGTCCTAAATAGATCAAAATCTCAAAATGGCTCTCGCTAAGGAAATAAATTAAACTAATTGCTCCAGGAGACAAATGCAACCTTTCCCGTGATTAGTGCTCCAACTCCTCATGCATGAACATCAGACAAACTGTGCAGGCAAAGATTTGCTTCTGGCTAAGGTTGGTTCCCTCCTTTGTTGCTGTGTAAACTCTGGCGAACCCTCATGGTATTTTGGGGACTTGGTAAAAACCTGATTAGCAAGCAGTGTGGCACTGGCTTGCACTCACATTTTTCAAGTATCATCTTAGGTTTATTGAATAATGAAGAACACAGAGCATAGCAAAAATCAAAGGCAAATGAGCCATTTAGATGGAGTCCTCTAATCTGGACACATTTAAAATGTGTCATACTTCATATGAATACTCTACAAGGCCATATTGGTATACTGTATACCTTGATAACTCAGTCAAACCAAAGGAAATCAAATTAGCTTTAGCTTTTCACTGATTGAGCCATTTCAGTACACTGATCCTTTTCTAAAGGATCAGGAAGGGCGTCTGAGAAAAGACTGTCTACATCAAAGCTGTCTTTTAATACTCACGGAGATTTAACACTATTTAAAACATCTAGAGTAGAAGGTGCGTGGAAGGCGCGAAGCAAATTATGCACATGAAAATGAAACAAGCTCATGAATTAAAAGTTGTCTATTCATTAGCCATGCTGTCATCTGTTTACGGATGGATCACGTGCTATGTATAATACGAACATTGTTTTCAACCCTCTGTTAATTTATTTTGTATCCTTGTACTCAATGTCAAATACAGGTTGTGTGTGAGAAGTTAACTGCATTGAACATTGCCAGCCTCAAAATTTGAACGTCTTCAAGGTTGTACCATTTGGAAACTGGAGACGTTACACGACTATCAGCTCAGTGATCTTTCTTTGGCTTTATTTGTGATGCTAGCTAAGTCATCAATATTTTCTCGTGTGGGGTTGTACAAGTGAGGCAAGGGGATCTCTACAAATAATTTGCAGCGTAGAAGCACATACCTCAGTTTAATAGTTTTCAACTGTTGCCAATTTCCCGCTTTGCTACTTAACGACCATGTACAAATTGAGCACCATTTCTTTGGCAATGTGCGGTGCGATTGACTTTGATTATTTTCTACTATGCAGTTAACTTTATACTATGTGGGAGTAAGTCACATGCAAGTCACAAGTAAGTCTTGAGTTGACACCAAATTTCAAGCAAGTCAAGTAAAAAAAGAATGCATGTTAGTTTTTTCATACTGACATTTACATGAGTGGCACATTGTCAATGTGGTGATAAATACTGAATATTTTGAATGAGGTCATAAACTTGGATACTCCTCAGATTCAAAAACTACACACATTGTTTCAGGTGCCAATCTGTTACCCAAATCTAATTAGTGTGTGTGTAAATGGGTGAACAAAAAAGACATTAACTTTGTGCACTTTGTAGGTTGTCACTTTTTTAGTTGAGTGAGGTTGACCTGCGTTAGTTTATGGGGGCGCTGCCACATCAAATATGGCAGATACGCTCACAACCAGAAAAGCAGTCTGCATAGACTCTATTTAACGATATAGTGTTCTGTTAGACTCTATAGGTCTATGCTTGAATAACGACCGCTGTTTCAAACGGTATCGTTTCAAGATTACATGGTGTCTAATCTATCGCTTTATTGGCTTCTCAATTAAATGCAGAACCAACATGAAGTATTTGACCAGTGAGCTGGACTGTCAAGCTAAACTTTGGTTCACAGAGCTATCTTAGATGCTCAGACAGATCGAACGAAACTTAGAGATGTTGTCTTTGTCATCAAGTTTCAATCCTCGCATGTTGCTTATTGTCTTTTTCCCAATTTCATCAAAACGATCGCCCCTTGAATCCAAAGATGTCCCCACATCTTTTTTCTCTCCACAGTTAACTGCTAGCAACATGCCTGTGACACCCGTGTCTATGTTTTGTTGAATAGAAAATATTTTCGAAGTGCGCAGCACCTTATCTCGTTAAGTAGAGGGCTGGGGAAACTTTTGTATGACTATGCGAACAGAAACGCCACAGTCAAAAGGAAAGGTTCTGACAGTTTTCACAAACTATCCCACCCCTAGTGATGTTACTTAGCTGTCCTTAAATGTTCACAATCATGTTTTTTACTGGTCCCAAACCAGTGTTCGTGTAAATTGTTACGTTAGCTGACCTCCCTCTTGGTTCATGACAAATGAAGTTAGAAGTTGTTGTTGTTTTGTCTTCATCCCGTGAGGTACAAACCATGTGTTTTACCAACCTTTTTTTTTCTCAACGTCATGGACAAAATAATCCATTAATTCAAATTAATGACCCTCGGAGTTGCTCCAACGCTCTTGGTGATTACGTCACCACTTCACACTAACAAGTGACGCTGACTCTGATGCTTTGCCAGGCTGGCGTGAATGAACAAAAAAAAACTTTTTAAAATTCTTTCTTGCTTTCTTCCCTAAATAGGGCAAACGGTGTTAAAATTCAGATTTAAAACTATAAACTATGAACAAGATGACGTGTCAAGTCATGTAGTTCAAGTTGAGTCACCTACATACCAAGTCAAGTCAAGTCAAGTCAAGTCATTCCCATGTTTTTGGCAAGCAAGTTGCAAGTCCAAAAAGTAGCAACTTGAGTCATACGACATGACTCGAGTCCCCCATCTCTGCTATATGGCGATTAAGAATTTCAGCGTGATGCATCTAATCAATGTGATATTTCACAAAAGCCTTAGTCTTGTCTACATTTTATATATTGGGAAATTGTATTGTTTGTTTTATTGTTTGTTGTTGTATGACTTACTTTTGCTCCATGATTTGTATAGCACTTTGTATACAGTGGTGGCTGTCTTAAAGTCCTTTCAGTTGAGTTGATAATATGCCATTGTGTAGGCAAGGCATATGTTGTTGGAATTAGGGAATAAAAATTAAAATACAATCTGAAAACTGAAAAGTTTATTTAGTTTCATTAAAATGACATATTCATTCTTTAAGTTCATCCATGATGTCAGTGGGTGGAGAAACAAATGAAAAACAATCATCACTGGTGCTTATATGAGAACTACACTTTTTTTTTTATGTGCACCTCTAAATACTTTGTATAACTCACACATTCAAACAACCAATGACTAATAAATCATCTGGAAAGCTTGTTTTGCTTGATATCGCAGCGTTTAAGTTTCATCAATCAGTGAGTGGACATTTGAAGAGTGAGAGGTGGATAAACAGCTTTGGTCCCGAAGAAACCGATGCATCTTGACAAACCTAATTTAGTTGTTTGTGTGTGGTTCCCTTGATTGGTTGCTGGCCGTTTTCTGCTTCCAAGATTAGGACATTTTGACATGACAATTTGCTAAGTCCTCGAGACCAGAATTAATTGAATTCTCTTGTCTGGCGCTTGGTGATTTGGCACCAAGTATGAAAAACTTTCTCCTGTAAGTTTTTTTTCTGCCTGTTTAAGCAGCATTTCAAGATCAAGCTTTGTCTGTTGAGAATTTCATAATGTGCAAATGGTTCTTGTATTGATTTTTTTCTGTCACAGAAAACCTTTTGCACTCTTGTGAACGGAGAGAATAGTGACAGAATATTCTCAAAAAGAATAGTAACCACCAGAGGTGTGTGTGTGTGTTCCTTTTTTTGTTGTATAATTAAGACATTTAGGTTTCAAAATATGAGACAAAAGTTCAGAAGTCCAGCTTTTATTTCATGGTATTTACATGTAGTTGTGTAAAACAAATCAGGACAGAGCACCTTTTGTTTGAAGCCTGCATGTAAAACATGACATTTTTGGGGCGTGGCTTATGGTATGTTTTCGGTCTCAGCCGTCTACGTCATGGGAGGGAGGCAAGGTGGTAATATTGCTCGCTTTGTTCTGTTGTCTAAAACGGCAACCGATCGCCACCAAAATGCAAATGCACATTACTACTCTTGTCCACTTCAACCAATGAAAGTATAAAAGTGTTCTGCACAATAGTTTGGATTTATTGACATAAAACGTGACCTCATTATGATCACCTCCACAAAATCAAAAATACTGTGGCGATTGCTCTTCCACTTTCACAAGCTGAAGCGGACAAGAGCATGAATGCGCACACGAACCCCGACTGGTTATATTTTGGACATTTAGCCACGCTAAACTCGTGTCAACCCCAAGAAGGAAGCTTGCATCAGCAGCAAGCAGATTTACGCCCCCCCCATCCCTCCCCGGCTAAAGGTAGGATAATGGGATGGCTAATCGCAACAACTAGCTTCAGGTCGTTAAAACAAAAGGTGTTAGCACAACAACATTAACTCCTTACTCTGCGTCCAGCCTGTGTTGATCTTCATGTCGCGGGGTTGCCATCCAAGCAGTCGCGTGCGTTGTCCGACAACGCTTGCAGCCGCCAGAGAGTGAGTTAAACCTTCATCGAACAAGCGTCAATGTTCAGCGGACAAAAAGTTCCAGCGAGGTTGACTCCACAACCGAGTGTTGCCGCATTGGAACGTACCTTTTCGCCTGTTTACCTTCCAAATTGGACGGCGTGTTGTCGAAAACTGTGGCCATTCTTCATCCAAATAAATGTGTATGTCTACTCATTTCCACTTCAGTCTCTGTAAATATCCTGACTGGTGTTTAATGCCTCGCCCGTCCTAACCGTGATCAGCAAAGAAGCAGTGTAATGTTTTTTTAAGCAAAAAAGCAGTGTGGTCCCAGCCTAAATCTATGTAGCTCTGCTCACCTCCACATTTCCTCATTATCGTATAAATCAGCCACAGAGAAGTTAATCCTTTTGATATGTTGAAATGGGCATTATTAGAGATGTCCACATAAATTTTGGTGCCAATTGATCGCCGTTTTTGGACCTTATAAGCAATGAAAGTACAATGATTTCCAATGGAGAGTTTGGAATCGGTTACTCCTGTGACTCCGGCCGAACAAGGATAGAACAGTAGCCTCGTGAACAAGAGGTGTTATTCATGGAGTCACTTATTTCCTAATTTCTCCAAAATGAATGGATAAAATAGAAAATGGCAACTCTTTTCATTTTCCTAATCAAAAAATATATCAAATGAACTTGTTAGTGAAAACATGACCATCTGGCCCCATCGTCCCTTTAACTGCATCAAGCCTTATTTGTCTTCTATATCTTTAACCAAGCCAAAAAAAACAATTATCTGAATACACAATTATTTGATTCGAAATTTCAGTAGGTTATTCAAATACCAAAATATATTCGATAACTGCAACCCTAATATATACAATGCAATACAATACTGTATGTATGTTCCTGTGTTTGGCTGCAGCAATGATGAACGTGCGCTATCTGCTTGCAATTGATTCATTGTCATGATAGTGACAGTTGAGATATTGCAGCAATAATTGCAGGCTGGTGAAATATTACTATGGGGTTTGTGCGGCTGCATATGTTAACTCAAATTTCTCTTTCAAAAGGAAAACCCAACCTTTTGTAAAATGTAAATGTAAAAAAAATATAATTTTACTGTATATTTTAATCTTACAGTGTTTTTCTAGCTTGATTATTTTGGCAAGCCTGACCTCAAATTGCTGCAAAAAAAACAAATTTGCTGTAGTAAACATCATGTTATTGAGAAGAAAATGGATGATGTATTGGATTTTTGGGGGATTTTTTTAATTTTAAGGATGGATTGTTGACCTTTGCGAAGCAATGAAGTCCATGTGTAGGCATTACTTCTGACGCAGAGTGAGGCCTGAAATTAGTTCTGCTCGTCATCCAGGGAGGCTGCTTAGCAACAAGGTAGCACACACAGCAAGCAAGACTACCTCCTGTGTGCAACTAATATAGTTTTGGTACAGATACAGTAGAACTCAAATATTGCCTGCAATAGCCACAAAGTCCAAGAGTCTTCTTTTGATTGACTTAACTGTCTTGTATGCATGACTTGACCGGCAAGAGAAGTCATTTTATTGCCAATGCTGTTCAGAAGCTACAGGATGTGGGCAGCAGAAAAATGGCTTCATTTGCTTTATCGCTCACCCAAGGACATGAACCGAAAGGAAATGTCCCTTCCGTAAGATATTTCTCTCATACGCTTAAAAAAAAATCTGTCATATAGAAGAGGTAAACGCAGAAAAGCTGATTCTCTTCAAAATGGGTTTACCTGTACTTTTTATATCCATGTATTAGAATGAAACAATGTATTAGACTCATTAACTTCTTGTTATGATTGTTTAATGATTAATAATGTCACACATAGCCTGAACGGTTGCTAAGTACCTAATTATAGAAACTCTGCATGAATTCAACGTAATCCACAGTGCCTGATGTGTAATCCATGGTGTCTGGTTGCCTGGGAAATGCAAAACGGCTCCTTCAACCTACTGGTGGTCTTGAGGGGTGGGGGGTTGGTTGTATAGGATTTTTAACCACTTATTTGTCATTGACTATGTTTACATGCAGTCAATAACCCTTTTAAAACCCGAATACTGACAATATTCGGGTTTTTAAAAGCCATGCAACCATCTGAATATGCCCTAAAGGGTTTATAAAATTCCGAATATCATGCCCAAAAAATAGGGAGTTTTACAACTTTAGGTGATGTTGACTGGAAACTGTTTTTATTGTTACAATGTGCATGATATTCTGCTCAGAAAATTCTAATCAATGAAACGATAAGGCAAATTTAATCAAATTCCTCTTCTTGTTGTGGATTGTGTTATTAAAAGTAAAAAAAATAAATAATGACAAGTACATTTAAATATTTTTTGGCTGTCATATGAAAGCGTGTTGGAGCAAAACATAATAGCGATTTATGTCAGCTTTGTTGCTGTGCAAGGAATGCAGAACCTCATTGTTTTTCTTTCAGTGGTGCTAGATCCCCTGCTGTGCTGTGATGTAATTTTATTTTCGTGCTCGGGTGAAATCTTTCATCTCCTGCCTATTTGTCTGTCAGCACTGCTTTACTTCCCATTTTTACCATTTCAACCATGTCAAGAAACCTTCGGCGATGGTAACACCATCAGTGACAGCTCCTAATGAATCCACGCCTTTGAAGACATTATCCCCCGATGCTGTGACCCACGTATGCACCATGTAACCGATTATAAAACGAATATCAGTCAGCGTTGTCACGCCACTAGTGAAAAACAAACTTTTCAAATTCATGTATATCAAAACTCAAAAAAGTGAGTATAATACACCTATACTACTATACTACTACTACTGTCATATGATTCAGTCCACTGGAAATCACAACATCCTGAGCAGTGTCTGTGGTGGAACCCCTCTTAATACTGTCCCTTTTTTTGTATAGTCTTTTCTTTGTTTTGAAACTAAATTCAATCACAATTTCCCATTCCCAATCTGAATTTGCCCTTTTATGTTGTCTGTTACTGCCACCCTTATCCTTGAAAAGTGGTTAGTACCCCAGCATAGAAATGCTTAAAATTTTCTTCAATGAAAATGCAAAGAGTTAACTTGTAAAACTGGTGTTGGTGTCCATTTTTTGTTCCTTTCCACACCTTTTGAGTTGATCACTGTAGGTGACAAGTACCTGTATTACTGTTGTACACAATGATAGGTCAATAATTGTTATATTGAATGTCTTTTGTGATACTGAAGATTCAAGTAACCACTCTGAGAATATTCATAATTACAATGGATAAGACATTCGGCAAGGGAGCTAATTCTCTTTGTGTTATTATTAACTGATGGGCTAATTCTATGTTGACTGCTCTCATAAGAGCAAACAGTTGTAATCTTTTTTCTTTTTTTTTATCCCACCACAATTATACGTTGATGGTAAACGGGGGATTCGTTCCTTGCACAGAACTGCACACGTAGCTCCTTTCTGTTTTATAGATCACCGTTCTCAGAGTTAGGAGTTGTACAGATGAGTCGACTGTACTGCTTCACAATGACGTTTAGAGTGTCTAATCACACGTTTTTGGCTTGACGAGGAGTTAGAACTGCTGGCAGCAGCAAAGTGAAAAGGGGACTGAATGAAATTAGTAGAGCTGGGCACTTAACCCTTTTCTGCCGGCCCGGTCTCCGTCCGCGACCTGGGTACCCTTCCGTGCTCGTCCCTCTGTCCTTATTCATAAAAATTGTTGTCCTCCGTCCTCATCCTTTTAAAGCGGTTCCGTCAATACGTCTGCCCCCCCACCCACCCAAAATAAAATCAGATTGATTAGGGTGAAATGGTGAATAAGATAATCGATAGTGTTGGCAACGATTTTTTTGTTTTTTGTCGTTCTACGTCCTATTGTAATTTGATATCAACTTTTACTTTTTTTTTTTAAATCATAATTTATTACTTCAAGAGCTCTGATATGTTCATGCAACAACCTTGCTGCATTTATCTGCACTGCCAATTTGAAATAATATCATTTTTTTTAAGGATAGGATTACTTGATTTATTAAAATAAGTTGTTGATTAATTTGATAATCGATTAATTTCTACACCTCTAGTGACCGTTTTGTTATACTGTCATGTTTATTTTGAAGACCTGTTACGCCTCCCTCGAGGCGCTTCATATTACTAAATTGACTCTCATGCTGTTTAAACTGTATCATTTAATCAGGTGTATAATTTCATGTGATTCATGTTGTATTCATTGCAAGCGTGGTCATCATCCTGGAAAAGGGGATCCCTCCTTCTGTGTTTGATTGCTGAACTGTGGGCATGTGATGCTGGATTTAATATGATTGTTTTGTTAGATTATTATTATTATTACTATTATTGTTAGGGATGTCCCAATGACACTTTTTTGGCATCAGAGTCAGAGTCTTTGGTTTTAAGGCTCTGCTGATACCCACTCCTGATCTGACACCTCGGCAATACGTACAAATGGTCTCAAATTAATATCGAAATGTACATACAGACACGATATGTTATTATGCGCAAATATAAATTTGTTGGATGCTTTGTTGTGATGTTTTTCAGATTTGTGTATTAGTTACTGCGAACTTACTGCGTAACTTGACACACATTAGTTGTACTGACATTATTGCTGACTGTATGTCTGTTTTTCATCATGCAGGCCCCAGAAGTAAGAGTTCTAAAACTAGCATTCACCTCTTTCAGGGAGTAAACAGGCCATTCTTCTTCGTCATCTTACTGCCAACTGTGCTGACTGCACAGTCAAATCTATATACTGTATACGGAGACAGAACTAGTGTTAGGTTGTAATAGTGACTTGACCTACAGTTTACTGACGCTCATGCTGTTGTACTCCACATGCACTGATTCTTCCTTTCATTAGCTTAAAGTTACACCTCGATGAAGCTATAGTAGTCCCTGTAGTAACGAGGAATTAAATCATTCGCAGTAGTTCTTACACATGGCTACACAAGGCATACATCATATGTCACCGAAAAAGAAACGTCTTGGCTGTGTGTTGGAATTATGTTAAAAGAACTGCTTTGTGTGCGTTCTATTCTTCACAGTTGGTCCACCACAGAAGGTGTTAGCTTGTGGGGATGTAGCACTTTTTTTTAAACTCTTTTGACGCCATGATGTATAAATGTCTGCAGAATCGTCGTTCGTGGACGCCATAACGTATTAATACGTTTTCAGTGGTTTTTTTTGTTTTTTTTTTAATAAAACTATTATGAAGATCTTTGCGCAGGTCCGGGATTGCGTTCAGTATGAAAAATCACCACTGGATGGCAGGAATGACCAGATTTTCACAATGGTCAGGTCCACCCACACACCAACGGAACAGCCCAATTCCTTATATGGAGCGTATGAGCGTACGTATATGCTCTGCGGCAGGGGTGCCCACACTTTTTCAGCCTGAGAGCTAATTATCACATGACCGAGTCAAAATGATCTACCACCTACTAAAAATGCAAAACACATTATTTATAAATATAAGATAAGAATGCCTTTATTGATCCCACAGTGGGGAAATTTTCAGTGTTACAGCAGCAAAGATATAGGTCACACAGGGACGGCGGCATAATGTAGCCATTAATGTATAACATTGACGGCGAACATTCAGGATCAAACCTATGTAAATATACGCAGTAACATGTGTATATACACATGTATATACACACCAACATACATCTTCATAAAAAGTATGAGGAACACTCATTTTAGTCTGTACATAGTACAGAGGAAAAATGCTCTAAGTAAGTGACAGTGCTGCAGTGCTGTAGTGAAATGTAAGGAACAGCATTGGATAAAACTAAAACTAGACTAACAGTAGTGGGGAATGTTGAGTATTGCACGGTATTACAGTAATGGGGAATGTTGGGTATTGCACGATATGAGCTCAGGTGCAGGACTGCACAATTGCACTAATGTCCGCCAGTTTGTAGAGACTACACAATGTTCTTGTTAAAGAGTCTGACAGCAGCAGGCAAGAAGGAACGGCGGAATCTCTGTATTGAATTATTTTTTATATGTACCGTATATGCTGGTGTACCTTGCATGACTGCATCAACCTATACAGGATAGCACAATACAACAACAACAAAGTTTTGTAATTACCTTACTCTGATGACTTGCACTGAATGGAATCAGCCAGCGACGGATAGTCCGGACAGTATTATAGTATTATATAGTAAATCTAACACTGATAGATTATGAAAACACGGTCTGTCTCAAGTTGACTGAATATTAATCCAACCATTTTAGTACATCTTGTAGCCCGTATGCAATTAAGAATAATGCCAGTGGAGTCATCAGTGGCACTCAGTAGAGCTATCCTCATCAAATCTACGGTAGTTGTAATCATGACAGGTGTTTTCTACGATGAGAAGTTGATTGGACCATGGGCAGTTGCTAGGCAACTGCATCAGCGCTATATCGGCAAGTCAAGAAGCAGTGTTAGGGAGATTCGAGGGGGGAGGCTTTGCAGGAGTATTTGAGCATATGGAAGAAGGGTGTAGTTTAGCACTCAATCATAGACTTAATGGGGTATTGGCTTGGCTATGAGGCAGTTCAAGCTTCCATGGGTCACGGCTGTAGTCGTATATATCGCAACCATTTGGAACAGGCTGGCGCCACATAGCCAAGTAAATGGGTTTTATTTAGGCCCTATGAAGCAAGACATTCTTTTGAAATTTTAGCGTTGCCACAGCGGGGTACGGGTTCATTGTGAAAAGCATAAAAATCTGGTTAAAAAATATGTAAATGTACAATATATTCTTGTGCCGTACTGGTGACCATTGCAGGGAGTGCACTCCACCTCCAACCCACTCAGTTGGTCGAGGCTCCAGCTCACCCATGTATTTTGTAATGTATTTTTGCTCCCTTTTGATATGATTTAGTCAGAGAGCTTAGCCGCACTCTCATTGATCTCTGAATGTGTATGTCAGGAAGGGATCCACTGTCAAGTCTTTCCATGTGTGGCAACAGCACTCTGAGCACACTAAGAAACGGAGATCCCTCAATGTCCATGTCCAGAGCACACCCACACGTTACCGCATTTCTTTCTTGATTGCCAAATGTCTTTATCTTTTTTCTGTCATTTAGCCCCATTTACTGTGTGTATGCTACTCACACACACATATACAAATTTGAGCGAGAGAGAGATGGCCCTCCGCAATTTGCCTGTACTATCCTTATGCATTGACAAACCTATAATTAATGTACAAGATGTATTTGAAGCCTTTGGGGCCTGATTTAGTAAAGGTTTGCACAAAACAGGTGCAAGCTTGAATCGGATTGCATCTGTCAAACGGGCAAAATTGCCACGCAGTTCATTGGCAGTAGTACAGTATGCAAATTCATTTGATTCTGAATTAAGCAAGTGTGAGTGAACATGCAATTTGGTGCCTACTATTTGGGATGTTGGGAAAAAAGATCGCAATCTAAGTAGATCACGCCCACCAAGAGGAATTTTTTGTCCGGGTGAACAACATGCAATTTAGCGCCTGCTATTTGGGATCATAGTAAATCAGGCTCTTGAGAATAAGAGTATGAGATCTAGCATGAATCTTTACATTATGGCAACTGCTTTATAGAAGAGTATAAAAAGATGTCTGGTAGAATAATGCTTCTTTTTATTCATGCGCTCTACTGCGCTAAATGGAGGAAATGAAAGAACATTGAACAAAGGAGTGGACCATTGATTTTAGTCTTTTTTTTGTATACAGTATTCTAAATGAGACATGGTGGATTTAGATTGATAATGTTAAGGTTTCCCTATTCTGTTCTGTCATAAAAGTAACTAATACCAACGGTCATTCACAGCCGGTACTTTCAGATGGCCTCTCGGCGTACTAACGCTGATATCTGATATCTGCCTTTATCTCGAGACTGCTTTTATGTAATTTCTTCTTGAGCATTTATCATTCCGCGAGGGGATTTTTCGCATTTTTATAGGAATCTCCCACCATTAAGCAGCAAAACCAAAAATGTGTGTTTGTTTTTCAATATTGTTTTCTATTTTCTTCCTAGGCGTGCGGATCATGGCTTCTAAACCACACCCTCCTCTGATGAAGAAGCACAGTCAGACTGACTTGATAAGCCGCCTGAAAAGCCGGAAGATTCTTGGAGTTGGAGGCGAAGATGACGACGGGGAAGTTCACCGATCAAAGGTCAGATTAAATTCCCAACTTGTGGATTCAGCAAAAGGCAATTTGTAGCTGGTGTAAGAAATGTGGAAGGCATTTGTCATCGTTATCTAAATGGTTATTTTCTGTGGATCCCCTTTCAAAGCCACACCAATCTACTAATTGTCTCATGACTTGTACCAGTCTCCTATTCTCTGCATTTGCTGCTTATACTTTAGTCAATGAAAACCCCACATTGCCAGGAACCCCCAAAGCTTTCATGAGTAACTCAGATCATTTTGCGATTTTAGTAGAATGATGAAAATGAAAATACAGTAAAGAGCATCAGGAATATAAGAAGGCCAAATCGGATATCTTCAGTGTACAAGATCCCCAACACATAGCTTAATGTTGAGCACAGATGTAGTAATTTGACAGAGGGAGGATCTGTTAGTGTGTGACAATCCATGCTTATTAAATAAGTGTTGTGGTCGGTGTTAATGAGTTTAATGACTGCATGTTAGTCCAGTGTCAGTCACACTTAACCCTTGTATGGTTTTCATATTTTTGTTACTCAGCCAGCGTTGATAAGTCTGGTGGACCGCTAGAGTTTTGGGTTTTCAAAACCACACAATCAAATAATTTTCTGTTGAAATACTCAACAAATGTTTACTGCATCCAAATTGCAGGTCATATGAACAGCAAACATTGTCAATTTTCGCCCTTTACCTTTGTTAGATCACATTCATGAATTAATGTGCTACTCTGTTTTTTTTTTTCTTTTTTTTTTTTTTAAATAAAATGTAATTAAAAGAAAATCTTATAACCGTGTGTTGTCACCATGAGGAGGTTTCAGATATGCCTTGGGTCATTTTTCTTTTGATAAAAACTGAACGACAGAACCGAACACCATAAAAGGGGTGAAATTATGTTGGTTTTATGTATGTATGTCAATTTTGTTAATTCTCTGTATAAATCAGACATTCATCCTGGTTTAGAATTTTACTGTGGCAAATAATGTGAGGTGATGAGGAGAAAATGGGAATGGGAAATTAGTTCCATGCCAAGGCTGGCTCTCGAAAGGAAACAACCGCATCTCTGAATTCATGTGGCTTTGTAAACAAAGGAGGGAAGTGCTTCTCTTGGGCCACACTTGGTGCCACTTCCTGCTGAGATAGGAATACTGTTGCTACCTGAATAATCAAGTTAGAAGCATTCTATTCATGCTTGGTTATTAGACATACTGGCTGTCTTTCACTGCAAGCTTCTTGACACTCTGTGACAGCATGAGACGAGGTCTTCGCAGATGCCTAGCACTTCATAAACTGTCAAAGTCCACAACAGCCCCGTATAGATTCTGTTTCACCGGGACATTTTTCATTCTCTGTTTACTGCCCGCTTCGGACGGAGTGATGAATGGTAAAAAAAAAACAGGACAGAGCAGCTGTGATTAAGCATCTCTCCTCAAATGCCACTCTAGTTCTTCATTTCCTGTTCCTGCCTTTGGCGCTATTCCCCCAAGTCAATCCTTTGCCGTCAGTTGCTACTCGGCTCGCTTTTGGCATATTTCAAGGCACAAATATTCATGTTTCTGACAAAGAGCCCCCAAGAACCACAAGAAAGTGTATTCACAAAGTCAACTGACACAGATGGATTCATCACGTATGGTCTATGTAGAGATGTGCGATATAACGATATAATGTATATGATAGTATAAAAATGTCTACCGTACAATATAACCCGATATCGTCTATAGTTGTTTTGATGTGTTGTATCATTGGTTTAGCTCTGTTGCTACACTAATGTAGCGTCCAAAAGGGTAGCACAACAACTGTTCTTGTACTTCATCATTGACTATCCTTCCAAATATTGTGTGTTCTAAGATAAAATCAGTTTAATAAGTAAATCGAGACATGGAAACACCAAATTGCCATTGATTCAATGTACTCACAGGGTAAATGCTACATCGTTATCGGGACATAACATTTTGTGCACAGCATGAGGTCTACCTATGTCTATTCAATAGATTATAGTCATAATCATATTTCTTTCTGTAAGCTGCAGTTGCATCTGCATCGAATTAAATTCAGCCTTATATTAGACCTTTTTCTTTGCTAAAATCCTCACTGCGGATATGCTCGCACTACAAAGTGTCGTTGTTACTAATATAAACATGTTGCTTATCTAATAAGTAAATTCTCTGAAAGCCCATTATTTCCTTTCTTATTTAGATCAGTCAGGTCTCTTCAGTCCAGGGTTTTGTCGAGCAAAAAAATGACTTTGTAATTAATAGCAATTTTTTTATAAGTACTCCTAGCTGGAAAATGATCAATCTTTCTGTCTTGCTGCTTTTCACACTTAAGTGTATTTTTGTTATTAGCCTGATGCTCTGACCACAACACATGAACAGTTGGGAGTGAAAAAACACTGCTGTTGGGGATTCAATGCTTTGTGCAAAGCAATTCAACTTCACCGCCAACCAAGTGTTTCTCTCATTATTTAAAGTGTTTATCTGCTATTTTAAGCTTTCCACAGTCAACTATAGGTATATATTATTATGTATTACCTTTGCCACAATGGTGATCTAATTTCTTATGAAATATGAGTTATTTTGGTGCCTATTTTTCTAATGTGGAAGTAAGACGCCCGGTTGATTGAAACCCAGCCTCTCCCCGTATGCTTACTAATACGACACTAATGTTAGTACATTAGTGCTAATATTATGTCATCTTTTAGCTTGCAGTTTGATTTACTTTCAGCTCCGGCCTCTTTCATTGTGGTAATTGCGCCAGTTTTAAGCAGCCAATTAGGGCTGCTCGATTATGAAAAAAATATTTTATTTTGGTAATAATTGAAATCACGATTATTCAAATGATCATTTATTTTTTTGCTACAAAACAAGAACAGGTTTAACAGGCTCGTCGTCTTACACGGCAAACCCAAAATGTAACCAAATAAGCGATTTAGACTTGCCTTGCTTGTTTACAAGTCGTTCGTGTGGCGGTTCTTGTGCCATTTTTAGGTCTGTTACTCTGTTAAAACTTTGAGAAGCGTGTTGGGTGCGGGCTGGCTAGCTAGCTAGCTTGGAGAGGGAGGCGCGGCGGGGTAACTCGTGTGCGCATGCCTCAAAACAACTCAAAATTAGTATTTTTTACCATTAAGCCAATTTTGTAATCGTGGAGTGTAATAATCGAAATCGTAATTGAATTTCGATTAATTGCACAGCCCTACGGCCAATCCACTTTTGTACTGTACTTGAATGAATTGCTGGCATACTCTACGTCTTTTGTATATATCAGATAATTTTACACACAGTATTCATTGGTTTGCTAAAACATAAAGTGGCATCAAATTCTAAAAAGACTAAACTATTATTGCTATTTATACCATTTTTCATTATTATTATGTACGGGAACACACTACCTTCGGCATGGCCGTGTTTAACCTCACTGTGGCCAATCAGGATGTCGACTGGTCTTTCATTCACAGTGCTGCGGGCAGAGACAATCCGACACTCTACTGTGGAGACATACTCTAGGTGTCTCCATCTATCATAAACGATATGTAGGGGGTGGAGGCGATTTTATCGCCTGTGTTCAGTCCACATGGACTTAACACATATCACCGCCCTGACAACACATGCGCCAGAGCAACAAACAACAATGGACACCTGCTTCGAGGAGCGCTTATATAATATACACACACATAAGATATTTGTTTTTTTTGCTTTTGCAACTAGGATTGCAATGCACATGAATGCAGCGTGTTTGTTGATGGTGAAGTGTGGAAACACAGTATTTGCATGCATGGAACGAATGTTGACATCCTGAAATGTTTTATGACTGGAACAGCGTGCGCACCTGCAGCCGCGTGCAAGATTTTTCACAACAATGTCCAATGCGGTGCCTGTGTTGGTGAGAGCATTAAAACGTATGCACTCGCGTATACACTACTAGATTAAATTCATATTTGCACATGTTGAAAATCAGGTCGTACTGTATATGCGACCATTTTGGTCACAGTTTTGAGCCTGTTTTTTTTGACAAAAATACCACAGTTACTGCAGCTACTATTTAGAATTGGATGAAACAGAACCGAGTTGTAAATCAACTATGTTTACTTACATGTACTGAACAGCTTTGTACAAATAAAACTGCCTATTGCTTTTAAACAGTTTACTTTAAATTGGGTGACAGTTAAAACAACCCCAACAAAAATGAAGTTACTTTAAATGTTGAAAATGGTGGTCAGGTCCAGCGTAGTCCACCAAAGTATATTTTTACTATCCAGCCGATGTAGTCAGTCAAGTATAAATTGTATTCCCATATGATAAAAAAGATATGTTGCTTGGTAGTACAAGCAGTTGGTATGCATAATGCTTCTTTACGAGGGGATATTGCAAATTACAGGTCCGGCATGCAAAGTTGTCCTTTTCTTGTTTTTGCAGGTCAGAAATAATTGTAATGTCATCTGTACGTGAAAATTGGGGGGGGGGGGGGGGACAAAGACAAAGCACTGACATGACATTGTTTTCTCAGAAAGAGACATTTATTCATATCTTGTATTGTAAGGACCTGAACATTTTTTTGTTGTTGTTGTTGCAATGTACTCTCTGCCAAGCAATGTACTCGCTGTTTGGCACCCGTGTATTCACCTATTCGCGGATTATTTTAAATTATTATTTTTTCAAATATTTTAAAATTATTTTTCGCCCATTTTCCCAATTTCTTTCATGGAAAATTTAAAAAAATGGGTTTTAAACAAACTAATAATTTGTATGTACTGTATTTATGTATTCTTTTTCTGTTCTTCAGTGCATTTCAGTTGGCGTCAATTATGTGTATTTTCACTATTCGGGCGCCAGCCCAGTCCCTATCCCACGCAATTAGCGGGGGTCCACTGTGCATAATGATGCTGGTACTGTAAAAAGAAATGAAACAAGACATTGGTTGTTAAACACGTTATTCATTTGTGGCTGATGGTACAGACTTCATAATCCAGTAATGTAAAACATGCCTCAGATAAGACCTGGCAATTGCCGGTGAGCATTATATACAATGGAATACTGCCTTGTTTGTGACTCCGAAGGCATAGTGGGTCATATTTTCCCCCTGCGAGCAACTTTCAGTTTTCAGGAATATAAATTAAGCACTGTTTGGTAACACGCGCTGCCTAGATTAAGTTAATTTTTGCAGCAAACAATTTGTCTCCTTCGATTCACTCGGCAGGTGCTTAATCATCCGGAATTCACAAGATGATGACGTTATGACACATCCCCTCTTAATCTTCGGGCTCTGATTAAGGAGCTGAAGGCATTTACTGTCGCTAATTAAGATCATAAGAGCATTTTCTGTCACTCAGCCTGACGCTGATTTTACCTTAAATGTTTGTTAACGGTAGCTCACAAACATGAGCAACACCTCCAAGGAAGGCACTATCTTCCTAGTTATTTGTAGTTGCTAGTTATTAATACTGTCCATTGCCCTAACTCATTTCTTCCATTTTCTGCGTTTACAGATTAGTCAGATGCTGGGAAATGAGATGAAGTTTGCAGTTCGAGAGCCAATCGGGCTGAGGTGAGATTTCAGCTCCTTGGTTACTCGGCAGCATTTGTGTTAACACAGTGCACGCTGCATCACTCCCAGTAAAGTTCAAGATGTGTCAACTGTGTTAAAAGAAATTTGGGGCGGTTTCAAGCAATGCCTTTCTTTTGTCTCCTTAAGGGTGTGGTTGCTTACCTCGGCAGTGGGTTTCACTGTGATCGCCGTAATGGTAAGTGCTGTAGAAATGAACCTGAGCAAATTGTGTCCATCGGTCATTTTGTCATGCGCAACTATGAATGAATGGTCAGTTTTCCAGTTGTGAGTGCATGAAGTGTCTTGAGAAACAGTTCAGTCTTTGTCTGCTTTATTGCTTCCATGTTCAATATCACCAGTGTTCGTGGCTTCTAGCTCGCAAACAGGACACATGCGGCACAGTGGCTGTATTTTGAGGGCTTCATTTTAGGCACATTTGGGGGGGACAATTTTGCTGTGTTGGAATAATGACGCTTGTGTTGTCGTTTTCCTACACAGGCCTTGGTGTTTCCCAACCATCTGTATGAGGTTGTTTTTGAGGAGGAACTATCTACAACCAGCCTTTCTGTTCGCCTTTATGGAGGAGCACTACTCAGTGAGTCTTGGTCCGAAGTTGCAAAAAAGATAGATGCACACAGCTTTCCAGATCGGTAATCTAAAGCTTTACTTATAAGTGGAGACATTTTAGTTTTAATGCTTATTCCTTTACATGTTCTCAACACTGCACTGGGTTTCTTGTGAAGTGTAGTCATAACAGCTCCATCCAAGCACTCATAATGGAGGCTACAGTTGACTAAAAAACATCCCTTAGGGGGTTATGGTCGAGCCTTTCTATTTTTTTCCCTCTAATTTCATTCGTTATGTGTTGAATTTATTACCGGGGCATGAAAGGGTTCCAGGAATTGTTCAAGAACCGCTACTGTATCCTCATACATTATTTCTTCTGGCAGGATGATTTATGTGCTGTACAAGGCGACGTTGGTTCACGAACGTTCCAAGATTCTCTTTGAAACCTTTGTGAACCCAAGCAATGTTTGCCAATGAAATGAATGGAATTAGAAAGGTTTACATTTTTTAAAAATCTGTGTGACCTCTTTCTTTGCAAATATCCTATGTTAGTACATACATGAGACCCGCGATTAATGAAGCGGAGCGGCTTTTAATCAGGTGCGCTTTGTAGGCTGGAAATGATGGTATTGTAACGTTATCACCCGTGAGCTCTTTTCATTTATCCTCACTAACAATTTTCTACCTCGTCAATAATTTGAGATTCCTGCTTTGTCCACAGTCACTCATTTTATCCACGTCGGCTACATTTCTTGCCCCTTTGCTGTTAAAAATGCAGATCAAACTGCACAGCAAAGCTACAACCATGAATGCTGTTGTCATGTTTAGTTATTGCTTCTTATAATAGTAGTAGTAAGGCAATTTGCCCTCATAATAATACCGCTCTCGCTAGCAGTTTTCAGTTACTTTGGAGCCATACTGACGGCTAATTCAGAGCATACAACAACAAAAACTGCAAGGCATGACGCACAGAGATTATGTTTACGTGGCGCGAGAAAACGGACAACTGAGATTTGAAAAAAAATCTTAAAAAAAAAAAAAAAAAAACTTTGTGGACTGTTTACTGACATTCCACTTTGCACGGTGTGAAGGCTTGAATGCCATCATTTAAAATCGACAGCCTGGAAGCCTGCTTGTACTTTAAATTGGATGAGTTTTTTTCTCATTTGAATTGAAGCACTGCAATCAACAGAGGACAAGCGATGCAGTGGGGTAAAATGATGTTTTTTCTGCCTTGCCGCTTCCTTTGACAAAAAAAGCTATTGGCAATGGATAATGCTGTAGTTTAAGTAAAAGGCTTTCAGGCAAGTCGGTGAGTCAGTCACTTTGTGATTGCAGGGTTACTGTTGGCTTAGAAGACAGCATGACCCATAGAAAATAGACTGACAGGCCTGCCTTGTTGGTAAAAATTAGCAGGGAGCACATGACAATTAAGTATCATAAAGGTGAAGAATTGGGACCGCAGCATTTACCTTCCGTTTTCCGATTTTTTTTTTTTTTTTTTTTTTTTTTTTAATTTTTTTTTACACTGTATGTCTTATTTAACCAACTTTCAAATTTAGATTAAAGCCTCTATTAATTGAATTCAGGGACTTACAGTATTTATCAATATATTTTATGTCTGGCATGAGTCATTCCTCCCTGAACTGAAGTGCCTTTGTTCACATACGCGGAAGGTGCAGTTACGTAGCTATCCCTACATCCCGAAATTGCATCTTCCCTTTGGATATTTGTATAGTCCCCTGTCATGGCTGCTTAAGGGTGACATGAGTGTGAGCAAGTCACGGGGGGGGGAGTGTGACTTGACAGCCAGAAAGTGGTTCGGGCTTTGGACTGGCGTGGCCGCTTGAGAGCGCCTCGTTGCCAGCTGTGAGTGTACGCACATCATGGAGAGGAGGCAGAGGAGCGAGGGGTGTGTGTTTTCAGATGTGACAGCCAGCGTGTGCACAGGGGCTTCACTCTGGTGTGTCCACTTTTGAGTGCTACCGTATGGAAAAGCGCTGCCCTGTGACGGAAGGGTGGGGTATATTCCAGACACCGGAGGTTTTAAGCAGTTATATTTTTACGGCTCAAATGTGTAGAAGAAGTTTTATTTGATTGACAGTTGAGTGGGGCGTGGTTGATTTTCATCATTTTGAAGGCTCATTTTACATTTATTTTTTTTGTAATTCAAATTTGGCAGGGTTGATAACAGCACTATTTTTCGTGGTGTCAAATTTAGAGGATGTTTGGATGTTTATTTTCACTGAACATTACTTAACTTAACTCTTAAGTTAATATGAAAAAAATGTTAATAGCACAATTGATAAATGTTGTATTTGTATTTCAATTGTTGAATCAAGTAGTTAATCATTTCCCATTTTTCCGTTTTTATTTGAACCTCCGTAGTGCACTGTACCGATGTTATATTTGAACCAAGCAACAAAAATAACCTATCTGATAGTGAACATGCGGCTTAGCACAAAGGATAGGTGAAACATGGCAGTGCAGAAGCAGCAAGATGTGACTGAACCAGCTAACATGGGAAATATGAGTCTTTTTCTTCTTTGTTGAATGTCAACAGGCCTTTGGAGATTATTAAAGGGGGCGTAGGGGGGGCGGTGATTTCTTCCGAGATAAGAAGCAGCAATGGGGTTGAAGGATTGAAGGATGGGGTCACATCAGCCAAAGCAACCACTATTTTGGCAGCCAGAGGATACGGTCCATCAGCTCTCCCACCCCTGAGGCTCATTCCCATAGCATGTCTGCCTGCGTGCAGGATGGAAGTGACATGCAGTGAAATTAACTGGAAGAATACCCGGGCAAAACTTGAAAAGGAACACAAGCTTTTATCAAAATCTAAGTCAACGCATTTAACCGAATCAATACACCAATTATGTTGTCATGTGTATACAATGTAACAGTTAACTCTCAGGTGTTATTAACTGGTGCAATTAAATGTGTGGGGATATTTTGTTATGTTTATTCTACTGACCCTGGTCCAATTTACCCACGATGGCCTGTCTGTGCAGGCTTGGCCCTCATCATGTGGAATGGCCTCTACACGGTAGAGAAGATCATCATCCAGTGGACTTTGCTGAGTGAAGCTTGCTACTTTGCTGTGCAGTTTCTTGGTATTCGCCCCATCTCCCCACGCAACATTCTCTTGACCAGTTCCAGTCGTTTGTATTCAAAAGATCAGCAGATCCTTTAATTAAATCTCAAATTTAGATCTGAGCACAGCAGTACTGTATTCACATTCATGTGCAGAAACTGCCCTCTAGTGTTCATTGTGTAGAGTTACAACCTACTTTTTTTTTTTTTTTTTTTAGAGCTTCAGCGATTTTTATGCTGTTTTTTTTTTTTCTTTAACTCAGTTACAGTTATACTGTATGTGGTTGAGTTCCAGGCATTCCATTAGGAACAAATCCAAACAATTATTTAAGGTTTTCATGCTGTACTGACACAGTGGCAATCCATAAAGCTACTAAATCAAGTCATACTGTACAGGGGATGGGCTGGGCTATAATGGAATGGGAGCCCAAGACATCCAAATGCTCCTACAGCCCCCTAAATCAACTCACTCAATATATTGAATTTTTTTTCGTCATTGTTGATCAATGAAATTTAGCGCAGTGCACGTCACTTTACACCGAGTTGGGTATGCTTGAAACGATAGGAGCCTTCCATATAGGACATGATATACACTGGTGAATGTTTGCATGTCCATAGCAACTCTGCCTTTGTCTATTAATAATCCTGTGATGCTTTGTGGTTTCAGTGACATCCATCACCTTAATAGAGATCGGCATGCTGCCCAATGCCGCCGTACTGCTGCTTCTCAGCAGAGTCCTCTTCCTGGTGGTCACTATGGCTTACTACTACCACCTGGGCCGCAAGCCAAAGAAGATCTGAGCTGATGTGCATGCTACAGGGATACAAAGAATGGACAGCTGAGTACAGATCACATACCACGTGGTTGCAAAGTTGTGGATTGTTATTTGAAATGGATCTTAGTTGGAGCGTTACATGTTGCCAGTGGGATGCAGATGCAGGACCTAGCTTAATGTTACCCCCAAATTGTCAACAAATTAGCACATAAGACATTTCGCCTTCATATATGTGTGAGGTCAAAATTTCATGAGCCAAATTCCTCCTGCGTGCTGTTACTATATATTTAAAAAAAAAAAAAGACACTTTGTATTGCATTGTATTCTTGTCACCTTGTTTATGATCAGCTATGTACTTTTCAGAGCATCCTCTCACTCTGTTGCTAATATACCTTGGGAACATTTCCGAATTTACAGTTTAGTGTTATTCCATAAAAAGCTGCATCTTGCCACTGCCTCCTAACTGCACCCAAGGACCAATAGTTTGTTGTTCTGTTTATGCAAAGTGCGTCTTTGCTGAAGCGCTTCGAGCATCAACAGCGATCTGTCCAATTCAAATGTAGGCCTAACAAGCCAAGTCTTCACTGTTGACTCTCATAATTAGCACAGTAGCGAACTGAACTGGGGTCACTTTGCATTCGAGACAGTGTTCAGCAAAGTGATTCTTTTTTTTTATTTACTCAGTGCTACCAAAGTGAAGAGTAAATGTCTTCAGTGTGTTCACACCAGTAATGATCTTTTTTCGCCATGCAAGGCAGGATTTGGCCTTTTAGTGTTGAACTGGCATCATAAGCAGTCCTTGTTTTACAGCAAACAAAACTGCTTTGGGTTCTCATGAGTAGTGTAGCACAATTTGTTTTTATATAACGCCATATCCGTAGCCTTGCCTTAAAGCTGTTTAAAACTGTCACCAACACTGCATCTTTACCCTTATTGGGTGTACTGTATACTTAAATAGAAGTACATGTGGCGGTGTTGTAAAGCGGACAGGGAACTTGTTCAGTATTAGGTCAAGCTAAGGTTTCTCTCAAGTGTAATTTTGTACCTATTTAACCAACTCGTGTCAATCAATGTCATGCATGTAATAATTCAGCAGTGCAGTGAGATAGCGTAGCAACCAATGAACCAAATAAGTAAATGTGTTCACTGTGGAGGACGTGAACATCTAAAAACACGTTTTGATTTGTGCTTTGTAACGGGTACTTGCCAATTTTACTCCTCCTCCACTGGATTCATTACAATTCTACCTCCCAGTTATTTGCCATTATTCCAGTTCAATTCAAGTTTTTATTTTGAACTTGTTCTTTTCCACACTATGGGCTCTGTCAAGGGAACGTTCTAAAAGTCAAGCGAAAACAAAGCTTCAATTTGTTAATATACACAGGGCCTCCTTCAAAGGTGGTCCCTCAGTCCACCCCAGATGGGAGTAGTCCTGAGGTCTGAGTGATTGCGGGTTTGCAGTTGCATGTTCAGTATTGAGCACAGAAGTGCTTGTTACTTGGGTGAGTCTTAACTCCGGATCGGGAATACATGGGTGAGGTCTGTTTCACTCCTGTAAAGTAATAATTATCTCTTACCAATGTTTAATTAGATACAGTTCTCCCCAGCAACTGTGTGCTGAAGCCTACTAGTCTGTCCTTACTAGCATGCTAATTAAGGGGTTGGAGGGGGAAAAAAATAAATTTCCGCCAATGCTAAAGGCCTCAAATCACCACCAGACTTGAAATGTTCAAAGGTCTGAGGATTGCATTATTTTCGGGCAGAAGGGCTTTTTTTTTTTTAAGGTAAGATCAGAAGTTGGCCAACCTCAAGGTAGTTCTGTCCTTGTAGTTTTCTGACATTTCTCCCAAAAATGTCAGTCACTTGAGTTGAGTGGACAATAAACAGAAATTGTTGAAGTCTGATACAGTTCTGTCTTTGAGTACATTGTTCTGCTCTGAATTGTATCTCATGTCAAACTATTTCAACTTGTAGCATTGTTTTCTTATGTATATACTGTTTTGTGACTCTTGTACCTCAGATTGAATTCATGGTTTGAAATAAAGAACCTTTGTTTATTTTGAAGACTTCTACATTCATGTCATTGCTTGTTTTGCTGTCCAGCAAAATGGAAGTCAAATGATTTTTAAAATGTACGCATTTGGTTTGTGCTTGCTGCTCTGACTTAAACAAATCTGTAGATTGAAATATTAGTGGAAAGACATGAGAGCAGCATCATATTATAAGTATTTAAAAGACTGCTTATAACAGTGAACCTCTTCAGTGCAAGATAAAAATTAACAGCGCCGTCATGTAAACATTAAACATGTCGTGTTTGCCGGTGTGGGCCGGTCACGAGCGATCGTCGGCAGTGGAGGCACTGTCTTTGCGACCCTGCTGGAAGGTTGCTGCAAACACAGGTTAGCGGTCTGCAATGATGAGACAAACTCAAATGCTTCATGAGCATCCTGCCAGCTTTCCTGACCTACAAAAAAGCCATATGCAAGACAGTCATTGATAAGCTGTGGAACACAGGTGAATCACCGCTGCACAACAAAGTTCTCCAAGGCACCTCCAGCAACGTTGTCAGGTCAGGCCACATCAGTACAGAAGGTTTTCTTGACACGCAGCCTTTTCGGTAATTCCTGACTCAATATTAACACTGGACAGCGAGATGACCTGGTTACAATTTCAGACTTCAGTCTTCTTTCTATGACAGAGCGGCAGTGACGGATAGACAATGCTTGTGTATGGTGCGTGCTTGTGTAAGGATAGCAAACAACAACAACAAAAAATTGCAAACCCCAAAAATTCTTTTTTTTTTAAAAATGCCCCCCACAGGGACGGGGGGCGGGGGGGAAAGTCCTGGGAAAGAAAACAGAAAATATCCACAAGTAAATTATCTGGTCTGGAATCTGGGTGGTCTAAATATATTTCAAGGGGGCCAATGCCCCTGCAGCCCCCCCATAGCTCTGCCAGTTCTCTTACGAGGAAGTTGATTTATGCCAAACGCAGTCATGTATTTATTTGAGTATGTTTTTGTAAAATTATATAAAAATAGATTAATTGGACCTAAATTTTGTAAAATTATACCAAAATTGAATGAATTTAACTTGTTTACAAAACATCGAATACTGTACTCCAAATAAATGATGTGGTCTTGCTACTGTATGGCGGTGAACGGACAGGAGTGGGTTAAACCATGTCGGCCACGCGAGGGTGTGCGCGTTCCTGTGAGGGAGTGAGCGGTTCACAGGACACGCACGCTGACGCGCACGCGCACGCGCACACGTTCTCACCAGCAAGCAAGTGTGGTTGGAGTCACACTCAAACGTTTGTCTGAAGACTGTCGACCAAACTCGGTGATTTGAAAGAAACCAAGTAAGTGTTGTGACTCGTGACATTTATGGATTGTATCTAGCTAGGCATCATTTAAACCGTGTATTGCGCTTTGTTCCTTACGTATGTTTGTCGTCTTTTCGCCGTTCCTTGCGCGTGAATTAAACTTTTTTTGTCCCAATGTACTTTGACTTTTCAAAAGGTTGTGTTGAATATTTTGGCGTGTTGATGCTATAATCTCGTTAAACAACTTTTGAAGCTCATGGAACCCGACGCAAGACATTGTCAAACTCAACAAGACGTTAATGTTACATGTAGGCACTTATGTTGTCCCTTTAACTAACTTGTTAACCAACTTCGCTTCATTTTTAACTTGTGGTTTGGAAAATACGTTTTTGATGCCTTTTTTTCTTTTTCAACTGTATTGTACACTGAAAATAAGATGATCTACTTAGTTTGGCATCACAGTAAACTAGCTGCATCCCATTTCTTAAAATGTTTAAAGATTCTAATTCTTTTCATGCGTATATATATATATATATATATATATATATATATATATATATATATATAGACAGCGGTATTGATTTAATAGTGTGATTATTGTTGTAGTTTTCAGTGATGTAGAGCTACATTGCGTCATACAGATTTTTTTTTAAAGACCTCTTTCATGCAGCTCTGAAATAGTGCAATTTTATATCCCCACTAACTATAGTCACAACTCAAAACTCCCACCTACAGTGTTTCCTTTGAGGCAAACAGCAGTTACAGTACAGCAACCTAGGATGCATACCTCGGTGGGAGTATTTTTTGTGTGTGTGGTTGACCGTCAGACTCTGATGAGCAATCTAGATCATTATTCATTCCGGTTTTGAAATGGCGTGAGATTGTAATGGCAAGACTCTTGTCAGAATCTCTTAGATGATTCTCTGGGAGCCCCCTCTTTGTCACCACTGATGAGTCATTGACTACACATATCCCATGACATCACACTCTTAAACAACCTCCAGATGATATCGCTACAGAACCCGTTGCCCTTACCTATATAGATGCCATTTTAGTCCAACCATTTGTTTTATCAACCAGTAAGTAAGTACAATTTATTTATATAGCACTCCTCACAGAGAGAGCTCACAAAGTGCTTCACATAGTTAAAACACAACAAAACAATCAATTAAAAGCATAAATTGTAAGTAAAGAAACAACAAAAAAGTAGTCAAACACAGAATAAATCCAATTAAATACTACTGGAAAGCACAACTAAAAAGATGTTTTTAACTCATTCACTGCCAGACATTTTCAGACCCTCTTTTACTGTAATGTTTGAAGAAAAAAAAAAAAAAAAGACCCCAAAAAATTGCCAAATATATAAATAAGTTCCTGGGACTGAATGGCTGGACTGTGAAAAGACAAGTAAATTCGTCAATGGCAGTGAATGAGTTAATTGCCTTTTAAAAATATCCAAAGAAAGGGCGGCTCTCAGCTCGTATGGAAGTGCCTTCCACCATTTAGGAGCAACCGACTCAAAGGCTCTGTCGCCTTGAGCTTTTAATTTTGTATGAGGTACAAACAATTGAAGGCGGTCAGCAGACCCCAGTGACCTCACAGGACAGTGGAAAGACTAAGTATGCTGCTGCTTGACCATGAAGGGCTCTCTAAGTGACACCTAGAATTTTGTATTGGATCCTAAAATGAACTGACAGGCTAAAAGTGATATGACTGAATCTATGAGATTTTGTCAGAAGCCTGGCAGCGGCGTTTTGAACTAAGTCAAAGCGGTCTAATGACGTTTTGTTGAGAAATGAGAAGAAATAGTTACAGTAGTCAAGACGTGAAGAAACAAATGCATGGATGATTATTTCTAGCTTGGAATAATATACTTGTAGATCAGAGTTTGGAAATGTTTTTGAGGTGGAAAAAAAGCAGGAGCGAGTTGGGGTTTTGATGTGCTCATCAAGAAGCATGGCCTGATCAAATATGACCCCAAAGTTTCTCAAACTTGGGCACACACTTGTACCAAGGCACTCCAAGCAGCTGGCCACTTTAGGAGCTAAAGTGTTAGGGGCAACAATTAACACGTCAGTTTTGGCTGCTGAAAGCTGGGAAGAAGTCTTAATGAGAAGATACCCCTGAAACATGTTGCCTGTTTTGTGAGCCACTGCACTATTAATGACCATGTCATTGGTATCGTTCAAGATAATGAACTATATCCCGTGTTGATACAGATGTGTTGAAGTAGGATTCTAGGATTCGACCGTATGAAAGGCTTTATTACCAGGATAGTGTAAGAGGGTCATACCAGAGCACAGGGTTGACAGATGTTTAAATGGGTCAGATATTGATGTAATGGCGGTGGATGAAGGTAGGTCGAGACCTATTGCCTTCTGGGCTTTGTTTCATCCATGCTGGGTCTATTACACATTCTGCCATCTGCCACTCACGCTGCCTATAATTCAGGGCTGGGGAACTTATATGACTCTAAAAACAAAAGAGTTGTGGAATTGTCAGGGAAAGGAGCAAATGCAAACAGTTCCCTTAACGTGAACGATATGGATTTCATTTGACCACATTTCCAGCCTTCATCACTATTGAAGAAACATCATTTCTAAAATGTGCTGAGGAACTAACGGCCTCGCCATTTCCTGTGTTCCGGTAACCGTTTTAATATTTTGCGTTATGGCACAATGTCAGATGGCTGTTTTTGAATGGGGCTCTGTTTATAAACAATGTGAATTAAAGATAAACCATTTTAATCTACACTAGTGCAGTGCATCAATCCACAAAGAAAATCTTCTTTTCGGATTATATTCTTGCACGACTATCAGTTGTGTGATGTTGGCTTTGTACGCCAGGGTTCAGCACAAAATTGTCGCTATTTGGGTCATCCAGCCCATCTCGCCAGCAGATGCTCTTTTCTCAGGTCAAATGTTTTATGGTTATTATACAAGATTTGTTTACCCAAAAACATTTCTCACTTGTATTTTATGACACATTTTATTACTGAAATGTATGACCCGTCTGTACGTGACCACAGCCCATGGTACTGAAAGGCAAGGCAAAACCACAAGCTTGTAAACGATGTTGACCCCAGTAGGGTGTATCTCTTTGGATTCAACCATAGCAGCAGTTTTTTATTTATATATATTTTTATTTCTGGTAGCCTAACAGCCTAGTTGGCTAAGTCATATTTGAATGCTTTCGGAAAACAAGAATAAACATGACAAATACGACAAACAAGAGGAGTCCAGTTCCCCTGAGTCAACATTTGCGGATTTCAATGACCTTGAAGACCGAGAATCTACATAGATACGAAGAAACAGAAACATAATTTATATCGAGAACTTTGTTATTTTTTAGTTGCAATTGTGGCAGTAAGTTAAAATGACTTAGACAATTCTGTTATCACGCTCATGATTTTTTCAGTAAAAGAACAGCAAATGTCTTCCCTTTTCCAAACAGTTACTATTGTCTCATTCAAAAATTAGGTATTGGCATGTCAAGTAATAGATTAACACATTGACTTTGTCAAGTCATGTGTTAAGTATTTGCGGTAAGCCGGTAAGCTTAACCAACCATACATTCTGCATCAACGATTTAGTGCCTTTGTATTTAAAAATCATTCTTTTAAGCTAACCCGTGTTCTCAATTAACCACGATGGCTAGTTGTGTTTTGTGTACTCAGTGAAGGAAAAGGCCTGGCTATGGTAAATATTTATTTAGCACTTTTGGAGCACTGCCTTCTCATCCTGTCGCTAGGGAGCTCCATAAAGTGTTCCTACTGTTCTTGTATGTGATGTTGGTCTGGCCTCCAGCTGTTTCTCAAAAGGAAAGTATTGCTCATAGAGAAACTACTGAGAGGCAGTCATACACGACTTGTGCTGTCATGCTAATGCGACTGTGACAGTAGCAAACTAGTTGCGAAGCAGATGTCACTATAAGATGTCCAAACTTTGTATCGTCACGCGGCTTCGGTTCCACTTTTTCAGGCTTGTACGTCATCTAGCCACACAGTTTACTATTTTGCAAACTTGTTGCAGCAAGTAAACCTGGATTGCATTTTTGTTTTTGATCACATGACATTAGCATGGGGAAAAAAAAGTCTCTTTGAGCATTTGAATCACTTACATTTTCCGTTGTTCTTTCTACGTGGTTTGACCTCCTCATGGGTAACTGCCTTTGTATACAGTAATTATCTCAATCCATGTGTGTTTTTACATTTCTTGCTCACACTGGCAAACCAAAATTAAATGTAACCACTGCACTGTTTACTTCTGTCTCGCAGAATCGCAACCATGGCTAAAGGATGCATCACCGTCACCAAATACTTTCTCTTCCTCTTTAATCTCATCTTCTTTGTAAGTAAGCACCGATTCACAATCACACATTTGGTCCTGTTTCACTTCACTAGCAATGAAATGGTTTAGGGTTGTCATTACTACTGTATTTATGAAAATGTTTTCCTGCTGTGTGGGTAGCAAGGCCATGTTGCCACCCTGACTTGACTTTGTAGCTATTTTTAGCAAGTATTCAGAGCCCCCTGAGGAAGAAAGTGATCGTCACAAAGTGATCGTCACAAAGGGATCGTCACAAAGTGATCGTCACAAATCGTGACTTTTTCGTGTGCTATGCTTTTAAAGACCCCCTCACAGATGTAGGAATAGTGGGAGGTGTTCACCTAGACTGCAAATAAATTGTGCTTGCAAAGCCAATTTGAAATCCACACAAAGATGCTGAAATGCGAAAAGTACAAGGACGACATTTGTGCGGCGTAATGACGAGGTAGCTCTTTAGAACGAAAGCTCAGATCACTAGAAAGGCAAAGAACATTCCACGCGGTGATCCACTGTCAGGTTCACACCAAATGAGACATTAGTAAACAATGTACACAATGAGGAGAGAAGACACTCTACAACAATATTGTCTTTTTACTTGCAAGGAGAGCGCAGGGAAGTGTACGATTACAGTTCCTCAAACCCTCTCTCCGGCTCCCGCGCCTCCTCTCTTTTTATTTTCTTGGGAGTCCCTGACTACAAAGGTGTTCCAGCTCTAAGGGAAAGGGGAGCGAAAGCAGCTGGAACACTTTGAACTTGTTTTGTCAATGTGTGTGTGTGTGTGTGTGTGTGAGGCATTAGCATACATATGTGGAAGCAAAGCACATCAAGCAAGTTGGGCGTAGATTTGGAAAAAGCTAAAGCTAAACCTACAAGTTAATAAAGCTAACAGGCCTTGTCCACAAGAATCCAACACATGAATAATAAAATACATTATTATTCTTACATTCCCCCCTGTTTTTATATGATGTAAAGCTAAACCTACAAAGCTAACAAGCTTAATTATGAAAAATCCAACACATGAATAATAAAATACATTATTATTCTTACATCCACCGTTGTTGTTGGCGGTGTTAGCATGAGGTCACGCGAGAACTGCCACGTCGTCGTCATTGTCTAAGGAAAGATCCATTTGGGTTGGACTCATACAAGGACAGTGTTCTGAGATTTATTCACTCTCTGACTCCCATTTTTTTTTTTTTCATATACGGACTCCCAAAATGTAAGTTCCAAGTGCACAAAACATAGAAACGATAAAAAAAATCCTTTGTGGATGTACTTGAACCCATTTCCGTGTGGACAGGGTCTTGGGTCTTTGCTAGCTGTTTGATTTTGAATAGCCGCTAAACACAAAACAACTACCGGTAGATTAGTGGGACGCGAAATGTCTCGTTTGGTTTGACTGGTGGAGAAACGTTACACAGGGCGTTAGCCTAGGCTGGTCTAAAGCACAGCAGATGGTTTATTAAAGTTTATTGCCATCTTGCTCCGACGGGGCACAACTTGAAATCATCAGGGCCAGATAAAACAAGACTCTTAAAATGGACTCAATGAGGATGTCTGGACTGTTCCAATGAGTTTGTATTCCTGAAAGAAAGCTTTTGATGTGCGTCTTAGGAAGTGTGTGTCACTGTTTGGCCATATGTAAACCTTAGTGGACCCCAGGAACTGGTGGGCTAATTATGACCGCCGGGGTCTGAACAGTCCCACTAAATGAACACCTCTTAACCGGGGCTTTAATTAGTGTTCCCGTGCATGGGAGGATTTCCACAAGCACTTATCTACTGTTTTTTTTCCCCCCCCAAACACTGTGCCCCTCTACTGCCTAAGAACCATCATCATCACATCAAGGGTCTGCTCTGAACCTCATTAGTAGTGTACAAGACCTGTACCTGTTTAACCTTAGCCACATAAACACTAATATGTTCCGTGCATATTTGTGTCAGGTACTGTGGGACTCTTTGGGTAATGCTGCTTATTCCCTATCTGCTGCTCTCATACAATTTTGTATTTTATATCCCGTTGAACGCATAGGAACATATGAGAACAACACAATAAGACCTACTGCGTGATCATGAAAATAATGTACACTGTCTTGGAGTATTTGAATCCTACACGGTGGTACCTGAACATCACAGTGAGACTAAGAAAGCACTGAATCTTGTGTAACTTGTTTATCACATTGTCCTGTTCCCAGACTTTTTTTTTTTTTTTAAAGAGAATTGGATTAATCCCAGATGTAACTGACTTTGTAAACAAGAGTTGGCTCTGTTGAAGGCGGGCCCAATAACAGTGAAGTAATTTTAACTTGAGTCTATGGTGGCTGACTCTTCTCCATTGTTTGTATTTACCTTTGCAGGTCTTTGGCGCGTTGATCATGGGCTTTGGACTATGGGTTCTGTTTGATAACCAGAGTTTCATTGCTGTTCTACGTAAGTGCCTTCACACACACACACACACACACACACACACCCGCGTGCCCTCCAACTGCCACGTCCTGGTGTGTTAACGCTCTGTAAACATTCAGCACATTTGACCCGTGTCAGTTCTGCTGACTGGGGACTGCCTGCTCTGTGCAACATATGTGGATTGCCTCCGAAGAGGCTTATTGCAGAGGAATCATGTAAGAATGTTCACACCAGACCCAGAAAAACACCTAACTGTAAAAACATAACTTCTTCAGGTCCTTTTAAAAAGTCCCCCACCCCCTTTTTTTAATAGAAAGTCACCAAACGCTGTGAATTGAGTGAACAGCTCACCAGTTCAAGTCTTCTCAAGTTGTTTAGTCTTATGACGGAGAGTAACACCTTATTTCCATGGGGAGTTGTACCTTGAACCCGGCAGCTCTCAACACAATCTCACACCCCCACAGATGTTGTCACAGTTCTATTTCTACCCGAGGAGACAAAGCTTCCACAGAGTTGCAAACAGGAACATTATCAACACAGTGATAACAATGTTAAAAAAAAAGTATAATGAAACCAAATTCTAGCTTTGCCTGACAGGAAACCAGGATGGAAAAGTCATCTAGTATAAATCTCTACAGCTACACTTTTGCTGTATTCATTCCAGATGTATCATTGCTCAGAGTAGCAAAGTTTCCTTCCCTCCTAAGTTGGAAATGTGCTGTTCTACCCTTGTTATACTTTGAAAGGTAAATAGAGCATTTTTTCTGAGTTTGCATATCACCCGAGCAGTGAATAATAGCCGCGGCGGCTAATTCCTGTTTGTGACGTGCAAGAGCACTTTATACCTTGCATCACTTAAAAAAAAAAAAAGTTGTTACCATTAAACCAGCAGAATGAAATTACTACACAATACCGTTTAATCGAGTTCCACGCTGTTCATAATGTGACAATACGTCGGCAGAAAAAATTATCTTACGGGCGTTTCACTTTGAGTCCGCCAGGTACCTGCGACGGTTTACAAACGGTACTTAACCTTATGCTTCTGCTGGAAGTACTTTAGAAGCTAAAACCGTAAGTTAAATTGTTTCACTTGATAATACGCTGTTAACATGTTTAGTAAACGTTTTTGTTTATTCCGCAACGAACAAGTAGCTTATGCATCGAGCGTGATGTCCCGTTTTATTGGAAGGGACAATACAATAAAATGGATGGATACATCTTTTCACGCGCTGTTTTTTTTTTTTTTTTTTTTTTGTCTAATCTTGAGCGAGAGTCAGCAGGATTTGAAAGGCGCGCATTTCAGCTGCAGGCATTTCATATTTTGCGAAGCGAACAGCTGATCAGTTGATGGTATCCGCCGTGATCCTCGAAAGTAACAACCGTACACGACAGCCATTGTTTCTGTTAATTGAAGTGTAAAAATAATTAGTTTAAAAATAATTTGGTACTTGAATGCTCCGTGTTTGGTATCCCATGTAATAACCGTAACACAGATTAGACCACCACATTCAGCAATCTCCTGCTCACAAAAGGCTGAGTGAATTATCTACAGTATCTATTCATAGCACACTACAGGAAGCTGTGAACAGATATATCTTTAAAGCTTATAATTTTTAACTGGTTTTGCACACGTTCAGTTTTGGACTCAAATGTCACAGTCCTGGACCATGAATTTTTTTTAGAACAACCCATATACAGAACATTTTGAAGCCGTTATCTAGTATGGGTGTGTACAGACCTATGTTTGAATTTCTTTCCAGTTGAGCAATCAAATTTTAAGCATTGACAAAGACCAACCAAGATTGATCTTGTGTCCTTAAAGTGAAATCAACATAAATATATATTTTTCAAGAATATATTCCCAGCAGGCCCACTAGTTGAAACACTGCATTCTAATGGTGTGTATGTGCAATATGAGTTAAGCAGAAAAATCCACCCATTTTTAGCCATCTCAGGGGGCGGCCATTTTGTCATTTCGGTCGACTGAAAATGACATCACCACTACCCAGAACGACCAATCACAGCTCGCCTGTTTTCTAAAGCTGAGCTCTGATTGGTTGTTATCTGAGCCCTGAGGCTGTGTGATGTCATTTTCAGTCGACAGAAGTGACAAAATGGCCAACCCCAGAAATGGCTAAAAACAAGTGGATTAACTCTTATTCCACAAATGCAATATTTATCAGAATACCTTGTTTTAACCAGTGGGCTTGCATAGAACATATTCTTGAAAAAAATATCATTGGGTTGATTTCGGCTTTAACAAGTCATGTTTGAGTGTTGTCTTCTTCCTGCGTCTGCGCATAAAAGAATCACACCAAGGGGATTAAAAGCCGAGTATGCTTATCACCAGTCCAGGCATCAAGCACATAAGAGGAATTACATTATAATATATGTCATCCTCTCAAGAGCCAGCAGCACTGTTATGATAATCCATCTGTTTCTCCAAAGATAGTAGTGACCCTTCTTCCCCGATGCCCCAAGGACATCCCGTTCCATATGGGATCTCTCCTCCATACATTTTCCAACCCGTTCACCCTCTTGTCCTAGAATACTGACCTCACTGAAAGTATCCTGCTGCTGTGCATCGAAAAATAAACAAAAACAAAACAAAAAAGAAACAAAGCTTTGTGCGGCTATGTTTATTGATTCACAGTATCCTCTGAAGTTGCAGCATTGCCAGACATGAACAGGATCTCTTTGTCTGCAGTTTCCATTCATTCTACGCGATATAAATAGAAGCATGTGTAGCTGCTTCAAAACTGGAGGCAAAAAGACATTGGGGAATGTTTTGGTGTCAGAAAGCATTTTCTTTTGTTCCCTCACACATGTCTTGCCATAGCTAGAGAGTGGAGCAAAACACATTTTCCGACATCCTGAACACAAGTAAATTTAGAAATCCAAACTGCTTCACGTAATTATTTGTAAGAATATACAACCATCACTTTCTCTGAGTGTATGCACGTTGGATCTGTGGTTGGATTTCCAGAAAGATCTGCAATGCTAATCACTCCTCCATAAGCCACTTTCTCAAAGGTCCCCATGACATGTGCCGCAAGTTCATGAAAACCACCCAAACTATTTTAGAGGAGACTTGCCTGGAAGTGAGGCACAACACATTATTGAATTGTGTAGTACAGAGGCCAACAGTGTCTGACCTGAGCCGTGTCAAGGTTTTTAGCACGGAAGAAGACGGCAGGAAGTCTATGTCTATATATTTCACCCCACAGATGAAATACACTTGGCAGAGGGCCCAAGAAGAAATACTTGACGGGAACTTTACAAGCTTTTTCTTTTAAGAAGAGACACACTGTCCAATAAAACTTAACTTCTCATATTGGGACCAGTAAACAGATAAGTGCTACAGTTGTGATAAAGAGCTAGCCAATTTTTTTTTTATTTATCATTCCACTCACGTGGTCCTCAGCGGTTGAATGTTTTTGTGCTTTATTGAGCTTTTGTAGAGATTGTTTTAGGGAACATACAGGAATCAGTTGTCTTGTAGACTCAAATGTCAGTGTTCTGGAAGAACTATCCTTGCATTGTGTGGCTAGAAAGACCTCGTACCTGCGGTACAGTCAACCCCCAATACTTTCAGGGGAAAGGGAACGAACCCTACTCTGTAATTAACTACCCCTGCCCCAAAAGGGTTTATAATTGCCTAAAGAGGCCACAAAATGGTGGCAATTTCCTCGACTCACTTAAAGGGGAAGTCAACCCAAACATATTTTTTTCAAGAATAGGGTCTATGCAAGCCCACTAGTTGGGACAAGGCATTCTGTTATATATCGCATTTGTGGAATAAGAGTTAATCCACCTGTTTTTAGCCATCTCCGGGGGTGGCCATTTTGTCACTTCTGTCGACTGAAAATGACTTCACAACCGCTCAAGGGCTAAGGTAACGACCAATCACGGCTAACCTGTTTTCTGAAGCTGAGCCATGATTGGTTATTGTCATTTTCAGTCGACAGAAATGACAAAATGGCCGCCCCCTGAGATGGCTAAAAGCAGGTGGATTTTGCTGCTTAACTCTTATTCCATAAACACAATATTAATCAGAATGTCGTGTTTCAACTAGTGGGCCTGCTGGAAATATATTCTTGGAAAAAAATATGTTCTTTGAGGATAATTGAGGACGGTAAAGCAAGACTGTTATTACTTGGACCTAAGCACAAAAAAAGCCAATGCCGAAATGCGAATATGCATTTTCTTAATTTGTGGAATGCTTCCATAGATTAACAAGTATATACACGATAACTAGATCTAATTAACTTACTGCTGACCTCTGTTAGGTCAGCCCGTGTCAGATGTTGATTGCCAAACTTAATGAATATGTTTATATGAAAGTAAATGTGGTTCTTTGTTTGTTTTTTATAACCCAAAGCGTAATTAAAATTGTCATTTCTTGAGGCTTGTCTGGATGATAAAGGCAACCAGTAAAGAGACGTACTGTAGTAGGTGTCAGTCTGATTTGTGTGGGAAGATTTGTAAACAGTAGTCTTGTATGATGCTTACTTTTATCATGTCTGCTTTAATGAGACGGATACAGAGCCATGCAAAGCATCAACAGATAATTGGAAAGAATTGTATATGTAGTCGCTTGCCAAGAAGTAAAAAAGCACAGCCGTGGCTGAGCTGCTGCAGCTGCCAGGCTCTTCTCAATGATGTGGAGTGAATTATCTGATTTTGGACATTTTGTTCCACCCTCGAAATGTTCCACGGCTCTTGGTTTCTGTTTTGTTTTGTTTTGTTTTAAACACAGATAACACAGGGCCACACATTGGCTATGGTTTATCTCCTCTGCAACCCTCCAATCTTCCATTTCAATCCCCCACCATTCCAAAGAGGGCAATCAATTAAGCGCACTACATATTTTACTTGTCTTGGTTTAATTCTCTTCTGGCTGATAATGGTAGGAAATGTTTTTGGGGAAAAGTATGTCACTCTGTTTGCTTTTGAGAAGCTTTTTTTTTTTCTTTTTTTTTTTTTGCTCAGTGTGACGAGCCATATCAAATTGTTTTGCGTGTGAATACGGACTCCACGTCAGCTGAAATAGTTTGGATACTTTTTCTGTGGTTACAGCAGAAAAAGAAGAGCAAAGTTTGGGGCCTAGCTGCTTATCTCCCAAAACTCTGAGCAGTTTGCGTGCTGAGTGCTTGAAACTTAGAGGAAGTCAACCCACAAATTTTCTTTCCAGTAATGTTACACGCCTCCACTAGTCAAACACAGCATTCTGATTAATGTTGCATTTCAATCAATCAATCCATCACATTTTATTTATATAGCACTTTTCATACATAAAAATGCAACTCAAAGTGCTTTAAAACATTCAAAGCAAAACATAAAAAAAAAAAAAAAAAGAATTAGAATAAAAAATAAATAGATCATTAGAAAAAGAAAAAAAAAAAAAAGAAAAATTCATTAGTACATCAGCAATCATTTGTGGAATATGAGTTAAGCAGCAAAATCCACCCGTTTTCAGCCATCTCAGGGTAGGCCATTTTGCCATTTTCTGGCAACTGAAAATGACATCACAGTTGCTCAGGGCTCAGGTAACAACCAATCAAGGCTCACCTGTTTTTTGAAGCTGAGGTGGCTAAAAATGGGTGGATTTTGCTGCTTAACTCATATTCCACAAATGCAATATTAATCAGACTGCCATGTTTCATGTTTCCTTTCACAATTTTATTTTTCCAGCTCTTTATAACAACTCTTGTTTTTTTTCTCTTTTCTGCAGAGGAATCATCAGACACAGTGAAAGTGGCTTCCTACATCCTCATCGGAGTGGGGTCCTTGTCAATGGCCATGGGCTTCTTTGGCTGCATTGGAGCCATCTATGAAATTCGCTGTCTTCTTGGACTGGTGAGTACGGAAGCGTGGAATTGTCAATGTGAAGTAAACATTTTAAACTTGTTAAAATTTGCAAATACGTTCGAACATACTTGTAGGCTCAATGCTAAAAACATACCTTTATTTTCCACATAAATCCCACGGGGTATTGACTTGTGCATGTGCAAGTAAAAAAAAAAGTGTTTTTTTTTTTTACATTACATTATACCAATATGTTTGAAAATTAAGTAAACATAACAAGTTCATAATTTTTTTCTTTAATGCCATGTGGCATTGACTTTTGCATGCGTATACCCCATGGCAATATGGGAGTAAATTTGGTGACATGCCCTTTGGCACTGTGATGTCCTTTTCAGTCGGCAGCAAGTAGCAAATGGCCGCAACCCTGACGTGTATAAAAACTGCTGGATTTTGCTGCTTAATTCATATTCCAAAAAAACACTAATCATTTATTAATCATTACCGTATTTAGTCGAGTTTGGGCGTATAGGCAAGGCAAGTTTATTTGCAGAGATGGGCATTGATTCAGGCCCATTTTGTGGACGGACGGACAGACGGTGGATGAGAAGTTTTTTTTCCTAAGGACTAATCACACACACACACACACACACATTTTCACCTTACCACATCTGGCGCCCCTTTGCAAAACATTTGGACACCCTTGTCTTCTATGAATGTTGTCTTTGGTTTCTTACGCCAACCTCATATGTGAAAGTCATGTAACATCTAGCGAGAGACCACATCATCGTCATGACCACACAGCAAACTGTTTTGTTGTGTGGTGGCAGAATGAAAGTGCTCCCTCCATGGTCAGCCTTAGTAAGTCATATTACTCATCTAAACTTCCCGTAAATCCCTTACATTTCTCCCTGAGACTGAAATAGAGGAAACCCTAAAACCATGCTCCCTGTCCCCCAAATTGACCGCGGTAGTTAATCATCCCTATATTGGTTTGATCGATTGTTATTTCAAGCTATTGTTAGAACAGAAGCTGAACATCTCCTTGCAAGAAAAGCGCTGCTAATTGCACCTGCTTCAGTTCCACATGCCTGGTTAAGAAAGACAAATTCCTGCTGACATTAAAGCCAATCGCATCTCGACTTATGTATGCTTACAGCATGTGTTGACTGACGTGGGTGGGTGGGTGTACGGGGGACGGGGATAATAGCCAGTAAGATGTAGTGTATGGTGGGGGGTGTACGCGGCGGCCTCTTCTGTTGGCCGTTAATTGTAGCGCTGTTGTTGACCTACTTTTTTTCTCCCAGTGACAGTGAGCAGCTGCCACAGGACCTCCTAACAATCACACTAACGTACCACAAGCCTGAGAAATCATGTGTAAAACAAAGTCGTACACAATTTAATTTTAAATTGTGTAAGCCTCATTGGGGCCCTTGAATGGCGCTGTATAAATCCAAGCTATTATTATTGTTATTATTATTATTATGATTATTTGTGTTCTCCTCTCCTGGGTTTCTTGGTTGTAATTTTGCTTGAGTGCCGCTAGAGCGCTGAAGAGGTCTCAGTTGAACGTTGTTCTCGTTGTGTTTGTCCCCAACAGTACTTCACCTGCCTGCTGCTCATCCTTATCGCCCAAGTGACCGCTGGAGTTCTCGTCTACTTCCAAAGAGATCGGGTGAGACGCTCACTTCTGTGTTCTTTTAGCGTCTTTCAGCCCTGCTTAGAATGCTGCCCGCCACCTTTCCTCCCACTGCTGCAGCTGTGGCCTGCCGGGTGTTTGTGCTTCCTCATGTCACAGCTGTGAGCGTAAGCCTCCTGTTTCCTCTGGTGAAACACGGTTTCATAGTTTGACAAGTGGAAAGTCACAGGATGTTGGGTTTTTTTGTTGTTTTTTTTTTTACTGATGTGACATCGGGGGCTTTTGGTTTGCCAGATGATGTAGATAGGGAAGTAGTATAAAATACAGCAGTGTTTTATCATCACATGTTCACCCTACTTTCTTTTCTCTAAGATTGTAATGATGAATATGAATATCTCTAAAGTTGCGCTGTGAGCAAAATCTAATTTCAAAATCATCCTGAGGCTTTGAGAGTATAGTGACCCCTGCAGTGGAAGGCTAGCAACTCACTGGCTTCCTTGAATGCTTTGAATCTGTTCTTTGTGTGTAACCTGTAAATGACCACATCATGCTCAGTTGTGTTACATTAGGTCAGAGGAACTAAAGCGTAAATACATGGACGAGAAAAGCTGATTAGTAGTCATTCAACACAGCATCAGGAACATGAGCAACAAAATACAGTGGTACCTCTACTTAACGAACGTCTCTTCATACGAAATTTTCAAGTAACGAAACGCCTCAGCAGGAAGATATACTATCAAACTGGCCTGTAACTTGTGAGGCACCTGCAAGCGCAATTGGCCGAAAATAGTTGAAACACAACATCCTTTCATTGGCTATACTGCTTTACCAGAAGCAGCGTTAACCGCCTAACCTCCTAGTCACGCAAATAGCACATGTGGGACTGTTGGACCGCCATACATCTAACCATCAGATCTACTAAATACATAACATTTGCCCAAATCATGTTAAAAAAAAAAAAAGTGCTGACCTCATTAATTTCGGGCGAACTAAAATAACCACCCAGAGTGTCTTTGCACAGTGTGCGTTGTATTTGAACACTCCCAGGCAGGCCAATTAAGAGCTTTCGTTCTCTATGCACGGCTGCAGACTCTGCTGCGAGCGCGTGTGCATGAGCCTGGACATGCTCCTTGTGTTTAAGGCTCACCACAGGGCCGGGCGGTGCCCCCTTTTCCCGGAATAGGGCGAGGTTGTATCTCCCAAAGAGCTTGAAGGCTCCAACGCTGCCACAGCTCTGTGATCTTGCACACAAACAGACGCTCGGGCTGCATGTGTTCAGCTTTTCAGCTCAGCGTGGCAACTGACAGGCCCACAACACCGGAGGCAGGGCTGAGTGAAATATTTACATCAGATGTTGACAGAAAGACATGGGTGTGTTATTTGTCTTTGCCATTCGGAATACATTATATGTGGAAAACAAATACTTCAACTTCTTAAAAATAATTAGTGCACGATTAGTGCAGCTGCTGAAGTGCAATCTAGGCATTTATATATATATATATAATATATGTATGTATACTGTATGTATATATATATGTATGTATACTGTATGTATATATATATGTATGTATACTGTATGTATATATGTATGTATGTATATACATGTATGTATGTATGTATGTATGTATATACATGTATGTATGTATGTATGTATATACATGTATGTACATAGAACGATGAGGAGAAAAAATTGCCAGTAGATTATTTTTCAAAACCGTTCAGCCCATCTATGAATGTTAATGAATGCTCTTCATTGTTTTTACTAGTTGAAACATGAAATGTCCAACATAATCAAGGGCATGATCGTCCACTACACCGGCCAGAACAAAACCACAGAGCACACTTGGGACTACATCCAGAGGACGGTGAGTTGACGACGACGATGGTGTTCCTAAGTTTGCAAAAAAGTTTTTGATTGTAGTCCCTCGTCATTCCCCACTGTCATGTTTGTTTTTGTTGATAAAAGTAGTTTAGATCTACACTTGGGACCAGAAATGAGATCTCTTCTTGAGTTGTTCAGTCTGTATTACAAACTTAGTGTTTTCTGTCATACAGTACGTTCCTTCTAAAATTTTGTATAGCAAAATGCGCTGAAGACAGCCAAGCTAATATCTGTTGCTAATGTACTTAAAAACTGGTTCCCAACTGCCATTTTGCCAAAGAATAACAAACAAGTGTCCTGGTGGGAACTCAATGAGACACTCCTCTCAACACATTCAGCATTGCGTCTGTGACTGTAAGAAGTTGAGCTTTCACCTTCACTGAAGCAGCTAGAATATGTTTGCGGTGTTTAAAACGGTGGAAAATGACATTGGACAACCTCAGCGAAAATGAGGTGTATTTTAGTCGCCTTTCAGGAAACAATCCGCTTCCCACTCATGCTCACACATCTCCTCTCTTGTCACAGATGCAGTGCTGTGGGTGGACGGGGCCTGGCAACTGGTCCGACAACATGGTGATCAAGAACAGCTCCCAGCATCTGTATTCGTGCTCCTGTCGCAACGAGTCCCTGCCTGGCACCGACATCAAGGTGGAGGGCCTGTGCGAGCACCTGTCCTCTGAGCTTCCCGTCTACCAAACGGTACAGCCGCTTTCTGCGATGTTTGCGTATGGGCTCTTGCTCTTCGAGAAGACCAACTTGCTGAGGCTGCTGATCTTTTCAGCCTTTTCCATGTTTTTGCTTTGCTCTCGCCAATGTTTGGCTTTGCAGTTTTCATTGGCCCAAGCTATCCTGCACATCTGCTATGGCTAGCTATTTTTTTCCTTTCACACTCAATGTCTTCATATTATATCATATCGTAGGGCTAGGTAATTAGTACTGTTTTTTTTTTTTATGCTACGCCTCTATTGATGTGCACTGCCTCCACTAACAAGACAGCTGCGAAAAGGAAGGGAGTTTACAAAAGCAGAATCAGTGTTACTAAATTGGTCGCTAACTCTAGCCTAGCACACATTCTGTATTGTATTTCGACAAAAGTGCCGTTTTTCTAAGGGGGTGCACTTATTTTCACATTGACAGACTAAGACGTTGACTTCCCCACCTTTAAATACTTTGCAGAGGTTGTTACTGACATAATGCTGTTGTGAAGTGGTACAGCACACTGCTGTTAATGTCAACTTTTGACAGTGGAAATGTGAAAATAAAATCTGTGTCTGCTTTAGTCAGCTGTCATTTTGAAGGCTCGTTTTTAGTATGGCCACAACACCACAAAGCACTTCATGACGTGTATAATGTCAGGAAAGCAGGAAAGAAACACACTGGTCCATGCGTTGCCAAAGTCAATAATTTGTGTTTTGAAAAAGGCTCTGCTCATCTCCGGATGGGATCAGATTCATCTTTCCCGTGTTAACAATTTCTTTTGTTTCATCTCTTCCTCTCTACCTGCTTCTTCAGGGCTGCATGACCAATGTGGAGAAATGGCTCCTGGAGAACTGTGGAGTTATTCTGGGAATATGTGTCGGAGTGGCAGTCGTGGAGGTATGTATTCATTTTCTCCTCATAGCAGCGCTGAAGCAAATAATAGATGATTCCTGCACCTCCTCTTTATCCTTTCTGAAGAGAAACCACACTACACAATCTCATTGAAATTGATCGGAACAACATAAAATTCATGCGTATAGCCTCACATCAGCATATCCTCAGATACATTCAAAATGTTGGCAAATGGCTGGAAGTGTGGCTCGTTTTGCCTATTTTCAGCAGTGGTCATGGAGTATGGCGACGAGGCATAATTGCAGCATTGGCAATGCGTGAGAAAGAATGTGCGCCTGTTTGCATAATTCATCAGATAATGCAAGCACTCGGACTCGCCGACTGACGGCCGTTTAAACTTAGAGCCGAATCGTCCTATAGATGGGTACTATCTTTTTTTCCCTTCCGGAAAAAAAGGCGAATGACAGACGACGGAAGGGTACCCACGCTGCAGACGGATGATGAATAACGGACGCTCAATTTTTAGTAAAATGCCCAGCTCTGGTAATCACTAAAAACATCTGGTGTGGATTTACCAATGCTTGCAAAGTAAATGGCGTTTCACAACTGAAGAGGGAGCCCTTTAGTAAAAAAAAAAAAAAAAAAAAAAAAAAAATGAAAAAAAGAATGTTTCTGCCAGCAGAATAACCCATTCCACTCGGCGCAATGTGTAACACGCTAAATTGCAATACAGTTTTTACACTTAATTGTTTCTACTTTTTTCCCCCTGCCAGCTTCTTGGGATGATTCTCTCCATGTGCCTGTGCAAGAGTGTCGTCCAGGAGGATTATACCAAAGTACCCAAGTACTGAAAAGTGCCACTCGCCCATAACTACATGTGTACATGGATGGACTCCTTCTCTCTCTCGCTTCCTATCCCACATTCCGATGCGCATACACGCACACACTCACACGCACAAAGGCTGACAGCTGACAGCTGTGCAGATTTCTCACACCCTCAAACACGATAAAGATTGACACACTTGTTGGCCATCGTTCACAAATTACCATTGTTGTCTTATAGTAATAATAATAGTAATAAAATAATAAATAGTATTATTATTATTAATATGTATTTTTAAAGGAGACTGTGAGACGTTTTCAGATTTTTTTTTTTGTTTTTTTTTTTTGTTTTTTGTTTTTTTTTAGGGTTGAAGGTAATCCATTTGAAAGGATGCAAACGCTCCTGTACGATTTTTTTTCTTGTATGTGTTTTCTTTGGTGTTTCCTTCCGCTGACCTCAAAGAAGCGCTTAAAAGAGTCAAAAGAGAGCGAGAGAAAGAGCACTTTATTTAGATTTGATGGAGCCGAGACGCCGGAGAAATTCCTCACCTCGGAGCATCGAGATGAGAGGGAGATGAGAGAGTGTGAGTGGGCGTGTGTGGAATTAATCCCACTCTGTGATCCAGCAGTTTCTATTCCCACCGCCACCGGGTGGAGGAGAAAAAAACCCTCGGGCAGAGTAGCTGCGGTGGAGGTTTTGGCTTCCCTCGCCAATTCCTCGTACCCCTGTGCCACTCCCGTTTAATCCCATCAGCCTCCTCCATCCTTGTTCATGTTCGGCATGACAGAATCGGCCTTCCTCGAGCGCGTCTGACTGGTAACCGGTAGCTGTATTTATGAGTTTTCTAAAGGAAGCTTTCTCTGCGTTTTTCATGGAAAAAAGTTAGCGAACTGACAGTCGACTCTTGACTCTGACCTTCCCCTGCTTGGTATTTCTGAGCTATTGTTTTTCTGTTTTTGTTTTTATTTTCTGTAGTGACCCATTTCACAGATAGACAACTCTTGTTTGACACGTAGTGTATATGTATTTATAGTCATTTCTTTGTTCTCCTGTTCACTTAAAAAAAAAAAGTATTGCTTTCTTCTAAATGTTGCTGTTCACTTATGTTGATGCATTTCAAATACAATATGTTGTTACATCTGCCAAATTGTAACATTAATTTAACTTAAATGAAGGCTTTTTACTGTTTTCATTCTTTTTTACACTTTGAAAGAAAAAGGAACAGTAGTTCAAAAAAATGTATGTGGATTTGTAAAACATGTTCGAAAAACTTTTGTATTTTTGTTACTACGGAAAACTACAATTAAAGGGGAATCCACGATCGTGTGCTTTAGTCTCGTTTTGTGTGTGTGCGTGCGCTCGTCCGCGCGTGCGCGGTCTCAGGATTGTACCGATGGGGACCAGTAGATGGCAGTATAGACTAGGGCAAAATAGAATTGGTCAAAGAAGCAATAGGTTGTACTATAAATTGTATATATTTTTTTTAAATTCTACCAGTATTACAACGATTTTCCCAAACCACCCTTAATAACAGCATTGTTTTTCCTTGACCTTTCCGTTCCTACTTAAAGCGCCGTCACTCTTATCAAAGGGTGCCTCTTAATTTCACGTCAATGCACAGGTAAATAGTTCCCCTGTGATTCAGCAGCATAAACAGCAACAACTCTCCGCCACTGTCAAAAAAAAAAAAACTTAATTGCAGCTGGAGTATTAGAACGGCTCAATGCTCCCCCCTGAGGGACATCTGCACCACGTGTTGAATTAATTCAACACGTCTGCATCTGGCCATGCTAAATTACAATCATTTGACTTCTTATCATATTTGAGACTATGAACAACAGCTGTGACTCTAAGTAATTATTATTTGCATACTGAGCAAAAAAATGAGCAGGGCTAACTACAGTAAGAAATTCATTATGACATGCTTGGACGTTTATTCATGTCGGGCTTCTCACCAAAAAGTGAAGCCTTTATTTTATTTTATCTTACTGAATTTAATTATAATAGTGCGTTAGGCGACGTTAGTGAAAGCAAAAAAGAAAAGCTGAGGAGGCTTTCTAAAATGATCAAACCAATGTGTGTCCTTGGATAATAGATGGATGGTTTGAACTCAGGATGACACCAAGGACAAAAATTATTTTTGTCATTCCTCTCCAAAATATGACCGTACATATTTTTGTCATTACTGTTAATATTTTTGAATTTCATGAAAATCAACACTTGGCAATGACTAAATACAAATTTCTGCTATAGTTAAGTATGTGTTGGGGCTGCATGAGCTATTGTTTCAGACTGTAACCTTATAGTGACCTCAGGCACGCACCTGTGAAGTCATTTTCAGTTGGTAGCAAATTGCAAAATGGCCGCCCCTGAGATGGATAAAAACGTGTGGATATTGCTTTTAATTATTACACAAACGGAATATTAATCAGAATGCTGTGTTTAGACTAGTGTGTGTGCATCGAACATACAATATATTGTAAAGAAAATGTTTGACTTGATTCCCACTTTAAGTGAATTTGGATCATTTCCCATGATACATCTGCTGATCTCCCGCGGCCCACTAATGTGCCGCGTTACAGTGGTTGGAAATCACTGCTCTTGAACGTCTCGTCTTCCCCAGCTTTGGATTACTTGAAGCCTGACTACTTCTAAGCACAATTTGATCTTGTATGGCTTGCAGCACCCCTTAATGAGATGGCTGGAGAGGATCAGACCGGTTCCATTAGGTGTTTAAATTGTTTCCGTGATAGGCAGAGAGGCGGCAAGCGGCTGCAGGTCGGTGGGTGTCCTCCGCCTCATTTCCTGCCCAGCGGCGTGAAGAATCCAACAGCAATGGAAAATAACCTCACTTTCTCTTTACAACCAAGGCTGTCTGCTGTGATTGGTTGATCCACTTTCTGGTCCACATGTTTTGTGGTGCGGCTTCTCCCCAGGTACCACAGACGCAAATCATATGTTAGGATTATAGAAGGCTCTAAATTACCTGGAGATGTGATCGGTAGTCTGCCTCTGTCATGTATCGGCTCTGTGATTGACAAGCAATCGGCCATGCCTTTCACCCTGAGTCAGCAGGGATACACACCGGCTTTCCAACAACTCAACACGGATAAGCAGTAGAGAACATGATGTCTGGGTTCTGTCTGTTGGAAGAGAGAGGGGGATGGGATTGACATTCAAATACTAGACTAGACTGTATAAAATTCCTTTCCTCCCTACTTTTGAAAACAGATATCTGTACTTTCTAATATTTACTTTGTTAAGAGAGGGTTGTTCCTTTTTTTTTTATATCACACTGTAGAGTTTTGAAGTTGATGTAATGTAATGTAATTAAAACATTTCTTGCTTCAGTAATAATTGTATTCTACCTCTAATACACAAAATGCTTCCATCTCTCTGTAATACCACGCATAGTTATATTGTGTTTTTGCGTTCTGCAAAAAAATTCAGTTAGCCCATTGTAGTTCTCATTGTTTGATTTCTAAACATACACTTTTACACCGAAGGACGATATTGAATGCATTTTTGAAACATCCAGTTTTTCCCATTTAAATCGTATTCTTTGGCACAGACCTCTATGATCGGAAGGAGAAGGAGTTGGTTCCCTTTTCTCTAGACATGCTTATCAAACCTAAAGGCAGCAATTAGGAAAGAGAGGAGACTGCTAAAAGATAAGACCAATCACATTATTGATTGTGTCCTATGAATAAATGCATGAAGGAGACAAGCTGTCTTCCTGGTGGGCTTTTTCCTCCCATTTAACATTCACCATCTCCTCCAATAGATATTTAATGCAATTATGACTTAGCATAAACAGCGTTACGGCTTACAAAATAGATTTACGATATACGTCTTGTTTAATATTTGCTTGTGCAGTTAATGAAGGACGCAGCATGCACGATCCAATAAGATCGGAGTTCATTAGATTATTTTAGGTTGCATTTAAAGCTTCTTTTTTGAAGTGCTTCCTGGAAATCTGCCATTCTTGCTGATGTTACATAAACTGCCATCAAATTCGGACTTTTTTTGTTGTTGCAGCCACGAGTGGTATACTACAAATGTGATTTTTTTTATGGGGGGTTGGGAGTAAATTGTCTTGACAGAAGTTAGTTCTGCTTTAGGCTCGTGTTCAGTATGATAGGAAGAAGACTGACAATGTGCTTTTGTTCAAGGATATGAGCTGCTGTGGTTAACGTGATCCAATGATTTGCACCTGAAGGTTGTGTGTTCTGCTCCCAAAATATAGTAAATACTCCCAATCGTACTGTAATCTCTTGCTCCAAGATATTGTTGAGCATTTCCCATAAGATACAACAACAACTGGGTGTTTGCGGAGTGTACAGTATCTGTAGAAGAAAGCAATGACTCCGTACTAGTTGCCTATGCAGGAAATGTCACTTCATTGATCCGTACATTATTTATTTACTCCAAATATTTCAGTGAAGTGGCAGGCAGAACAATTGAATGCTCTTGCAAAGACCCTTTGATCACAGCATATTTGAACACAAATAATATAACCACACTGTGCAATGACAATAAAGATTCTGATTATACTTTGTAATGCTGACAGGTTACAGTAATTTCACCAAAACACTTCTATTGCCGTTGGGATTGAATGTATATTTTATTTATTTTGTCACTGTTTATACCAGTGCATTAATGACGCGAGCTGGTCTGCGTGCTGCTGGGAGTGATTGCGTGGTGACGTCACCCTCGAGCTTGGAAAAAAAAAAAAAAAACTCGTTCTTGATGTGGCGGAGGCAATACATATGCGTCGCTCTCTCCCAATAGCCGCGCTAATTGGCGTGGTAGAGCTAGATGTTCCGACAGGTGGGTCGTGCTGTGGTGATCAGTGCTTTTATTTGTTCGTTTGTGGGCGATTTTGGGCGTGTGTTGTAGTCGCTGGGTGACATTTGGGGCCGTTGTGGCTAATTTTGCTAACGCCGATTAGCACGCACCTTATTTGCGTTGTTTGTGATCTCCAGGGGAGCTAGCAAGGCTGTCGGAGTTGCACACTAGTGCCACGTGTCATTATATGTACACAGGTATGTTTTTATAGTACATTTTGCTGTTTTTGTTATCTATGGCAATCTCGTTCTTGATGTGGCCTAGCGGAGCCATCAAGGCTGTCGGAGTTGCACACCGTGTCATTATATGTACACAGGTCGATAAATACAACACATTGTGAGACCCAGTTTGAGTCTACTTGACCAACACACAGAACACAACGCAGAGAAGAATCACGCCGGTTCACAGCCAAATGTCTTTATCCTCTGCGAAGAACGGCTAATAGCTAGTCAATCATAGTGCACACAGCAAGAACAATCATTTACACTGATGCAGAGTCTGAAATGAACCTAATATACACATTTTTGGAAATTGAGCAGTAGATGCACTACCAGCAGAATTTTGTATTTTTATTTTGATTTATTTAAATTTGTAACCTTTCCCGTATTCACTGTAAAATGGTTGTTTCTATATTTTACAGATCTACGACATTTTATAACTATGTGAAGCACTTTGTGAATCACAGTGAAAAGTGCCATACAAGTCAAATTTGCTCCCAGGGTAGAACATAGTGCCTGAACACTTCATATCATCCGAAATTCAGCGTTGCTATCTGTGCAAAGGCTGATTTAAAAAAAAAAAAAAAAAAAAATCCCATACACTTGTATTGGATTGCATTAGATTGTGCAAGCGGTGTCAGTGTTGTTGTCTTCGTGATGGATGGAGGTGGTCGTGCGGCTACGGGCAGCCCCGAGCTCCTCATTAACCTATGGTAATGCACTTGTCAGCCCTATACAGAAAGGGCTTCGTGCTACATTTGTCGCGTGAGGCTCCATCTATCTCACGCTCTGTACTTTGGAAGAAGATTGCTGAGTGTGCGCCAACGGTGACCGAAGCAGATGGAGGTGAGCGAATGCATCCTCGTCCTCCTCCTTCTCTTCTTCTTGTGACAGTATCTAATAGGATCTAGTGTTCCCTCACCTACTGGGAGCTGGGCTGATTTGAGTGTTCCAGCTCCCGCGGGGGGAGGGCTGCGTTTGGACTACAAATGCGGCAGCCGCTTCAAATTGGCAAGAGGTGCGATCACGACACGACTCGGGTAGACGAGGTTGCTCTCGCCTGTCGGACGGCGGTTGAGCACTGGCGGCCGATGCGTTAACGTAAACAGGCGCTTTGGCCCTCCCAGAATGTCTGCAGCTTCTTTACCAGATGCCTTCTTTACCTTCACTCAATTCTCCTGCTCTCCATCAGGCCTACGAGTCATTTATTTATCTTTTGCGCGTTCAGTGCCAGGAACGTACCAGAGAGCTTGTGGGAATTTTAGGAAGTCTGTCTGGAGCCACGAGGGAGGCTTTGTGTAGGGATGGTAAATCAGTCTGGGGCTCTTACGTTTGAAGCAGAAGGACACGAGCTCTGTGGTACTTTTGAGGCTGTTTAGTTTGGAGCTTTACAAGTAGCTGCCGTTACTCACTCTGTCAGATGGCTGGGAGACGCTGAGCGGCTCCCATCTGACACTGAGCAGCCTTTGGAATTTACATTTTCCAGTGTTGGCAGCACTTGATTGTGATTAAAGAATGAGCATGTGTGGTGCCGGGCCCGACTCTTCAATCACTTTCATCCCGTGCCTCGGCACTCTCTCTGAGCACAATCGAATCTGACTGTCTTCATGTCTGTGGAAAATCACCACAGTTTGTTTCAGTTAGATAGCAGCTGCTCTCATTCGGGAAACACAAATAAAAAAGGAGGAACACCTACACACGGATGGGACCGGGCCTTCCTGTTTAATGAGCGACTGCTTCCTGAAGGGACTTTATCAAGAGACGTGGGTGACTGGCAGAGAGCGTTGACAAGTCTTTGTTCCTGCAGAGGAAAAACCTGCACCATATTTTGACAACACACGCATCCTCATCCCCGACTATAGGTTCGTTAAAGTGATTAAAGTCGATTTGATGTTGACTAGTTGCTGATAACGGCATTTATATTTTTTCTTTTCTGTTCACCCTCACTTACCAAATCTGGACATTCAGGAATAAACCGTTTAAAACAATTCATGTGACGGACTAACGTCCTTCAGCGCACTCATCTGTTGCTGCAAGCGCCTCTTCCGCCTCAGGGCAAAAACATGTGACTAGCGACTAGTCGATGTCACGATCTAAACGTCATTGTGGAGCAGTAAAGTTGAAAATTCAAATAGTCTCAACCCGTATTTTGGTTGCTGCTTGAAGTTCAACTTCACCATACATGTTGTCAAAGTCACGGCAGGAGTGTTTTATTGTTTTTACATTAAATCGTCATTTGTATGGAAATCAGCCAATGCCTGAGGCGCAACTGTGACACATATTCAATTGCCTTTGCATTACACATTAAAATTGAGACTAATTGATTTCTTGTTTATGTCATAATATTAACAGCTTGTGTGGTGACCCACAAAGGAGAGACAGTCCCCAGGAACCGGTAAGGAGGGAGTTGTCCTGTTTCTCTGTTCAAAGGGATGATAGACTTGAAAGGGTTGAAAGATTGAAAGAGAGTAGCTTGCTGCTTGTTCTGTAAACGTTTGTTGCGGAAAGTGAAGACACATGACTCACCTTCGTCTCCTTGTCTCATAATTAACTGCATCTCCACAAGCGTTGAATTCGTTTCAATGCCTTTATGGCAGAAAAAAATATTCTACCTCAACAGTTAATATCGGTAATGACGGTGACAATATAAACCTGGAAAGGATTTACAGCGGGTCTTCGATTTACGATGGAGTTTCGTTCCTACAGCAGCGACCTGACACAATTTTGTATGAAATTTCGTAACGCACTGTAATCTGTCACTAATTTATGTTAGCACAGTAACTAATAGTCATAGGAAGTCAAAATTTGTTTGACAAACACCTCAACATACTGTATTTCTAGGTCCCATTGGTTTCAGATAAAAATTCTATTATCAATCAAAGGTTCCACTGATCAGGAGCTTCAACGTCTTTCGAAAGGACTCCCATTGCTGCTTGGACAGGACTGAAAGGGATTCAATAATTTTAAGATTAGAGAGACACATCTTTTCCATCAGAGCTTCAGGGTAAAAACATAAAAGCAAGAAGACTCTTCCACAGACCTCAGAGACTTCATTTTTTTCTTTTTTTTTTAAGCGCCTCAAGTCTGCTCTTGTAATGAGGGCAGAAGTGGACATCTTTAACATGGCGTCCTGCTGCGTTTCACGTGTGACCGTGCAGGCTAATGGTAAAAACAGAGCGAGAGGGAGAGGAACAAATCAGGCCCTTTATGTTGAGAGAACGTAGTACTCATTTATGCAAGAGTGCAATCAAAAAGAGCGTAAGGAGGCAAGAGCAGAGCGGATGGCCTTCCGCGGAATATTCTCACATGATGATTAGAGGAGCCATGTTAATGAGATTCATTGACAGCCTAATACGGAGAACAGCGTGCCCCCCGCTGGGCCTGTCTGCTCTCTTCATCTTTGTCTGCCTCTTCCTCACATAAGTCGCTGGGTTTTATGCTCCAGAAATCTGGCCTTTATCATCCAGTAAATCACATGTACGATTTTTAACACCTGAACCGAGAGACGCCATCCATGAGGGGGGAAAAAAATCTGTTAAAACTTCCAGCATAGCCTTAGCTTGCCATAAGAAACGTGTCAAAACGGGAAAACAAAAACATTCTCATCCGCACAATGACTGCCGTCCATCCCGTTTTGTCCACGGTGGACTGCAATGCAATTGCCATCGGGAATATACTGTCAACGTAGCATACCACTTAGACAGCGCTTCCAGTCATCAAACACTGTTAAAGTATTGTTAAAAATGAGCACAAAATCAGGACAAAGTTGACATCATGTCACAAGACCAAACCCAGACAACGGATGGATTAATCTGCTTGAAGCGGAAATCAAACCAAATTTTTTTTTTTCCCCAAGAATACGTTCCCAGCAGGCCCACTAGTTGAAACACGGCATTCTGATTAATATTGCGTTTGTGGAATATGAGGTAAGCAGCAAAATCCACCCGTTTTTAGCCATCTCTGGGCGTGGCCATTTTGTCACTTCTGTCGACTGAAAATGACATCACAACTGCTCAGGGCTCAGATAATGGCCAATCATGGCTCAGCTTCAGAAAACGGCTCAGCCCTGATTGGTCGTTACCCTTGCGACTGTGATGTCATTTTCAGTCGACAGAAGTGACAAAATGGCCACCCCCAGAGATGGCTAAAAACGGGTGGATTAACTCTTATCCCATAAACGCAATATTTAAATATGCTTTGGTTGATTTACCCTTTAATATTCCACAAACGCATCATTAATCATATTACTGTATTTAGACTAGTGGTGGCACAAAGAACATTGTATTGCAAATGTTTTTTTGGGCCTCGAGTTCGTCTTTAATGCTCCCTGGTTCTTCGCATTCTGCCTTAAATTCCCCCAAATCGCAATCAATCAAGATCTCAACCGCGGTTGCCGTTACCTCTCTCTAATTACGTCTTCTTTTATGTCATGTCATCATCCAAAAATCAGGCCTTTGCTGACTTTGATCGGAGGAAGGAAAAATGCCCCAAAAAAAATGTCTTGATTGTCACTATGTGACACCACCCTGTACGGTGTCACATGACAGGCTAGCAGCTGGGCTGCATTAACACAAGTAATGACAAACAGGACGCTGATGACGGTCCTTTTGCCTACAGTATAAACGTCAGCCACCCAGGTACTGTCACCAGAAGGCTCCATTATGTGTGTGTCCAAATCCGCGTGGCAAATTCCTGAAGAACCACCTCCAAGCTCAGTGTGGAGGGAAAGTAGAGAGAGCCCAGATGTTTTAGTTCAATCAGCTTAAGGATGAGTTCATGGCAAGAACATCTGAGGCTTTCAGCTCTGTTTTGACCCGAGAAGGAAAGTCTTAATCCAGCCTGGTCCAACTATGTAGCCTATGTGTGATCGGCATATACCAGATTGGAAAGTAGTTCAGAAGATATGTGACCTATTTTTCACTAGAAAGTTGCAGGGTAAAAACAACACACAGACAGAAGAAAATAGTTTGTAGTCTACATGTAAACAAATGAGTGAAAGAGTGAGTGAAAAAGAGTATATAATCTCTGCCTGGTGATTGTTCTGTGTCATGAGTGTCAACAATGAAAATTAATTTAAGACAATTTTCGTGTCGGAATTTTCTTTAATAATTTTGATCAAAGTTACTCACCACTTAGTTACTGATTAGTTGGTAATTCCAAAAAAAATAATTTTGAAGCAATATGTCAGGTTTTGTTGATTATGGCGGCGCCGTGTGGACAACAGTGGTAGTGTTTTTACAAAAATCAACCACATTTCCCTTGCGTGCCACCGCGCAGTGCCGTGAAATCCCGAGACGTCTTTATAGCGAAAGGAGGAAGTGAGTATGCCGTAAAGCAATTCAGGACATATGTATTTTTTTGTGTGCCAGGGTTGATCCCATCCTCCTCAAAGTTGCTTTGTGCCAGTAAAAACGATACAGACCCCCTCCGGGCATGAAGTCCCATTCAACTACAAAAGAGTTGTGAATTTTTTTTATTAAGGTCGATTTCTTGCCCAGTGCTGCTTTGAACCCAAATACGCTAATTTGGAGGACTACGTTTTACTCCTACTTTAGTCACAATGCACATGTAGCTGCTGATGATAAGTAATAAAGTAGGCTAGTAAAAGTAGTTGAGACTCTCGAGGTGAGCGGGGCTATCGGCCACACTCAGGCCGCAGACTTCCTCGATGACGGGGCGTCTTGACAGAGAACCACGGAGGTCACCGGAGGTTAAACTGAGGCGAGCTTCCTGGGGTGCAGCTTATTCGCCCTGGGCACAACATCCATGTTTGACTGCGAACACAAACAAGCAAGCTCACATCAGCAACAGCAGGTAACCGGGCGTTTGAGGCCTTTCTTTGCATACACGCATAAGTATAATAATAATATTATACATATTTTGGGTCAGGGGGTAAACCCCCCCGGACTGGTTGCTAGTCAATCGCAGGGTACATATCGACAATCAATCACAACTACGGACAATTTGGAGCCTCCATTGCTCATGTTTGCTCCTTGACAGCGTGAAGCTTTCAAAACCCAGCGCCTGCAAAATGGAGCCACGAGTGAACTGAGGGTCCATTAGGGATCAGTTAAAAAAAAAATTTATGAGGTCAGAGCAGACAGACATGAGTGAGTGGAACAGAGGCGCACTGACTTTTATTGACTTTTGGGATGTGTGCATCCATCTCAAGCTAGTTAAAAGTCTCCCCAGGATGGAGGCCGTAAAGACCCAGTGCACCTGGGCTCCGGCGGGACATGAACTCCTTCACTCCTCGGTGCTCAAAGCTCAGCGACTCTTGTCTTCTTTGGACTTTTACAGTCACTGCGATGTACCGTGACTCATTGCGATCCCCGCTCAACCCGCGTCTGCTGTGAGCAGCAGGTGGGAGGGTGAAGGCGTTAACGCGAGGGACAATGGAGGAGGAAGCATGTGAAGGTTGGTTGGAAGTAACACACTGGAGATTTGATATGCAGCTCGTGAAAGATTTGAACTTCTTGGCTCCTGTCGACACTGACACATGCTCATACATAATTAATACAATTTGTAGGTTTGCTAACAACATTTTACAATTAGACATGATGTGCAAACGCTCGTATTTGTAGTTGCTCATATTTGGGAATTGTGTGCGGGATTCAAGGAGATGAAATCATCGCCACTCTCAAAATGTGGAGCCAGCAGATGAAGCAGCTCTAAAATGTGAATTAGTCAAATTTAGATGTGCTGCTTGGTGGATTTTGCCACCTTTGGTCTGTTCAGATGAGTTGATTGAGTGCCGGCTGCACTGCTTTATGTTGATTTGGCAGACATGACGGCGATAATTCAGTTTTATGTGTTGTGCTTCCCAAAACATGTCGAAATTACACCGTTGAAATTGCTGTCACTACATGTCGATTTAAAGTCATTAGAATTAACTCTTAACCTGTTTTGTTGGCTGGATTGAGCTGGCCTGAGATATGTGGACCTGAGTGGATGGGAAGACAAATATCCCCAGGATATTTCGAAGGACTGGCTGGTGACCAGGCCAGGTAGTCCAAAGTCAGATGCGTTAGGCTCCACCCGCCTGTGACACTGATGAGGATTATTTGAAAATGCAGCTGGATGAACGGAATTATTTCTCAAACAAAGGCCTTAATTCAGACGCATAGAGGATCAGTTCTCTCATCAAGCCTGAAGGACACTTGAAGGACACTTGGTCTGATCTCTAAATTAAAATTCCTCGACTGTTGTACAATTTGGAGTTCGATCAACATAGCCTCAGTGGTGCTAATTCCAACAAGCATCAAAGGTGACCAACCTTTTTTCTTTTTCTGAATTGGCTGGTTGCCAATCCATGATTGCAAATATTATGGATTGGATTTTACTCTGAAAATTAATCAATCAGTTTCACGGAACAAATTGTAATCATTCTTTCAGGTTGCATTGTGTTGACCATTTAAGTTATGAGAAATTCAGCACATGCATGACATACTGTACAAAGTGTAGCTGACACTGCATGAGGTTACTCCCAGTCCCTGGTGGTCTAGTGGTTAGGATTCGGCGCTCTCACCGCCGCGGCCCGGGTTCGATTCCCGGTCAGGGAACAGGTGTTTTTGTGGATGGTGTTAGTTCAGTTCATAAGATATTTTGTTTGGTGGTATGTTCCACCCCCTGAGCAACATGGTTTTAATACTCAGGAAGTATGTTTGAATGTCTTCAGTCCCTGCTTATTTGGCATAGCCATCCGCTGTCAAAAACTATAATGTCAATTTTGACATTTTTAATAACATTCTGCCAAACCACTTGCGCAGCGGAAGCGATTCAAACGGACTTCTTGAGCAGTATATATGTGTACCGTCAGCGGATGGCACCTTGCCCCAACCTGAGTTCCGATTTGAGTGAACTGAGAAACGATCACCTTTGAAGCTCAAGTTTCCTGACTGGGAATAGAACCCAGGCCATAGCATACTACCCACCAGACCACGTGCTCCTGCGGGTGCCATTTCACGGTCATCTCTGCTGAACCCCCTCACCCCTGACAGCTGTGCCAAAAAAATGTAGGACAAAACTCATTTGAGAACCCTTCTCCCGTTTTGACACTACACGAGTGAACAATATGGAAATTAGACCGGAGAGATTCAAATATAATTCTCGAGCATTATACAGTTTATTTTAGCCACTTAACTCATTCACTGCCATTGACGAATTTACGTGTCTTTTCATAGTCCGGCCATTCAATCCCAGGAATTTATTTATATTCTGAGGGTCTTAAAATGTCTGGCAGTGAATGAGTTAACAAGGTGGAACCGCCAAATCCTGAACAATCGGCGATTGACCCTCGCACACCAATCTGTGATTCCAAACAATAGGAAAACTGCGGCCCCCTGGCATTCTCATCACATAACAAAGCTTTGAAACATCGCTATATTATTTTATTGAACCACAAACAGCACGGAGCAAATTGTCAAGGCAAGAGCAGATTGCCCTGTCTGCTGCGGCTGTCAATTCAGCAGAAAATACAGAGAGGAAGGAAGGATGGAAAGAAAAAAGCCCTAAATACATTTTTATGAAATGACTTTTTTTTTTCAATCCTGTGACGATGTTTCAAAATAGTATTTCAATTTCTATAATTAGTGTTCTCGTTGTTGCATTGCTGCGCGACGCATTTGGTCCCGTTGCTTCGTGTGCAACTGGCTTGTCGTCTCTTCCCGAAACCGTGTGACAGAAAAGTGTGACAAAAGTTCGGGGAATCTTTTCTACCTTTTGACCTGGACAAGTGAACCAAACAGAAATTGGGCACGAGGGATTGAAAAACACTCCTTGACTAATATGCAGTTTATCCAAATGCCCAAAGTCAAATCCCCATGGCTTTATGAAGTGAATTCCTGCCACCCCCAAAAGTCGTATTCTGTGACTGGGAGTCAAAGCGAGCGCCGAATGCTAGCCACAAGACCACCAGGGAGGGTGTTACGCGATCGGTGTTATTGCTCCGCCGTCTGTGCTCAACCCCCTCCTTGCACTCTGCTGGCATGCATTGACGCTGAGACTCATCTCTGCTCGAGCATGTTTATGTATGAAATCACTTTGTGATTCAACACTGCATTACTGCTATTTTCCCGACTTTGTGGCAGGATTCTGGAATGACGGTTTGAATTGAGGGCATCGATTACAGGACACATCCACCCTCTTGGGAAGTGTCCAATGCCTGAGCGTGGTGGGTGTTTTCTTGTGTCGTAAAGACGGTATGCTTCGGCTAAGACAATGATTGACACCTGTCATATGTCTTGGCAGTCCAAATGCACATGTTCAGATGTTGTGGTTCAGCACAGAAGTCAAAGCTGTAATCACACACACACACACACACACACACAGAGCGGCCTGGTTAAAGGCTAGTGCAACCAGTGCAGGAGGCCTGTGTTGTTTCTGCTTCATCTGTCTTAGATTAAAGCTCGCCCCCGTCTGCGCTCCGCCGTCACAGTCTGGCCGTAGAGGAGATAGAGGCATTAAGAGATGAGGCGGAGTGTGAGTGGCGGCGTGTGGCTCAGAGGACAGGCAAGAGGGTGGGGAGGGATATGAAACAATGAGCGCAGTCATGAGTGGCGCAAAAAAGCTTTTAGGATTTGCGATGAGCTGAGTCGGTGTCACCCCAGATGCGCGAAGCTTTTAGCTAGGCCAAATGAAACAATGGAGGGTGAAAAAGCTCTACAGACAGGGGAGCACATGCTTGAAAGTGAGCCAAATGTTGCTTGCAACTGGATGACAAGAGTCTGGAGCGCGGTGACCACTTTCCCTCCGCTCCCCCTTTTCTGTTAAAGCACTTAACACAGGACTCTCAACTCCCAGAGTCACTCTCTGCTCTCTGCTCTCTGGGTAAAGGTTATACGGTCCAACCAGGGTGACCCAATGTCCTCTTTTCCACAGACGTGATCATTTTTTGGAGATCTACACAGAGCTTGGAGACAGGATTGTATTCTCATCAGGGATCTCCATGACTGCAGTCGGCACATTTTCTTGCGCTCTGATCTACCTTGCGTTTCTGTTTAAAGAGGAAGTCAACCCAAAGAATATGTTCTTATGCAAACCCACTAGTTGAAACAAGGCATTCTGATAAATATTGCGGGTGTGCAATAAGAGTTAATCCACTGGTTTTTAGCCATCTCCGGGGTCGGCCATTTTGTCACTTCTGTCGACTGTAAATGACATCACAACTGCTCAGGGCTCACGGCTGACCTGTTTTCTGAAGATGAAGAAACGTGATTGGTCGTTACCTAAGCCCTGAGCAGTTGTAATGTCATTTTCAGTCAACAGAATTGACAAAATGGCCGCCCCCTGAGCTAGCTAAAAATGGATGGATTTTGCTGCTTAACTCATATTCTACAAATACAATACTAATCACAATGCCGTGTTTTACCTTGTGGGCCTGCTTAGAACATATTCTTGAAAAAAATATGTTTGGGTTGATTTCCACTCGAAATTCTTTCTGGACATTTTGACAACATGTTCACTGGTTGGGCATTCTTGGCTGCTTTTAGTGTTGGCACGTGACAGCAAACTTTGAAAACCCTTTTGTAAATGATGCTTCATCTTTGCATTTATGCCCTCTCATAAATTCCTTACAAGATGTGTGACTTAATCCAGGCTGTTAGATGGCGAGCTGAGTGGTGGGAATTGGAATGTTGTTCTGGGGGGCTTCTTTGCAGACAGTCTTTCTGGGTCACTCCTACTTGATGACCAATTGTTAATAACAGAAAGTGGCATGTGTGTGCATTCATATGGATGCCCCGGATTTCACTGTCTTGTTGACACCCCCACCGTTTGCCTTCATCCAGCCCGCCAAAAGCCCCTTGCTCTGTCATACCAGATTTGGGGTTTGTGCTATTTTCGGGGATATCAAGGGGACCTCAGGCTTTGTGTTTGTGTGTGGGGGTGGGGATGTTTGCGGGTGTGCGTGGGTGTCACAGTGAACTGGCAAGTGCGGGGTTGGTTGGACCTCTCAGAGTAAAAATGCAGCATCGAATTGTAGCCAAGGTTAGCAAGGACAGAAGCGATAATGGTAATCCACCAGATCTCTCTGCAAGGACCATCCATCCATTTTGTTTGTCCTCTACAGGGTCGTCGGTGAGCTGGAGCCGCAGCCAGGATGTTTTGAAGTGGCTTTGACTGTCATTTTCCAACTGTTCACTCGCATACGGTCTCTTAAGTCTTTCAGTCGTTCGCAGTTCCGCTGATTGGCTGGGATTTAACCCATTGTGTGTAAATGCCAATCTTTATATGATGTAGTAATTGTTAATGTTCAATGTTTTTCAATGCAAGCTTCAAATAAGGAGTCAATCTCTGCTCCTCAGCCTTCATTGAGCCGCTGCGTTGAACACACACGAGATCTGTTATGTGCTTCATTCGCTTCCCGTACCTTCGTTCTCCGTCTATCCTCTCCCACGTAAACACGAGCGCTTCCAGAGGCAGTGTCATCATGTCAAAACTCTGACTGATTTATTTTTTTTCTTGTGCCCCAGAAACTATTTTGTTTTTGTCTTTTTGACAGCAGTGGGATCAAACGTGTGTGGCTGCTTGTTAAAGTTAAAACATGTTGTACCTGGTATATACATTATTTGTGTGTGTGTATTTTGGAATGTGATAGCTTGTTAGTGGTTTTCTCATGAAGATTATTTATTTATTGTACGGAAAATCCCCCCCTCCATCGTGTGTTTGTGGTCCTCCTATTTTGCAGATTTTTCTGTGTGCAGTCGATTTTGTTAGGCCACACATTTCTTTTGGGTGCAATTCCACTGTTGACCATTAAATGTTGGCACACTAGCTTTTTGACACGGTGTAAATTTGACAGAAGAAGAATGAAAACAGGAAGTGTTTCAAGCTCAGCGTAGTTTTTGCTGAAGAATATTGAATGTCAATCCTCGTCAATCCTGCTTTTTACAACAACAGAAAGCGACGGCTGTAGGTTCATTTTATAATGTACATGGTTGGACATGATTATTGATGTATATTTTTAGATGATAAAGTAAGTTTGGGGCCGCACGGTACTTGATTGGTTAGCATCTACGACCCTCGTGAGGATATTTAAGCAGTCCAGATAATGAATTGATGGATGAAAGTTAAGTTTGTTCATTTGGGGAAAAAGGAATTTGTTTATTGTAAACATAGAGGGATCAGTGCACAGTTATGCTCTGTACAATATTTTTGTGTTGCTCCCTCTCAATATAGTCTCTGTGTTTAAATGTGTTTGTATCATTTTAAAATAGCGTTTAAAAAAACATTTAAACAAGTGTTGTAAGTGCTATGAAAATGTGCATAGGGAGTTTTTAATTGGGAATTTCCATATTGCAGATTTCATTCATTGCTGGGGTGGTCTGGACACCTCTGCGATGGATGAGGGGATTACTGAATGAAATGTTTCTGCTGACAGGAAATTCACATTTTGTGGCGAGGGCGGTCTATGACTACAGTATAATTATTCTAGCATTCCACAACTTTAAAGCCTCTTTCAACTTTTTTTTTCTTTGCATGCTGGTTTCAATCTGAAGCAGAAACATGGAGGACCTTGAAGACACTTTATCATCTTGGCCCACACTGACTGACCGTATACGACGATACAGTTAAGTGGCACCTCGTTTGACACGCACAAATGCACTTCACTCATTCTGAAAAATCCTTTTTTCAGTCATGCCACTTTTGCCTAAGATGAGTCTGTGTGTGTTTGTGGGGTAACGATGGGTGGGGGGGGCAGTGCTTCCCGGTCTATTGCTTCCCGGTCTATTGCTTCCCGGTCTATTGCTAAATGCTGTCGTCATGGCGACTGAGGCGATGCAGCAGTTGGAGTGAATCTCCTTGGAAAATAAGAGCAGGCAGAGCATTATGCATCCACCTCTTTACTATTAATGGACATCAATATTTATAAGGTAGTTGTGCTGCTGCTGGAGGAGCTGAAGCAGGTGACCCGCAGCGAGCAGAGACATGAACTGATGAAGTGCGCCGTAACATTTGTCATTGTGTGGGTGATGCCACTATAATACAAGATGACAATGCATGCTTTAACTAGCTGGACAACCTAATGAAAAAAAATGACTTGAAAGCCAAACATGTTTTTCCGTTTATTCAGTAGAAACGTACCGGCAGCTGTTTTGGTTTTCAGTTGCAAAATGTAATGCTCTGTGGATTCCAACTTGCATGTCAACCACAGAACGTCATGGTTCTTCTGTGCACGCTTAAAAGGAGCAAGGAAAAAAAAAGCAATTCGCATGGCACTGAAGATAAAGGTGTAAGTTTGGAGGGTTTACATTGTTTTTTCGGGATGACACAGATGTCTGCTTTAAACATTTATCAGATGTCTGATAAAAGTGTGTTAGGTCACCTGGCGAAGTTCAATGTAATCAAATTATACATCATTTTATAATGGATTATTTCTGCCTGGTGAGCCTATTGTGCGTTTAAGATCAGTTCTTGTGGCTGCATTTATTATATGCATGGGAAAAATTGGTTTCAGTTGAACTCTTTGATTTATAGGTCATTTATTCATATTTTTGTCTAGTTGATGCTAATGCACTGGCAAAAATTAATAAATGTACTTTTATTGGCGTAAATTAACACTAATCATACTTCTGTACCATTTTGGGGCATTTTTTTCGGGCTACTCTTTTTACTTGAAAAAAAACCCAAACATTTTTCTTCTTTTTTTCGGCACCTCTGCAACTAACACTTTGGTTTGCGGTTACGGTCCAATTATCGAACTTTAGTCGTCATTCAAATCCTCACTCAGGTTTTCCAGGTGACATCTTTATATCGATTTCTCTTATCTTAAGATAGCAGATCAGTCTTTTTCCATCCTTGATGAACGACTTTAACTCATTCACTGCCAGACATTTTCAGACCCTCTTTTACCCTAACGTTTGAAAAAATTATTTAAAAATATATAAATAAATATATATAAAGTTCCTGGGATTGAATGGCTGTACTGTGAAAAGACAAATTAATACGTCAATGGCAGTGAATGAGTTAAAAGGCATGCGTGTGGTCCAGAACAGAAAGTAACACAAAGGGAAGGCACAGCAATTTTCTTCTCTTTTTTTTTTTCCTTTGCTTTTAACATTTGACTCTATTGGGCTACAAGATCACGTTGAAACATGAGTGTAATGTTTAACTGATACTCCTCTTGTCGACATTAGTCTTTGCCACTTTGTTCTTCTCTCTGCTCGCTGTTACCTTGAATGCGCAACATAATTATTTCTGCTAAAAGCGCAACATAGAGGTGCCTTCGTTTGCCGAGGGCTTCCTACTTGAGATGATTAAATCGTAAATAAAGCTCATGGAGTCTGCAAGGGGTGAGAAGAAAAAAAAAGTCTTGTTTTTCTATTTCATTTACATACTTTCTCCATCTTTCCTTCTGGCTTTTTTTTCTTTTTTGGTTGGTGTGACTCACCTCCCCTGGCTGCCTCACAATCCATCCATATCCATAATGGCTCATTTAAATGGCTTGATAATCCGCTAGTCCTGTGAATTGACCATTAGGTGGATAAAGGTTCTCAGGGAGTGAGATGAATTCAATACGGCCTATATACCACCTCCTCAGAAATGTAGTTTTCCCTTTAAATATGAAGCATTTAAATGGAAAAATTGCCGCGCTAAAAGCAAATCATTAGCTGCTTTGAGTATCTTATGGTTATTCTTCAATTATTTATGATGTGACCTTTTTACACTGGCCCCCGCATAACCTTGTGAACATCGTGCAGCGGCTTTGTTCTTCCAAGCGGCTTTTCCAGCACAAGAAAAAGCAAGGAATCATATTGAGTGGAAGGGGGGGAGAAAAATCCAATTGCAGTCAGTTCAAATACCATCTGATTTCACCCCGACTCTGTTATGTTTCTTAATGTTCATTTTGAAAGTAAAAATAAATAGGTCTTCTAAATTTTAGCCAGTAGTATTCTTCATTCTCCATCCTTTCCCCGTATGTGACAATATAAGGCAGTGCACACTTTTCCAAAATTTATGGACGCTAATGGAAGTTGAAATTTGAAAGCTAATTAAAACTGCACTCACATCTTTGTTCACCGTTACTCAATGGCCGATGTCTTTTGTGTGTCTAAGCTAAGCAACAAATTGCGGTTGTAATTTGTTGCACTTTGTACTGCGCTGTGTTTTACATGACTGCATGCCAGGAGGAGACAGGCAGCATAGAGTTTTCATTATTAACCATGCCCCTAAGGCACTCAGTAGCTTCATTCCTAGCGCTAATTACGGTAACAATGAACACTCATTTGGGATAAATGATTCCATCACCACGTTCAAGCAGGTAGAAAGATTTAAAAAAAAAAAAAAAAAAAAAAAAAAGATACAAGTCAAATAAACTTAATTTGACCGGGGTTGCTTACTACCTGAAAACGTCTCCTGTTCAAGTTCTGGAGATATTGTTGCATTGGTGATCAACAACTACCATTACACACCAATCTCAATACAATAATGTGATAATTTATGTTGTTATTAGAACTCTCCGATGGGAGCAAGTGTTAAATTTTGACAAGGTATTGTAATTTAGTTTTGGTTATAATCCTTTGACTATAATTAAAGTTTTAGTCATAAATTAGTCATCTGATTGTACTTTAGCTTTAGTCCAATTTTAGTCGATGAAAATAAAGTGCAGTTTTAGTCGACTAAATTAATAATTGTTTCCCTTCAGAATACATTTCAACTTTTTTGCAGAAAGTATAACACACCCATATTGTAACTGTCAACGTAATTAACATTGGTTGGATGGATGGTTGATGGGTGGATGGATTAGTGGATGGATGAGTGGATAAAAGAAAGCTAGATGGATGGATGGGTGGGTGGTGGATGGATGGGTGGGTGGGTGTGTCGGTAGGAGAGTGGGTGGATGGATGGATGGATGATGGATAGATGATTGGGGGGATGATAGATTAATAGGTTGGTGGATGGATGAGCGATGAATAGGTTGATAGATAGATAGATAGATGTATATGAACTGAGTCACACATCTAAAAGAAAAAAAAAAAAGTAGGGTTTTCATGCCAATTTGACAATGAAACATTTCTATAATGTATTTGCCCCAAATGACCCGAACCGCCTGTTCTTGAGTCATACTTGTGCCGTGTCACAGATGACATTTCGTGTCAAACCGTGTTTTCTTATAACGCTGCTGATCATATGACAAATAAGTGATGACTGGAACAAGAAAAGGAATACTGTCCCTGACACAGCAGTTGATTGAATGAATAAATGAATGAATGAACAGTGACTAAATGTGTCCTGGCGCGCATAATGATCGCACCCGAGTTTATTTGGACCACGTCTGCTTATGTAATGCTGCAGCATTCTTACCCGGGTCATCTCAACATCTTGTTACTTGGACCAACTTTCTTGGCGAACTCGTGCTTGGATACCACCACTTCCTTAGCAACAGCATGACATGGTCTCTGTATATATGCGCGTTTAATGGTGACGGACACCGTAGGGCGCAGCTGCTGATGCTACACAGTTATCCTTTTTCTCATTATCGTTACCATGTGGTGTGAGATCCACTGGGCCGAAGGGAAACCACCAGGGACTCCCATGCGTGTGTGCACACTGTGGCCAGTAATGAGAGCATACCCGCTTTTCTTGGAGACACCTGTCCAATATTGCGAGAGGAAATCAGAGCAAACAATGTGAGGGGTTTCATCTCAGATGCGAACACAACGTGGCGAAGCTAAATGTGCGGTGCGGCTGCAACACGTTTGCACAAGCACAGAAGCGCCGCCCGTGCTCCCGCTGACAAGCGCACAAGGACGGGAATACCTCAAAATCCTAATCCGAGACAAAACACAGCAGGGTCTTTGTCTCGAGCCTGTTAAACTCTGGGAACACCTTGACACATTTGTTGAAATTGGCAGGCCTGAATGCTCCGTAATAGACAATGAAGCTGTTAACCATCAAGTCCTGAATGTCAGTCATTATCTTTCAATCCCCATCATGGAACATTTATTTTACTGTATGTATTTTATTTATTTTGCCAAAATAAGAACATTGCGTCATCCCATCACCATGTTTGGTGGTTCGAACGTGTATTCAGCACTTACAGTGAAAGACACTGCACGTGTTGCTGATTTCAATACACCTGCAACATCTAATGAAATGCAATACAAGAGCTGTACAAAGTTCATCATCACTTACACTTTTGATTGACACTTTCAAAGGGGTGTCACTTAAAGCGGAAGTCAACCCAAACATATTTTTTTCAAGAATATGTTCCCAGCAAGGCCCACTAGTTGAAACAATAGTTGTGGAATACAAGTTAAGCAGCAAAATCCACCCCTTTTTAGCCTTCTCACGGGGCGGCCATTTTGTCACTTCTGTCGACTGAAAATGACATCACAACTGCTCAGGGCTCAGGTAACGACCAATCACGGCTCCGATTCAGAAAACAGGTCAGCCGTGATCGGTCGTTGTGAGCAGTTGTGATGTCATTTTCAGTCGACAGAAGACAAAATGGCCGCCCCCAGGGATGGCTAAAAAGGGGTGGATTAACTCTTATTCCACAAACGCAATATTTACCAAAATGGCTAAAGAGATGGCTAAAAATGAGTGCATTTTGCTGCTTAAATTCTATTCCACAACTATTGTTTCAACTAGTGGGCCTGCTGGGAACATATTCTTTGGGGTGCCTTCCGCTTTAAACAATGTTTATCATTGCGATTACGATTAAAACATATTAAAGATCGTTTAATCAATCCGTGGTCTACCTTACGTCTCGCCCAGCTCATCGGCAAACCTAATGAGGAAAAGTGCGTCTGAAAGTGTTATTATAGTACCCTGTATGAAAACTATGTCTTTGTTAGACACCAGCAACGACACATGAGGACAAGCTAAAGGCCGTATTCACATTATTTTCATAAGTGAGTGACACACAATCAATGGGTGATGACCTGTGCCTCAGTGTTGGAGGCCTTGATGGCTACTCATCGGCGCTGTGTGATGGATTGGAATGGTCTATCTTGAGAAGCAGAAGCACTCTTGTGTCATCATGTGCAGACAAGGACAAGGAGGACAAGGTGAACAATGTGATTGTGGAGTGTTCTGCCCGCAATCAGCCGGTGGTCATTCGGCGCAGTACGAGAGTGCTGCAATTGCCATCTGCGGCCGAGAAAAGAACAAGAACAATCGTCGTCATTGTCATGACATTTACACTTTGTACATTGGGAGCATTTTTTTTAGGGGTCACAGCACACTATTGAAATCAAAGTGGGACAAGTGACCTGATCAGTGTTTTTTTTGATTGACTTTTACATTGTTTTTAGTTGCGTTTGTATTTCCAGTAGTTTCCTGTTTTCTGTCAGTCTGTGTCAGATAATTGTCATCGTTGCAGTAAGTTTAACCATCTGTGTGTTTGTTACTTTGAATCTGGATCTTTGGACTTTGTTAATTAATATTTTTTCATTAGACGACATGCCTTGTTTACTTTTCTCTTTTTTTGTTAGTTTTTTTTAAATAAATCATCTTTTTTTCATTATCCAGCACTCCTGCCTTGCACTTTATGAAGGGGATTTCCTCTTGTCTCTGAAACTACTTAATAACTCCATAATTGTTTTATAGTCTTTAAACATACACGGGAATGGGAACATATGGAAAATTGATGTCTAGGTCATTCACGGGCATTGATGAATTTACTTGTCTTTTCAAAGTCCAGCCATTCAATCCCAGGAACTGATTTATATTTTCTTCAAATTTTACAAACATTTGGGTAAAAGAGGGTCTGATAATATCTGACAGTGAATGAGTTAAGTATACATATGGAAAATTTACTTTTGAATAGCTTGTATGCAAATATTTGGGACTCTGTGGTACTTTCCAAACCTCAAGTGTGAAATAAAAAAAGCTTTTGATATCTGCAATATTTCTAAAAAGTCTGTGAGTAAGTCATTCTGCTCTTTTGGTGTGTAGCAGTGAGGCCAATTTACATATAACCACTTAAACCTAACCACATGTTCGCCACCCATGAAAAGATCAGCCATAACTGTCGGCGTCAGAGCACATCCGGAAGGGGGGCATTGTCATCTTAGGGGAACAATCATTCTCCTTGCGCATTTTCAAGGAACGTTCCTCAAAATCCAGTTGAACCAACCGCGCCTTGTATTTATTCGGACATTGTGTGACTGTGGTCTGCAAACACCAGTGGCTTGTCCTAAAAAAAATCTGTGGACATTAACAAGGGACATATTAAAACACAACAAAACATGAAACAAAACCGACTCTAGTCCAAAAAATGCAAAGGTCTAGAGATAATAACAACATGGTTGCGAGAATATGTCTTAGAGGGTGTGGTTATCTTTACAAAAGGTAGATTTTTTTTTTTTTATGCAGTTCTTGTATCTCAATGGCCCAGGGGAGCTCAGTGTGACAGACAGATGGATCATTCTCTCCTGGTGCATCAGGGTTTCTGGAGGTGGATGAGGATGGAGGAGGGGGATCAGGAAGATGCAGTAAGTCCATTGGCCTACTTTCCACTAGGCCTTTGCCCGCTCTTCGGTTCATCCTTGTGGGAACGCTGGAAATACAGTACATGCGGGGAATTCAGCCACGCTTGGCCTGTCACCTCCAGACAGAAGGGGGGAGGGGGCAGGGAGAGAGAAGAATTCCGTAGACAAAGACAGCGTGAAGGCTGAATAGACTTTAAGTGGAAATCAACCCAAACATATTTTTTTCAAGAATATGTTCCC